>NW_022111358.1:1272973-1297837 GCF_000313985.2 Echinops telfairi
ATAAATGCCCTTTGCCTCCTAGCTATTTCCTTTGACTTTCCTCTTGTCCCACTATCATGCTCAGTCTTCATTTGGGTTTCAGTAATTCCTCTCGGTTACATTACCCTTGATCATGCCCTACCAGGCCTCCTGCACCCTCCTTACCACCGATTTGGATCACTTGTTCCCTTGTCCCTGGGTTTGTTAACACCACTACCTTTCCCCTCACCTCCCCCTCTCCCATGTCCCCAATGTTCAGTTTTAATGTATGTCAGTAAAACTGTAAAACTAAAAAAAATATTAAATCCCTTTACCTAAAAAAACAAGACAAATACATATTTTAGTATATGATAGAATAAACATTTTCAGTCTTTTAAAAAACTGTAATGGCTTTAAATTGAAATACAATAGAAAGTTTATAGTTCAAAATTAACCCATGTTGTAACATACTTCATTCTTTTTTATGGCTGAATAATGTTCCATTATCTGAAAATTGCTCATTGTCTTAGTTACCTCATGCTACTATAACAGAAATGCCACAAGTGGGCAGTAACAGAAATTTATTCTCACGGTTTAGAAGACTAGAAGTCCAAACTCAGGGTGCCATCTCCTAGGGAAGCCTTTTTCTTTCTGTTGACTCTAGGAGAAGGTCCTTGCCTCCATGACATCTGTTGGCATAGTGTGCCATGGTGACTTCCAGGTGTCTTGGTGGCAGTTTTTTTCTGATTCTTGGAGCTTCTCAAGGCAGGGCCCACACTTCCAGAGGATGGGCTTCACACTCTGTGCCCTTCTCTCCTGATGGTTCTATATCCCTCTCTCTGCTCACTTCTCTCTTCTTTTAGCTCTTAGAAGATGAAAGGTGGTAATATAAGCTCTACTCCAGGGATCAGAATTGCGGCCTGAATGAGAGTGTTGCATTCTACCTACTTCTGCCTGATTAGCATACATTGTTGTCAGATACCTTCGAGTCAGTTCCAACTCACAGCAATCCCTCTGGACAATAGAATGATATACTGCACCGTCTTCACAAGTGTGATATTTAAGTCCATCGTTGCAGCCACTATGTCAATCCATCTTGTCAAGGGTCAGCCTCTTTTTCTTTTCTCTTTTTATTGTGAATTGAGTGGGGAGTTTACATTTACATTTTAGTGGTCAGGTTATATTTCAGATCATTAACTCAGCATTCTTCAGTTTAAATCATTCATTACCTCACCCCTTATTCTACCCCCCTTTGCCTCTTCTGATTTCTCTTCTCCCTCTTGTGGTCCTCCATACTTCACCTCCCCAAGTTAGCATCTGTCAGCCCTCTAGTCCATTGCTTCATTGTCTCTCCCTGGGCAACTTCCAAAGTCTGTTCGCTTATGCAAATCTTTTTATTGGTTTTTACCTTTATAGTAGTGTTCTCATACAATTTTTGTCTTTTTGTAATTGACTAACTTCACTCAGCAAAATGACTTCCAGGTCTGTCCATGCCATGATACTTCCACATGGTTTCATCATTGTCTTTTAGTGATGCCTAGTAGTCCACTGTGTGTATGTAATAAAATTTCCTTATCCTTTGTCTACTGATGGGCATTTCGGCTGTTTCTGACTTCTTGCTCTTGTAAACAGTGCTGCAATGAACATGGGAGTGCATATGTCTGTTTGTGCTATGTCTCTTCCTTCTTTAAGGTATCCACCCACCAGATATATGCGGGAGCCTATGGAATTTCTATTCCCACTGGTTTGAGATATCATATTGTTTTCCTCAATTGGTTTTACTTATTTACAGACCCATCAGCAGTGTATGAGGGTTCTGATCTCTCCGCACCCTCTCCAGCACTTGTTTTCTGTTTTGTTTTAAACTGCTCTGTCATTTTCAGTGTAAGGTGATTCCTCATTGCTCTGATTTGCAGCTCCTGGATGACTAATAAGTGTGAGCATTTTTTATACATATGTTAGCCATTTGGATGTCATGGTCTTTCTGCCTCTTTTTTTGCTGACCTGTTGTCCTTTTGTTGATACATGTTGTCCTTTTCCAGGGACTGGTCTTTCTGATAACATGTCTAAAGAAATTTCACCTTCCTCACTTCTGAGGGGCATTCTGGCTGTACTTCTTCCAAGATAAATTTTGTTTTTCTGGCAGTCCACAGTACGTAAAATTTTCTTCCCAGCAGCATAATTCAAATGTGTTGATTCTTCTAAAATACAGTCTTCTTTGTTTATTGTCTACTTTTCACATACATTTGAGGCAATTAAAAATACCCTGGCTTGGATCAGGCACATCTAAGCCCTCAAAGTGACATCCATGCTCATAACACTTTAAAGAGATCTTATGCAGCACATTTGCCCAGTGCAATGTGTCATTTGATTTCTTGATTGCTGCTCCCATGAGCATTGAATAACAGTGGAACCTTATTAATATTAATGGTATTAACATAGAGATTAGAATTAACAAATGGAGGATAATTACATGACATTGTGGGGGTGATTATATCATGGCATAATTGCTAAATTACTGCCAAACCACTGAAAATCATGGCCTAGAGAGACATGTGGTAGTTACATAATCTAGTCAATTTGAGACAAGTGAAGGGGTGGAGTTTATTACCTGTCAGGTCGTAGCTTGATGACCTCATTTGGAGGCTTTAAGGAAATAAATAGCTCACTGGAGGCAGAATACACACTGATTCCCTGGGAGACATTGCACCTGACAAGACAAATGGAACTACACTAGTGTCCTGAGCTGGAGCTGTCTGTGGAGAACCCCGCCAGCACTGAGAAGCTTACAACACTACTGGCCTATGATCTTCCTGCATTCAGAATCATTGAATGTGTTTTTAGAGTCTGGAGAGGACTTTACAGATTGGTATCAGACATAGGGGCTAATATCAGACTTATGGACTTGGTCTGCATTGGGCTGGGATGTCTTCTCAATATTCGATTGCTCTTATATATAAAGCTCGTTCTCATATACATATCAGTGTCCATGAATTTGTTTCTGTGGTCTACCCGGACTAACACACCACATATATTTGATATATACAATGTAATTTATGACACACATTTTGTTTATCCATAAATGCATCAATTGATGGACATTTATGCTGTTTCCACTTCTTGACTATTATGAATAATGTTACTATGAACATTCACATACAACATTTTTATGTAGTCATATGTTTTCGTTTCTCTCATGTAGATCCAGGAGTGGAGTTTTGAGAAACTGCCAGACTAGACTGTGTTCTAAAGCAGATGTAACGTTTTATATTCTCACCAGTAACAAATGTATGTTTCTAACTTCTTTGTATCCTTCCCAGCGCTTGTTGTTCTCTGACTTTTTCAGTCTACTCACCCTAGTGGGTATAAAGTGGTATCTCATTTTGGTCTTTTCATTTCCATAATGACTAATGCTGTTGAGAATTTTTCATGTGTGTATTGCCCTTCTGTATATCTTCTTGGGTGAAATGTTTATTAGTTGCCTTATTTGCGCTTTTACCCTTCTTCCTAATGAAACAATTGTCCCCCACTGTCCTCAATTGCCTCTGCTTTGGATGCGTCTCAAAGTTTACTATATCAACATAGATAATAACTGTCATACACAGCCATTGGCTCAATTCTGACACACAGTGATGCTGTATGACAGAGTAGAACTGGCCTTTTGGATTTAATAAGAGTTTAAAACTTCATAGGAGTAGACAGCCTCTTCTTTCTCCCTCAAAGCACGTGGTAGGTTCCAACTGCTGACCTTTCGGTTAACAGCCAAGTGTTTAACTCTTGTGCCACCAGGGCTCCCAGAATGTAGGTGCACACTATCTAATAGGACTGCCTCTGGTTGTGGAAATGTTCTATTTCTACATCATCTGATAACTGTAGCCACTAGCTACATCTAACTATTGAGCACTTGAGATGTGGCTAGTACAAATAAGGGGCATATATTTTTACTTAATTAAATTTAAATAGGCATCTACTTTTTAGAAATCCAACCAATATCCACATGTATTCAACATGGCAGTTCTAGACTCCTGGCCACATTCCTTTAAAAAACCAATGGTTCTCAAAATGTGGTCCCAGGACAAGCTACATCAGCATCACTTGGTAACATCTGAGATGTTCACTGTATTAAACCCTACCAGAACTCCA
The DNA here is from genome assembly GCF_000313985.2 of Echinops telfairi. Lineage (NCBI taxonomy): Eukaryota > Metazoa > Chordata > Mammalia > Afrosoricida > Tenrecidae > Echinops > Echinops telfairi. Next base: position 1,277,075 of record NW_022111358.1, read on the forward strand.
GATCAGAAAGTCTGTGGTGAGTGGGACCTAGCAATCTTTTAACCTCTCTAAGTGATTCTTATGCCCTAAATTTGAGGGCCAATTCTCACGTACATAGATTTCACCAGAAGAAAATTTCTATAGCTTAGAAATAAATTGGAAACTATTATTAGGACAATGCATTGACTTTATGTTATTAAATTGATAAAATGTGGTTATGAAGAACTTCTTTAAGATACGGAAATTTGCCTCTATTTTTTACACAGTCTTTGAATGCTGGAATTAGAACCTTGGACTTTTGACCCGCAGCCTGGTATGCTTTCCAGCTATTGGACTGTTTCAGGAAATAAGCCTCACAGTTTGGTTTGATGTCTCCCAGAAGAGAAAAATCTGGTTACTTGGCATGCATTTCACTCTATCCCCTTTGGGGGGCTGGGTGGGGATGGCATTCTCCCTTTTCTTGCACCACATCACTTCCTCAACATGAGAGTGCCTCTGTAGTTACACACTATGCCCTATGCCCTGGGAACAATCTCCCCTTTTAGGGTTCAACAGACTTTACCTATGTCTTTTTTTCCCCTCTCATGTGCTCCCCACCCCCACCAAACCCTCTTATGCTTGAAACCTAGAAGAGGAGCTGGCTTGTTCTGTTGCTGGCCTTGAGCCAGATGTCATAACTGCAGGCAATGCCACGCTACACATCTCCAGCAGTTTGAAATGGAGAGCTGAGCTAAAGATAAGATCAGCAGCTTTAGGTGATGGCATTGTTTCAAATAAACCATGCATGACCCAAAGCTTCCACTTCAAATGGGGAATGAAATTGCTTCATCCTTTGACAGCTTGCTCCAAGAAAGAAATTTATCTTTACTTAATTGCTTTAGAGCCCAAAAGGCTACACATATAGTAATTTCTAGGAGATAATTATATCAAATAAAAAAAATACGTGAATGTGAGTATGCAACAGCAGTGGACCAGGACGGAGAGAGGTGGGTCTCACTGAACTTTCTGTAGGTGTCTGTTCTCATTTTTAGGGATCCCCCTTGAGTCCTAGACCACTGAATCTGCTGATTGGGATCCAGGTTCCAGGTAGTTGCAGCCCTGTACTGGTAGGGTTAAGTCATCTTCTACACTTATCATTGGGTAGTTCTTTGCGCAAACTCCTCCCGTGATCTGGGAGGGTCAGGCTGGCTGGCTGACTTCCGTTTATGTGTCTTCATCAGGTCTGGCTGGGCACAGACTGTCTGTACTGTGGGCCAGAGCCACCAGGGGTTCTGGTCAGTAGCAGCTGAAAAGGAACAAATTTGTTGATTTTAAAACATGACTATTTAGATGTTAGGGATAAACTTCCTGTAGATGGGGGCAGGCTACTTAGGCTAGGCATATTTGAATTTCTAGTTTTCATTTCACTGACCTTTATATTTGAAATAGTATAAAGCTTCCATTCTGTCTTTTTCATTTAAGCCCCCAACCACTACCTGACATTTTTCCTCCTATTTCTGAAATTCTAGGTTGTGCTTGTTTTTCCTTTGTCTTTTTGTTTTGTTTTTTCACCTCCTACTAAATGACTGTATTTCCGTATTGTGATAAAATAATACCTGCAAAGAATGGAAGTATTTTCCAAGTGTAGACCAAGTTCTGGATCGTCCGTGTTCACCCTCTTTTGCCTGCATCTACCTTCAGACTGCTGAGTTCTACGTACCATTCGCTGGCGAGTTCCTTGAGACTGCCCTCTAGTTGGCATCCCCAAGTGTCTAGTGTGGGCGTACATGTAAATACAGTTAGAGATGGCTGAAGAACAGTCTGTGGCTCTCCTGTCCTAAAAACAATGGCGACCTGACTTGGAGAGATACAGGGGCTTTTGAATCCTGTGGAAAAACCAGTGACTATCTGAGCCAGCATTAGGAGGTGGGGCCACAGGAGGAACCAAAATCATGATCTGACTCAAGAAGAGTAGCAGCAGAATCAACGCCTTCCATTTCCCAAAGAGTTCTGTCCAGACTGAGTTCCACAGTGCCTTCTGCTACAGGGGCCGTTCTCCAAGTGTCCTTTTGCCCTTTCAGCCTCTGTAATCAGGGTCAGTCACATTCTCCAGGTCCATCAGAGGGGAGAGTTAGCTTCAGTTTTGTAAAACTTCTCATCAAGAAACTTGACAGATATAACAAGTAATTCAATTTGCATTTGAAAACGGTCACACTGGTATGCCTCTAAGGGAAATCTGTGGCAAGTACTGTCACGTGATTTCTTGGATTCACATCAAGGAGTGTTTGAAGAAATTATACTTTTGCTCACATCTAAAACATGAACACCTGAGTAACAGCCTGGAGGGGGTCATCAAGGGTCAGTGTGTTTTTTTCTAGCTTATATCTCTCAAGTTAGGAAAAATCTGTATAATCATTACCACTCATAACCTATTTTTCTGCCACTTCTGTCCTGTTTGTGTCTTTGTCTATTGATCTGGTACCAGAAGCCTAAGAGAAGTTACCCAGTCCTACATTAAAATCATTTGTAAGGTTTCTCGAGTGGGTAATACCTCGGTTCTTGGCTTCACATGATAACAGGATTTACATCCAACCCATTTTGTAATCTAGGTGGGTTTTTATGAAGGACAGGACAAGTTTCAGGTTTTACAGTCTCAAAGGGGTTCACAATTGGGCACGAGCAACCTCGTGGAAAAGAGCACCCACACGTGTGGAACTGGGGGCGGGGGTGGTAATCCCAGGGACCGGAAGGAGCAAGAGGGCATGGGGGCAAGAGAGAGTTCCAGAGCGTGCTCCCTGCCTTTATTCTAGATCACCCCCTGCCTGGGGGAAGGCATGGTTGAAGGTATTGGTTGACCCCATTGGCTGGTGCCTACCTGGGTGATGTCATGAGCCTGGGCGTAGTTTGGACCGCCCAGGTGTACCTTCCACCTGGCTCGGGGGATTTTGAGCGAGAGCATGCTCAGTTTGGGGTCTTCATAGGAGTCTAATGGTTGCCCGATTTCATTTTAACCCTCTTTATGGAGGCCTTTGCAGGCATGGGAGGGAGAATTCCCCTATCCTTAAATCTAGCTACCTAACACATTAATATGATTAAGATCTGTTGGTATTGAAGGAAAATATTCAAGTTGCTTTCAATGTATTGGTGTAAAACAAGGCTTCAGGAATTAATGGAATACCAATTTCAATAAACAGAAGATTTTTTTGTTGAGATATTTCAACAAACAGAAGCAACTTTAGAAGCACCCACTTGTCTGTGCCAAGAAATTTGGAAGACAGCTACTTGGAGGAGATTCATATTTGTACCCATTTCAAAGAAAGATGACCAAAAGGAATGTGGAAATTATTGAACAGTATCATTAATATCACATGGAAGTAAAATTTTGCTCAAGATAACTCAAAAATGATTGCAGCTATACATCGACAGGAAACTACCAACACTTCCAGCCAGATTCAGAAGAGGATGCTGATGGAACACGGGTGTCATTGTTGATAACACAAGGGTCTTGAGTAACAGCAGAGAATACCAGAAAGACGCTACCTGTGTTTTGATTATGCAAAGGCATGCAACTGTGTAGATGTTAACAAATTAAGGATAATGTTGCAAAGAATGGGAATTCATATGATCAAGGTCTGTTGATATTGAAGGAAAATACTCAAGTTGCTTTGACTGCATTGGTGGAAAGCAGGGCTTTGGAGCATGTATAAGTTCCACATAAAAACACATACACTGCCCAGAAGAATGAACAAATCTGTCTTGGCAGAAGTACAGCAAGCATACTCCATAGAAGAGAGAGTAGTGAGACTTCATTCACCTCACAGGCTTTGAATATGTTGTCACAAGGAGCAACTCCCTGGAGAAGGGCATCGTGTTTGACGAAGTATCAGTGAAAAAGAAAAGACCTTGGTGGACACGGTGGCTCCAACAGTGTGCTTAAGATAGCAAGATTGTGAGGCTGCAGCAGGACTGGCCGTGTTTAGTTCTGTTGTACCTAGGGTAAGGTGACCAGATTGTAACATTGGTAAAGCGGGACACCATTGATAAAGCTCACATCCTGGCGAAATAGCCACATGGCAGCCGAAAACCATATACCCTAGCTTGTTGTGCATTCTTTCCAAAAATTGGGACTTTATAAAAACGCTGCGGGACATGGGGAAAATTGTTAAAAATTGGGACTGTCCCGCCAAAAGCGGGACATCTGGTCCCCTTACCCTAGGGCCGCCATGGCTCAGCACTGACTCCACAACTCCTAACCACAAGAAATAGGCTAACATCTTTCTCCTGTGGAGCAGTTGCTGGGTTCAAACCAATTAACCACGTGCCACCAGAGCTCCTTCAGATTGGTAGAGCAGGCTCATCACGTATCAGTCACCTACTTTTGGGGGGGTTAGTTGGTATTCTTAAGAGAGGAATCCTTCATTGCAGTTAAATCACCTGTAAGGTTGGTGTTTTGTGTTTTTTTAACTCATTGGCTCATACAACTCTCATCACAATCCATATATCCATTAATTGTATGTCAAGCACATTTGTACATTTGTTGCCCTCCTCATTCTCAAAACACTTGCTTTCTACTGAAGCCCTTGTTTTAAGATCCTCATTTCCCCCTCTCCCTCTCCGCTCCCCCCTCCCTCATGAACCCTTGATAATTTATAAATTGTTATTATTTTGTCTTATCTTACACTGTCCAACGTCTCCCTTCACCCACTTTTCTGTTGTCCATACCCCAGGGAGGAGGTTATATGTTGATCCTTGTAATTGGTTCCCCCTTTCTACCCCACCTTCCCTCCACCCTCCTGGTATCGCCACTCTCACCACCCGTCCTGAATGGATCATCTGTCCTGGGTTCTCTGTGTTTCCGGTTCCTATCTGTACCAGTGTACATCCTCTGGTCTAGCCAGATTTGTAAGGTAAAATTGAGATCATAGTATTGGGGGAGGGAGGGGTGAGAATGCATTTAAGAATTGGGGGGTGGGGGGGAGAATTAGGAGAAAGTTGTATGTTTCATCATTGCTGCACTGCACCCTGACTGGCTCGTCTCCTCCCCGCGACCCTTCCGTAGGAGATGTCCGGTTACCTACAGATGGGCTTTGGGTCCCCAATCTGCGCTCCCCCCTCATTTACAATGATATGATTTTTTTGTTCTTTGATGCCTGATACCTGATCCCTTCGACACCTCGTGGTCACTAGACTGGTGTGCTTCTTCCATGTGGGCTTTGTTGCTTCTGAGCTAGATGGCTGCTTGTTTACCTTCAATCCTTTAAGACCCCAGATGCTATATCTTTCGATAGCCAAGCACCATCAGCTTTCTTCACCACATTTGCTTATGCACACATTTGTCTTCATCAATCGTGTGGGAAAGGTGTGCATCATGGAATGCCAATTTAATAGAACAAAGTGTTATTGCATTGAGGACGTACTTGAGTGGAGGCCCAATGTCCATCTGCTACCTTAATACTAAACCTATAAATATATACACGTAGATCTGTTTCCCCATCATCATATATAAATATATTTACATATGTAAATGCCTGTATTCAGACATCTATAAATGCCCTTTGCCTCCTAGCTCTTTCCTCTATTTCCTTTTACTTTCCTCTTGTCCCACTATCATGCTCAGCCTTCATTTGGGTTTCAGTAATTTCTCTCGGTTACATTGCCCTTGATCAATCCCTACCAGGCCTCTCACACCCTCCTTGCCACTAATTTTGGATCACTTGTTGCTCCCTTGTCCCTGGGTTGGTCAACACCACCTTCTTTCCCCCACCTCCCCCTCTCCCATGCTGTTGTTTTCTCCTCCAGACTGTTCATCCAGCCTATCTTATCTAGATACACCTGCAGAGATAATAATATGCACAAAAAACAACCTGGCAAAGCAACAAAAGAAAGCAAACAATAAAACAACGTACAATAAATAAAAAGAAAACTTGTAAATAGTTCAAGGTCTGTTTGTTGACCTCTAGGAGGAGTATACTACAGTCGAGTCCAATGGGGGGCCACGCCCTGGCCCCAAAGTTTATCCTTGGCACTCTCTTGAGACCTCCCTGCTCTGCTCCCCCTGCTCTGCCGCACACCCTTAGTGTGTTGCCTCAGTGTGGTGGGTGTAATGTTTTTAACAACCCTCCTCACCCCCTATCCTAAAGATACTAGTTCCTCAGGTTAACAAATGGTTCTGACAGCTTTCTTTACTATGCCAAGAAGCTCTGTATAGTAAGAAATCGTGCTTCAGACCGTGTCTTAGTTTAATCTTCTACTCGAAGCAGAACATGCCTGATTCGCCTATTTTATTTAATAAAACAAATATAGTAGACTTATAAGGGATCCATAAAAACTTATCAAAAAGCAACCATCTAGCAAGGAAACAAATAAGCCCACATGGAAGAAACATAACAGCCTGTGTGATCATGAGGTGTCAACAGGATCAGGTATCAAAAGATCCAAAACAGTTATGTCGATGCCAAAGAGGGGGGTTGGAGTGGAGACCCAAAACCCATCTGTAGACAATTGGACATCCCTACCCGCACCCCCGAAGGGTTACAAGGTAGGGACAATTCAACCAGGGTGCAGTATAGCACCAACAAAATATATGTCATTCATCTAGTTCCTGAATGCTTCCTCCCCACCACTACCATAACCCATTTCTACCTTACAAATCTGGCTAGACCGGAGTACACACACTGGTACAGATAAGAAATTTTGACACATGGAATTCAGGACAGATAAAGCCCTCAGGAACAGTAGTGAGAGTGGGAAGAGGGGAAGGGTGCGAAAGGGGACCTCAGCATAATGTTGAATATATAACCCCCACCCCAGGGGGATGAATAATAGAAGTGTGGGTGTAAGGAGACAATGGACAGTGTAAGACACCAGATAACAATAATAATATATAGTTGATCAAGAGTTCACAAGGGGGAAGGGAGGAGGAGGAAAGAAGAGCTGATACCAAGGGCTCAAGTAGAAAGAAAATGTTTTGGAAATGTTGATGACAACATATGTACAAGTGTGCTTAATACAATTGAATGTTGGATTGCTATGATTTGTAAGAGCCCCACCAATAAAGTGATTAATTAATAAAAAACGTATCAAGAAAGGTAATTTAATTTCAGCTATCTTTAGACCAAAAGATAAGGAAGGGAGTGGATCGTGTTTGGGTGCAGTTTTTAATATGCTGTGTTCAGTAAAGGCTTTGTCCTAGGGATGTCTATCTGATTTAGTGTGTATGTTTTTTAATGAATCTCTACAGAGAAAGACTAGCATTCCATATTGGAAAATGGATAGCAACTTCCCTGGGATTCAAAGTCACATCAGGAGTAGACCAAGAGAAAGCATTTTGGCATGAGTGTTGAAAAGAAATGAGATGGATCAGATAAGAATGACATACAATTTACTTCCCCTACTTATAGCTAACTTGATGGTTGCATTGTCCAATACATTAGCTCTGTGTCTATTTTAATTAAAGTTTAATTTAAAATTCATTTCCTCATTACACTAACCACAATTCAGGTGGTCAATAGCCACATATAGCTAATGGCTGCTGTATTGCCAAGTGCTGCTACAGAATATGTCTATCATTGCTGAAAATTCGATTGCACAGCTCTGCTGTATGGTAAAGTTCAGAGGTGTGACTTGATTCTAACGATTGGGAGTAACAATAAGGATACAGGGAGGGAGACATCACAACATGAATGGAAAAGCTTCTAATTAGGAGTCAATCGTGGTCAGAGAAAGTAAATTCAGAAAAGCAGAAAATTACAAGATTTCTGTGAAGATAATTCCGTAGTATGTATTTTTAGGCAGGACATAATCTCTCCAAAGTGCTCAGTTCTAATGATCTTTTGTGATAAATTGCTCTGTTCTTAGAAGCATAATCTCTTCTCCTTGATGCTTTCTCTGATCGTTAGCTCTGTGTCCCCTTATCATCGCTTTTGTTTCTGTTATACAAAGAAACTAAGGTCTACAATAACACTTATCTGAGATTGTAAAACTCAGATCAATCAGTTAAGTTTGAGTGAACATGAACCCAAACTACAGAGGTCCAGTCATCACAAGATGTGTTCTCTCACACCTCAGCCCAGAAATCAGCAGTCCAGGACTGGTGCTAGGGTCCTCCAAGGTGACACACACTCACTAAAGCTGCTCTTCGAAGATGGAGCCCCTCCCAAGACAGCTAGCTCCTAGAGCAGCGGTCCTCAACCTGGGGGTCATGACCCTTCTGGGGGTGGAACGACCCTTTCACAGGGGTTGCCTGATTCATAACAGTAGCAAAAAGACAGTGATGAAGTAGCAACGAAAATAATTTTTTGGTTGCGGGGTCACCACAACATGAGGAACTGTATGAAAGGGTCACCGCATTAGGAAGGTTGAGAACCACTGTACTAGAGTTAATTTTTTTAATAAAATCTTACAATTTTCTCCTTTTCCAAATTCGCTTTCTTTGTAATTCACTGCTAATTAGAAGGCTTTTGTCATTTATATCCCAATACTTCCCTCCCTCTATCCTTATCATTATTCCCAACCCTTATAATCAAGGCATTTATGATAGCAGCGCTGCCCAACAGAACTTTTGGTGATGATAGAACTTTTCTGTAGCAGTACCAACAGGCTACATAGTAAAAGAAGAATCCTGAAAGGATTTCTCGACCCCCCCACCCTATTCACTAAGCACACCGAAAAGGGCTTCTTCAGTGCTTTGCATAAAACTTGTCCTGTATTTCATAGTCACATGGCCACCTATGCACCGTGAAGACTAGAAATCTAGTGATCCATCCAGACGGAAATGGACCCAGCTAAAAATCAAGGTTCTTTAAAAGAAGAAAAGGAAATTATTGAGAAGGGAAAGTATTGAGAAGGCTAATTGGCAAGCTCTGCCCCAACAGATGGTTTGGGTTTAAATCCAGTCCACTGTTTGATTAACTAATGATTTAGTTATCCAAGCCTCTACAGTTTTTTCCAAAAAAACATAAGTTGATGAATAATTACATTAAAAGCTCACGTTTAGTAAAGACTTGTTAAGCCCAGGTGTTATTTTGTCCTCACACCAACTATGTGCAGTAAGTGCTCCATTGTATAGCTGAGGAAACAGGAGGACTGAATCACTTGACCAACTGTATATAAATGGTAAATGACAGAGTCAAATTTTAAGCCCAAGAAGACTAGCTCTATAACCTACCCTCTAGAGTTCATATGAGAAGTCTGAATCATCATTCTACACAGACTAAATTGTAAAATGTCAGTGGGTAAAGCAGAGCAGCATCACATGACAAACGTGCATGTTATGTAGCAAATAAAGATCGATACCCTGCTGGAAATTTAATCTTCTTTTTAGAAAACAAGGGCAGCATCACATGACAAAACATGCATGTTATGTAGCAACCAAATCTCTTGACTGGCAGAATAGGGAGCAGCAGAACATAGTAAGTGGCCTATCATGCTTTGAATGTGTGTCTGTCGGTTTCCACAGGCCTGGCAGTGATCTAATCCCCACATCAGCTTATTGAACGGACTCGCTACACCTTCTCTCAAGTCTCCCATTCTAGGGCTGGGACTTGTAATTTATCCTATTCTGGTTATCATTATACTTCACCCCAGTATTCTTAAAATTTGGGTTTATTCCAATTTCAGTTTGTCCACCCTAACTGCACTGGTTCCAAGCACTAACTAAAAAGCAATGCTTTGGTGTGTCCTCTTGTTCTTCTCCTCCCTGCCCCTTTCTTTTTCTGTCCCTCTCCCAGACTGGAGGCTGAGAAAGAGATTCTTAGGCTGTGGTTTTTTTAGAAAGTTCATATCCAGGAACTCATGTTGGAACTTGTATGAGAAGATTCTGCTGGGTAATTAATTAGTGTTTTTGGAGAACCTAGAGTTCGGAGTTTCTTTATCTTGTTAATAGAAATTGTTCTCAAATATATATTTTTAAATTTTCTCTTCACCTTCATTCTCCCTGCTCCAGAGTTACAAATCTATCTGTGCCTAGTAAGAGCCCTGCTTATTTACTATTCAGCTCCTCCTCCCTACAGAGAGACCAGTACCTAAATTTACTGTCTCTATGCAGCCTGGACTCCTCTGTATGACTTTTATGTTACTTTGGCAGACTTGAGTTTCAGTGTTTATTTGTATGCTTATTTCTTTACTTGTTTACTATCTATCCTCAACTAGAATATAAAAGATCCGTGTGGTAGTAAACAAAGAACTAAGCATGTAAAGCAATTTCACCTTGTGTTACGTACCATGAAGGAAATCAAAGACCTTTTTAAAAATCATTTTATTGGGGGCTTGTACATCTCTTTACCACAATCCATACATACATTGTGTCAAGCACATTTGTACAGTGGTTGCCATCATCGTTCTCAAAACATTTGCTTTCTTCTTGAGCCGTTGGTATCAGCTCCTCATTTTTCCCCTCCTTCCCCGCCCGCCTCCTCACAAACCCTTGATAATTTATAAATAATTATTTTCTCATGTCTTACACTGTCTGACATCTCCCTTTGAAAGGCTAAGCATTTCATCTTGTTTACTAATCATTTGAAATTCATCTGTGAATTCTGTGTACATATTCTATGTCTGTTTTCTTCTGTGTTTTCTTACGCTTTATAAATTTGGGCATTGTCAGCAAATGGGTATTACAAATCTCCCAATTGTGCATCCTAGCTTTTAAATTAATGTATAGTGTTCTCATTTATGTAGAATTTGTTCTGACAAATCTATTGAACTTTCCCTATGTAGTTTATCTCATAAGAAATTCTCCACAGATATAACAAAATTAATATTGATAATTGTTGAAACTGGATTAAATGTATTTTTGTGTCTTTAAAATTTTCCATTAAAAATTATTTTTTAAAGTATTTTTTAAATATCACTTTATTGTGGGCTCTTACTCTTTTTTTTTAAAAACATTTTATTAGGGGCTCATACAGCTGTTATCGCAATCCATACACACATCAATTGTGTAAAGCGCATTTGTACATCATTCTCAAAACATTTTCTCTCCACTTAAACCCCCGACATTAGGTCCTCATTTTCCCCTCCCTCCCTGCTCCCCCTGCTCTTACTCTTTTTATTTAAGTTTTTAAGTGAAAACAAGACTACCGAAATGCGATATAATGGCAAATGTGTTTAATATTTTATTATATAGGAAAAATCAACTACTCCAGTATTAAACCAAAGCTTCTAACCTGGTGAGGTAAAAGGTTTATTTTTATCTGTTTGAACTTGTTTCCTCACCATATGTAATTTGATGAAAATATTTGCTATAAAAAACACATCTCAGAATAAGCATAAAGAGAAAAGAAGTCCTAGTCTATTCTTTTTTTATATATACATCATTTTATTGGGGGCTCGTAGAGCTCTTATCACAATCCACCCATCCATCCTTTGTGTCAAGCACATTTGTACATATGTTTCCATTATCATTTTCAAAGCACTTTCTTTCGACTTGAGCCCTTGGTATCAGCTCCTCATTTTTCCCTTTTCCTTCCTTCCCTCCCTCCCTCCATCCCTCCCTCCCTCCCTAATGAACCCTTGATAATTATAAATTATTATTTTTTCATATCTTGCACTGTCCAATGTCTCCCTTTGACAGCTGTCTATCCCCCTTTGAGGGGGTTATATAGGTAAGTCATTGTGATTGGTTCCCCCTTTCTATCCCCACCTTCCCCTCCCCCTCCTAGTATGACTACTCTCAATATTGGCCCCAAAGGGATTATTGGTACTGGATTCCCTGTGTTTCCAGATCTTACCTGTACCTATGTGCATACTCTGGTCTAGCCAGATTTGTAAGGTAGAATTAGGGTCATGATAGTGGGGGTGTGGGAGTAGAGAAGCATTAAAGAGCCAGAAGAAAAATCTATGTTTCATTGGTGTGGTACTGCATCCTGACTGGCCCCTCTTCTCCCCAAGCCCCTTCTGTAAGGAGATGTCCAATTGCCTACAGATTCTCTTTGGGCTTCCACTCTGTACTCCCCCACTCATTCACATTATGATTTTTTTGCTCTGGGTCTTTGATGCCTGATCCCTGATCCCATCGACACCTCATGATCACACAGACTGGTGTGCTTCTTCCACGTGGGCTTTGTTGCTTCCCAGCTAGATGGCCGCTTGTTTATCTTCAAGCCTTTAAGACCCCAGACGCTGTATCTTTTGATAGCAGGGCACCATCAGCTTTTCTTCACCACACTTTCTTATGCATTCGCTTTGTCTTCAGTGATCACTTCAGGAAGATGAACATCATGGAATGCCAGTTTAATAGAGCAAAGTGTTCTTGCATTGAGGAAGTACTTGAGTAGAGGCCCAGTGTCCATCTGCATCCTTAATACTAGACCTATAAATATACATAGATTTATTTCCCCATCATCATATATAAATATATTTACATATGTACATGCCTGTACTTAGTCTATTTTATAGTCAGGATAAATCTAGAAAATATGCTAATGAAGTAAGTCAGCACAAAAAGACATTCATTTTGATCTCAATAATGTGAATATTAGTGGAATATATCTAAATAGACAAGTAGTATAGAAAACAAAGTTTATTAGTGATTACCAGGGGCAGGATTGACTGGTGGGTGAGGAGTCACTGAGCTGCTGTTAAGGCTGATGGAAAACTTTGGAAATGGATAGTGGTGATGGTTGTATAAAACATGATAAACATAACTAATGTCACAGAATTGAACTTGTAAAAATGTGTGCATGGCAAGTGTTCTGTAGTCAGCCCTTCGTATCCATGGGTTCTGCAACTATGAATTCAACCAACTCTTGATTGGAAATTTTCAGAGGGGGATGGGAAGAGCAAACGATTCCGTGGTTGAGGAAATCCCTCCATGACTTAAGAGGCAGCATCACGTGCTATTTCATAGCATGTACGTTGTACAAGAGAGCTTCAAAAAGTTTATGGAGAAGAATTAAACTCACCATGGAATTTTCCCACAAACTCTTTGAAGCCCCCTTATAATAGATAGTATAAGTAATCTTGAAATGATTTAAAGGATATGGTTAGGTTATATGCAAATACCACACCATCTTACATAGGAGACTTGATCATCTGCCATCTTGGTATGGTGGGTGGGGTATTCTAGAACCAACGACCTGTGGATACTGGGGACAACTGTACTTAACCGAATTTTAAAATATTTTTGTTAATTGCAAATCTACCTGCAGGAAAAAAAGGCTTACCTAGACTGAGGTCACAAGGGGATATGGATGAACACACACACATATATTCGACATGCTTTTTTCCTAAAAGTTGGTTTTACTTTATAAAGTTGTCTTTAGCCCCTTTGGAATATTTTTGTAATTCAATTTCCCTATATGTGAATCAGGTTCTTAGGTGTATCGTTGATCCAGTGGACCAGTTAGTAACACTATTCTGGTTTCTGAGTCTCTAAGTTCGTAATGCAAGTCTTCCACATTGTTATTGTTCTTTAAAAGTGCCTTGACTCTTTCTCAACCTCTTTAAGATGGGATCAACTTTTCAAACTCCACCACAAACTTTGTGTAGATGATTGACTAGATTATTTCATAGTGTAGGTTTGAGAGAGGAGATTTATATATGTGAATTTACTTTTTCTGTAAATATATCCATGAATATGGTAGAGCATGCAGGGGACAAAGTTATGAAAACTCCTGAGACATAATCAAACACCTTGAGGGAATGATTCACTGAGCCTGAGGGATCAGGACAATAGTTTTTGATGACTATTGGCACAAAGTCAATTGGCATAACATAATTGATAAAAATGATGTTCTACTGTGTGGTCATGAGGTGTCGATGGGATCAGGTATCAGGCATCCAGAATAACACCATACCCAAGGTGAATAGAGGCGGGGAGGGAGGGAGGGAATGGAATGGAGATCCAAAGCCCATCTGTAAACAATTGGACATCCCCTCACAGAGGGGTCACAGGGAAGAGATGAGCCAGTCAGGGTCTAGTATAGCACAGATTAAACACACAACTTTCCTCTAGTTCTTTGGTGCTTCCTTCACCCCACTAGCATGACCTCAATTCTACCTTACAAATCAGATTAAACCAGAGCATGCACACTGCTACAGATAAGAGCCCGCAACGGGAATCCAAGATAGATAAACCCTTCAGGGCCAACAAGGAGAGTAGAGATACCAGGAGGATTAGGGGAGGGTAGTGGGAGAAAGGGGGAATCGATCACAAGGATCGATATAGAACCCCCTCCCAGGGGGATGAATAAAGGAAAAGTGGGTGAGGGGCGATGGAGGGAAGACAATGTAAGCCATGGAAAAAACTAATCTATAACATATCAAGTGTTCGTGAGGTGAGGGCAGGCAGGGGAGGGAGGGGGAAGAAATGGGGAGCTGATATCAGGGACAAAGTTCAGAGGATTAGGAAAGTTGTGTGTGTGTGTGTGTGTGTTTAACAGTAAACACAGGGAGGAAGGTTGGGTGGTGATAGTACAGTGAGAGAATTAGTGTATGAGTTGAATCAAATGTGTATGAATTATTGAATGTAAAAATGATCTGCTCTAAACTTCCACCTAAGTCACAATGTTAAGTTTAAAATTTTTTTAATATTGTATTTTCTAGTGGACTATTAATGCTATCACGAGAGAAAGAGGAGGGATTCTGCTACCACAAAGATTAACCCTTTCTGGGAGGCGGGGATTGCAATCATAGTGGGGGCGTAAAAGGTTGATAATGTAGCAACTGTCCAATTCTGCTTGACACGATTGACCTATGGAATGATATGATATATGTATTAATTCCCAATTAATTTTTTTAAAAGGAGATTAACCCTTTCTGAAACCCTATATAAGGTTACTATGAGTCAGACATATTGAACCTTTTTTCCCCCTGAATTCTTTGCATGAGATCTCCAGTGTTAAATTTAATGGAGTTCATAAAACAGAAATCCTTACTTTGTTTCTGACTTTAATAGTAATGATTCTAAATTTCCATCGTTAAATCTGATGCTGGCTATAGATTTTTGATAACTCTCTTTTATCAGGGTAACAATGTTCCCTTCTCTTGTCAATTCCACCTTTGTATTGAAAATTTGCAATACTAAGAACGAATTGTGATTATTAAAAAGCTACTGGAAGAGTTACAAGACCGGACAGTGGTGCATCAGTAAGGGAAAAGGTAGCTAGAGGAGACAGGATGACTGCACTCACTGAAAACAGCTTCAAAGACTTTGCTATTGCTCTAGAGGAGCAATAATCATCAGAACTATCTCCAGTGATGGACGTTTTCTGCACTGTCCAATATGGTAGTCACTCACCTACAGGTAGCTATTAAGCACCTGAGATGTGATTGATATACCCAAGGAACCGAAATTTTTATTTGACTTTATTATATTTAATTAAGGTTTTTTTTATTTTTTTAAAATTACTTTATTTGTAACATAGTAGGGACTACATCGGATATTTTTCTCAAGTGGCAAATGAGGCAAAAGATAACATTTCTCTCTGATTCCTAATGAGAACCTCGAAATCATCTGTCTTTTGGAGGATTAAATTTCTTATGACGTCTGTGATACTGCCCATGAGGATACCAACGGTGCTTGGTAGTAAAGAATATTTTTGCTAAGTTGTTCTATCATAGGTCCTTTTCTTTGTTCAAGGGGCTTATCTTTCACTTCTAGTCTACTTTTCAGCACATGATCATGTGTTTCTGCACTGTGATGTGGAGGACCTGGCCGAGGAACAGGTTTTGTATGCTCCTATGGAATGTCCACAGAAGGGTGGTAGCATACTATTGTCCTGCCATCTGATGTCAAAGCAAGCTCTACCTTGCAATGACAGTCATCTGGGAGAGGCGGTGTCGATTGATGACAAACACTGTATAAAACTCCATTTCGAATTTGATAAGAAATGTTTCAGGACAGTTCTGTTTGACATTGCCCATGTTGCTGCGACTGCCATGGGGGACCAAGATGCGTGTATCAGACGGTATGACAAGAGATGTTATGCAGACAACCTATATGAAACATCTGCTTCCAGGAACATCTATTTTCATCCCTTGACGGGTCCTCAGGGCGAAACCACCATCTTGTCTCCTAATTAAGTTTCAGTAGCTACATGGAGCTGGTGGCTACCTACTGAACAGCACTGCCCTAAAAAAAATCCTCAAATTTGCTTTCTTTTCTAAATGGTCAGTCTATGGGGATCATCTGCAGAGGCTTCATCTTTGGCCTCAGGCTGACTGATTCTTTTTTTTTTTTTTAAGCTGACTGATTCTATAGGAAACATGGTCAGAGAGGCTGGCACAAAGAGTGATTAGGGTCCCTCCAGGTGGTCTCTCAGAGAGGAGAGTCAAGAAGACCTACCGCAAGTCAAGTAGCAGTAGACCCTATTTCCTTCTGGCAATAGGTGATTTGCTCAGAACCAAAGAGAACCTATTGCTTTCCACAAATTAGCAAAGGACAGAGTCTGCTTCTGGCAGAAACAGGACTGATGCTGCCTTTTCATGTTTCTTGGGAGTCAGAAATCGTGTTGCTTAAATGAGATCCGTATTCTTTGTTAAAAAATGTCTCTTAATGAAGATGGTGATTATTTTCAATTTCCTTATGGCTTCTTTCATATATTTTCTTCATCACCATAATGCTATTCTCATAGAAACAAAAAAATGCATTTGGGTGCAAATAATTTGTTGCACTTCCTGTTCCATTTTCATGAAGGCTAAGTTAGAGTCCAGAAAATTGCCATACATCAAAAACAAAAAATAAAGTATGAACACTGTAGATAGCAGGACTTTGAACCAGTTTGAACCAATTCTATTATATTGGATGAAGCAAAACCAGGATGGGCCAGCCAGGCTTTGTAAAACATGGTGCCCAGAGTTGGAAAAATTATGGGTTGAAACCTTGAAATGAGAGACTCCAAAAGCCATGGTGAGCTCTTTCAGGAGCCTGTAAGCAATTGGATTGTTGCCAGGACCAGGGAAAGGGATGCATTCAAAGTAGGGAGGTTGACCATTGTCTGAGCACAGCACTATTACTTCTCACTCTGCCAGTCAAGAGGTTGAGTTGCTAGGCAACACACATGTCCACCTGGTTTTTAAAAGGGGAATTACATTTCTAGCAGGGCATTAACCTGGTATTTTCCCCATTCTGGTTATAGTTCCAGACAGGCACATTTTGCAACTACCACTCCATCCTGGTCTCACTTCATCTTCCATGATTGAACTGTGAAGACCAAATTCAAAGCCCTTGTAAGTAATTGAACCAAAAAGCTCCCTTTCGTTGTCTCTTTTCTCTTCCTTCCTTCCAGCCTGCCAGCTTATAAATCAAGATGCAAAAGAACTGTGTCCTTTATACTGTTAAAGTACTCCCTGCTGCTCCCCTCCCTAGTATCTCTCAAAGGACTCCCTAGGGAGATCTGCAAATCTTCTCAGAGTAAACAGGAAGACCTAATAAATAGGGAGTCTTAGAGAGCCTAGAGGCTATCAGACACAGAGGCTCTCAGGAAGATGTCTTTGGCCTTGGACAACTGGAACAGTGGGTTTGTGGTGTTTTATGTGTTGTGACTCTCCTGCAAGGGAGTCCTCCAGCCCACTCCTAAACCGGGAGAACATGTGTGTCCTGGCTTGCCTGTAACCCCTCTGTATCAGCCTTCTGAAAAGAGACTGCAATGTCCCTTGTGTATTCAGAATTGGACTAGCCCAGCAGCTGGCCAGTTCCCTAAGAATGATTTCTCCACCTTACTGCCCTGTAGTTTGCACCCCGCCCTCATTCCCAACCCTCTTCTTTAGTAGATAACTTTTCTGTTAGTAACATTTGGGTTTTCCCACACTGAAGTTGATCTATCACCATTCTACCAGAATGCCTGTGCTAACTAACCACTTGGGTGTTCTGGTGTCAGAACTTAGAAGTGTCCCAAGTGTCCCACCCATCCTCCTCAGCTCTCTTCTCTCTTTCCTGGGTTGTTGTGCTGGAACGGTATTTCTCTTGGGTTTCAGTGTGTGCAGTCTTACTTGGGTGGGGCCTGGAGCTGTTCACAGGAGTGCTGGTAATGTCTGGCCTTCAGGGCTGCCAAAGGCAAAAAGTTGGCTGCTTCTCAGTTTAAAGCACATAGTTGGATTGCTGGGACAGTGTTAGATGGAGGGTGGGGTAAGCAAATACCACTCTCTTCCTACTGTGTTTTCAGGAAATGATTATAAAGCAGCTATAAGTGCGAATGAAATAAAAAGAATGGATTGGCATACCCCTTAGCCCACTGCTAAAAAACAGATGAACTCTTCTCCTCTCCTCCTCTCCCCTCCTCTTCTCTTCTCTCTCCTCCCCGACCGCCCAGCCCCCCGCCGGGCTCCATCCCAGACTCACCCTTATTGTTCTGCTGGGCTTCACTTAGGTACTATGTCAGAGCAAAGATCCTTTTTTGCACTGCCTCTGCTCTTTTCCTGGAGGAGAACTCACTAATAATTTATGGAAGGAGAGCTGAGCTTTCCACTTCCCTGCCCTCTTCCCACCCAAGATGAACATGGGCAGAGGAATGTAAGTGGAAAGATGAACCAAGGTTTAATCCCTCAATTAGGAAGTGGAGTTTTCAGAACTAGTAGTGAATTTTTTTGCCGAGACGCTAGTTAGTGGAAGAAGTCTTTCTGCCGTCACATCTCCATTCTTCTATTCCTACCTCTTTTCCTTGTAGAGAACCCTCTAGCCTGGCACTTCTTTGAGGTTTAAGCCATATGGCTCTTATGAATCTTGTTGGAGTCTCCAGCATCCCCTGGGTCTGCCTCTCTTCCTCAGCAGCTGCTTGCCACTGACTGAGGTGGCGACTAAGCCTGTGTGTGTGGCCGGAGTCAGTGATGGGCCTCCCACCCAGGCCTGGGGAAACCCTCAGCCAATGTGGTTCCTGTGGCAGCAGCCAGACACGCCAGAGCTCCTTATACTATACTTCAGGGCTGTAGCGCAACAGCCAGCCTTATGCGGTGGCATTGTTTAGTGTTGGTTGACTTGACTCTTCTGTCCCCACCCTCTCTGTTTAAGGGAATTTGGCGATTGTCCATTAGGAAAGAAGCTGGCATTCACAAATAGCTTCTTGCAGTCTCTGGTGGTAGGAGCCAGGACCACCTTCCATCTCTGCCTTCCTACCCACATGGCAAAGGCAAAGGGCCCCTGTGTGCTTAGCCTCCTGTTGTGGGGTTTCAAGTTGCCTCAGATCAGTACACGGCTCCCTGCCAAGTTATCTGCCCAGATAAACATTTATTGTTTACAGGGACGTGTTTCAGCTGCTCTGGCTGATCCTACTGGTGAGGTCTTCTAGTTTCTTGAGATATTCAGCCAGTATATGGGGCTGACTTCCAGACAGAGAACTACTGGGACTTAGCCATTGTCCCCTCCCCCAAATTTCTCTCAGTTCCCAGTCCTGTCTCCTGGATATTAAAACTGCCTCTACATTTTCAACGTTCCTAACTTAAGAGTCGATGTTATGACACACGTAGCTGAAGGCTTCCATTAGGTGGCACAATTACCATCTGACACCATGTTTTCCTGAGTAATTAATGAGCTAGCCATTTAGTTAAGGGATAAAGACATGATCCAAACATCATGTCCACTGCATCCAAATAAATATTGTCTTTTTTTTTGGTGAGACAATTGATTTTCCAACATTTTCTAGTAGAATTTTACAGTGAGCTCATTTACACCCACCACCTGGATTCTTCTTTTTCTATAGAAAATTGTCATATATCTAAACATCCCTCTCTCCATCCCACCTATCAGTCTTTTATTTTTATGTATGTCATGTACATATTTTTCAAATATCTTCAGTATGTCTCATTAAAGTTCAGTGCTTGTATTGGTTTACATTTTCTTTCTTTTAAGATAAAATTGTGAAGTGCACAGATATTATGTGATTTTGCTAGCTTTTGACAAATGCATATAACCCAAACACCCCTCAGAAAATAGAATCTTGTAATATTATGACTTCTTAGTTCTACTTTTAAAAGTAACCTCTGTTCTGATTTTTTCTCCCCAATAGATTAGCTATAGCTTAAAACTTCATATAAAGGGGATCATACCGTGTATACTGTTTGACATAAGACTCTTTTTTTTTTCACTTAGTATGTGTTTTAAATCCCCATGATTTGCTGCATGTATCATTAGTTCATTTCTTTGTATTGCTTAGTATTCCGTTTATGAATGTGCCATAGTCTGTCAGTCTCCTGGTTGTTGGGTCACGTGAGAGGTAAACTGCTATAGATTCTTAGACATCTTTTTGTGGGCAGGTGTTTTCTCTTTTGCAAATGCCTAGGACTGGAATTGCTGAATCACAGGGTAGTTTCATGTTTTATTAGAGACTGTCGAACCTTTTTCCAAAGGTAATTGTAGCATTTGCACTCCAGCAATAATGAGAGTTCTAGTCACTCCACATCCTCATTCTGGTAGGTCTGTGATGATTTATCATTGTGGTTTTAATTTGCATTTCTTATTTCCTAATGAAGTTGTGAATTTTTTCTTGTACTTTAATGGCCATCTGTGTATCATCTTTGGAAAGGATCTTTTAAAATACTTGCCTATTTTCTTTAACTTAATTGTTTTCATATATTCTGTGTGTGTGTTGGATGTGAGTGCTTAGTCATATATATACTTTGCAAATATGTTCACTCACTTTATTTATTAACAGTTTTATTGGCATATTCGCATGTAATACAATTCAATAGTTAAATCATATTAAGAAGAGCTATACAATCATCACCACAGTCAATTTTAGAACATTTTCTTCTTTCTAGTACTCATTGTTGTTTTGGGTTTTTTAAAAATCATTTTATTGGGGGCTCATACAACTCTTATCACAATCCATACATACATCCATTGTGTCAAGCACATTTGTTGCCATCATCATT
>NW_022111358.1:1299595-1307971 GCF_000313985.2 Echinops telfairi
TTTGCCTCTTAGTTCTTTCCTCTATAACACTTTCCTCTTGTCCGACTATCATGCTCAGCCTTCATTTGGGTTTCAGTAATTCCTCTTGGTTACATTGTCCTTGATCAAGCCCTTCCAGACCTCCCACACCCTCCTCGACATCGATTTTAGATCACTTGTTGTTCCCTTGTCCCTGGTTTTAACACCCACTTCCTTTCCCCTGCCTCCCCTTCTCCCACACACACCCCCAACCATTGTCCCATTGTTTTCTCCTCAAGATTGTTTATCCTGCCTATCTTATCTAGCTAGACCTGCAGAGATAATAATATGCACAAAAAGCAAGACAGAGCAAAACAAAGCAACAAAAGAAAACAACAACAACAAAAAAACCAATGACAAAGAGAAAGGCCTGTAAATAGTTCAAGGTCTGTTTGTTGACCTTTAGGAGTGTTTTCCTTGTTGAATCTGATGGGGTCCCACGCCCTGGCCCCAGAGTCTATTTTTGGTATTCTCTCAGGACTTCCTTGCTCTGCTCCCCTTGCTGTTCTGTTGCGCACCCTTAGTGTCTTGCTTCTGTGTGATGGGGTCAGATCGCGTGCAATTCCCACACTGTCTCCAGTGTTGTCACCTGTAGGGCTATGGATCAGTGAGGGATGTCGTGTCTCATAGTGGGTGCGGCCCTATGGTCCTCTCCGTGCATTGGCTGTTCAGAGCGGGATGTTGTCCTCCAGGCCTGGTGGGCCAGGATGTACTCCACTCTCTCTTCCTCCCCCTTCATTTGCTCCCGTATGCTCTGATCAGCCATGTTCCTCTCCCTGAGCTGCAGCTTCAGTGCTGTCCTCTGAAGTAAATTCTTCTGGTGGGAGAGTGGGTCTGTCCATGTAGTTCGGATTCAGGCCGGCCCCCTTGTACTCACTGTTATTAGCTTCCCATTTCCTCCCAACCTTCCCTGCCATACCCCTAAGGAAACTATTAATCCAGTTACTCTAGCCAAAGATTTACCTTTCCTGAATTTTGTGTACAAAAAAAAGTTTTTAAAAAACAACAACAAAAAAAAAAACCTAACAGCAGTAGCAAAGTAAAACAATCAAAAAGAAACCAGAAAAAATTAAAAACTAGAGCATATTTAAAATGGATCAAAATGGAAATAAAATGATAAGATGTTAAAATTTAACCTAACTGCATTTGCAATAATCCACTTTGCATAGATAGCAAGGCTATTCACATCCCTGGTCTGTGGTCAGAGGGGATTCATCAGAGACTTAATGCTTATTTTTCCCTTTGCTTTTTTTTTTTTTATTGAAACAACTTTAAAATGTGTCAAAATGGATATCAAATGCCTAGCATATTACATTTTAACCTAACTACATCTGCCAGTCAACTCTACAGTGCTCTCTGTCTCAAAACCAGGCTATCCACATCCCCCGACTGTGGTCAGAGAGAATTCACCTGAGGCTCAGTTCATGTGTGGGAGACTACAAGTGGATTTTGGACTTCTGTCATTCATAGCCTTTTGCAAACCAAGTATTCATTCACTTTAAATGTGTTTTGCCTACTCCTTTTCCTAATGGTGTTTTTAATGAACAGGTTACAATTTAGGCAAAATTGATTATTTTTATTTTTTAGTCATTATTACTTTTTAAGGGAGGAATATCTTTGGCATCTTTGTTTTTGTTTGTTTTCAATTTATTGTGGATTAGATGGTGGTTTTGCATATCATATCTTTTTTTTTTTGAGTCAACAGTATAAACAACTCATCAGATCTCCCAATGACTTACTTTGTCTAACCCTCCCTTCCCCTTTCCCCACAATCTCCCTCTTGTAATATTATCTTCCCCTTCACCTAACTTTAATACTTGTCTACCCTCCCCATCTCTTCCTTTTTCGTGCCACTTCTGGTAACATCAAAATCTGTTTCTTTTGGTTTGGAAACCTTTTCTTGTGTGTTTTTTTTAATGTAACAATAATTTCATGTGATATTTGTAATTCAGTAGTTGACTAACTCTGCTTAGCATAATATCCTCCAAATCCATTCATTTCAGAGGTTCCTAATTTTTCCATCATTTTTTAGCAATGCATAGTATTTCATTGTGTGTATGTTCCCAAGTTCATTTACCTAATTCAACAATGGGCACTTAGTTCTCATCTTGCTATTGTGAATAGTACTGTGATGAACATGGGTGTACATAGATCTGTTTGTGCTATGCTCCTTATTTCGGTAGATATCATTTAGACTTAGGTAGTTGTATTTGTTTGTTAACATAGTGCACTCTTTATGCTTTGTACTAAATGGTTAGTTACTTATTTAAAGGTGACTTTAGGGCATAATTTGTTTATTTGTTTATTTATTTTTAACTTCTTGTGACTTGAGTGAAGGCTTACTGAGCAAATTCTTTTTCATTAATTCCTATTTATTTTGTTCCATGCCATTGATTACAGTCCCCACAGTATAACGCCACTTATTACACATCCCAGGTTTTCTGTTTTCATTTCTCCCTCTTTCTTAACCCTTCTGAGCTTTGCTCTTGGGTAAATGCTGCTCTCTTGATCTCAAATGGTTGATTATTCTAAAATGTGTGCACCTCACTAGTATTACTATTCTCCTATTAGATTTGACTGTTACTTAGCTAAAAATTGAGCCATGGGTGCGAGTCCATTACCAGACCTGAAAAGTGACCAAAAGCCAGCATCTTGGGGGTTCCACGAGTCAGTATCTGACCAGTAAGCTTCTTCCTTTTTTCGGTAATAATTTTGATTATTACCATATTTCTCACCCATTCTATCCAGGACCTAATAATGTGATCCTTTTCAGAGTAATTGGAAATGGAGGCCAGGGATCATCTAGTTCTTCGGGTCTCAGGAATATGAAGACTGATGTTCGAATTGTCAATTAGTCCATTGAGCTAATTGTGTTTCAGATGTTTCATTTTCTTCACTCTTCTTTCCAACGTTGGTAGGAGGTCTATAGTTGCAACTTATGGTCACTTATGATCTTTTGGGGGGGGCGGGGTTCATACCGCTCTTATCACAATCCACCCATCCATCCATCCATTGTGTCAAGCACATTTGTACATTTGTTGCCATCATCGTTTTCCAAACATTTTCTTTCTACTTGAGCCCTTGGTATCAGCTCCTCATTTTCCCCCTCCCTCCCCCACCCTCTCTCCCTCACAAACCTTTGATCATTTATAAATTGTTTTTTCATGTCTACTTATGAGCTTTTAAGACCCCACTCACTACTCACCAAAATAGAATGTGGGACATTGTCTTTGTGGTCTATGCTATGGCAGTTGACCTTCGTGTCCCCCAAGACCCATTCTAATTATATATCAGTGCTAGTATTTCTCAATGAGTTTCTAGGCTTCCCAGGTATACTTTGAAGGTCATTGCTCATTTGCTCATTTCATTAAGGTGAACCTTGTTCTTAGATGGATTTATGTGTGTGTGACTACTTATGTCATAACGAGTAGCTCTGCTACCCTTATTTACACTCAGGAGGAAACAACCCAATAATTCATGAAAATGCTCCTTTATCTTG
Source organism: Echinops telfairi (assembly GCF_000313985.2). Taxonomy (NCBI): domain Eukaryota; kingdom Metazoa; phylum Chordata; class Mammalia; order Afrosoricida; family Tenrecidae; genus Echinops; species Echinops telfairi. The sequence goes on from NW_022111358.1 coordinate 1,303,113, forward strand.
TGGGTAAAGCTGCAACTTGGATATGAGACCCCTAGCCCACACGCTCACTAGGTGGCATAGAAAGAAGTTAAGACAATAACATATTTAATATGGAGTGGAATATATATTTTGGTAGTGATACATGGGTTTCTGCCTATATATGCTCTTATTTGATAAGAATACTACACGATTCTTTTGGCAAATAGGTTAGGGAAGCTGACCCTGGGCTTAGAAATAGCCCAGGGAACCATTTGAAAATTTCATGTTCAATGGAGCTAGGGCCCTTTCCCAAGCCCGTTGGAGCTGTAAATGTATACATTTAAAAGCTATGGGCTCTTTTGTTTTGTTTTTATTAATAGACATAAACTTTTTTTTTTTAAGTTTTCAAAATTTTTTCAACCAGTTCTAGTAGTGCTTTCAGGTAAGCATGTACTACTAGCCACAAGATCAACAGTTCAAACCCACCAGCCTCTATGTAAGAGAAAGATGAGACTATCTGCTCCCAGAAAGATTTGTAACCTCAGAAAGCATATATAGGGTTACGTAGAGTAGAATCAACTCGCTAACAGTGGGTAAATTTAATTTTTTTGTTTGTTTAAAAAAACTTAAACTATCTAACAACATATAAAAATTTGTTTTCTTAATATAGAGTTATATAGCTTTTACATTTTACTTTTAGAATCTAGTGAAAAACACAGAATTTTTCCAGATTTATTATTGTGATTCAACTATGAGAACTTGGAACAGACCATCCACTGATTTTTTTATTTTAATGAAGGCAATAATAGACTATTTCTAAATAGCAGAAGAGACCTTAAATTTCAGTTATAGCGACACCTCCTTTCCCTGAGAAAACAACCTGGCCAGAGCTCAGGATTGGTTGCCCAGCTCAGGAGATAGCATATAATTGAGAACCACCAGTATTAAAGGAAGAAGTATAAAGTGCACTAAAGCATTGGCAAAAAAATGGAGCTTTAGGGATTAATTGACAGAATACCAAGTGAAATGTTTCTACTAGTGTATGCAGCACTCACTTGTTTATGCCAAAAAATATGGAAGCCCAACCCAACCAACCAGAAGAGATCCATATTTGTGCCCATTCCCAAGAAAGGTGATCTAGAGAAATCAGGAAACCTATCACACGTTGTAGAGTTTTGCCAAAGATAACTTTTGCATTGATTAGTAGTGTGGGTCAGAGACAGAAAAGGATATGGAATGAGGGATAGCATTACTGATATCAGATGAGTCTTGGCTGAATGCAGAGAATACCAGAATGATGTTTGCTTGCATTTTATTGAGTATGCAAAGCAGTTGACTGTGTTGGTCGGAACAAATTATGGATAACAGTATAAAGAATGAGAATTCCAGAACACTTCATTGTGCTCATGCAGAACCTATATGTACAACAAGAGGATAGATACTGCATGGTTTAAAATCAGGAAAGATGTGCTTCGGGGTGGTATCTTCTCACCACATTTTGCGGTCATATGCTAAGTCAGGCACATGGACGGTAAGAAGAAGATGGCGTTTGGTTTGGAGGAAGACTTATTAACAACCTTCGATACACTGACGGTGAAGGGGACCTCCGACACTCACTGACGAAGATCAAAGGCTGCAGCCTTCATCGTGGATTACACCTTCAATGAAAGAAAGCAAAAATCCTCCCAACTGGAACAGCATGATACCATGATAAATGGAGAATAGAGTTGTCAAGAACTTCATTTTATTCTATCCACAATCAACACCCATGGAAGCAGCAGACAAAAAATCTAAAGCTGTATTGGGCAAATCTGCTGCAGAATAGCTCTTTTAACATATTAAAGAGCAAAGATGTGCTTTTAAAAACTAAGGTATGTCTGATCCTAGCCATGGTATGTTCAATTGCCTTATATGCATGCAAAAGCTAGATAATGAATAAGGAAGATTAAAATGAATAAGAAAGATTAACGAAGAACTGGTACCTTTGAATTATGATGTTGGCAAAGAATATTAGTAAACCATGGAATGCCAGAAGAATGGAAAAATCTGTCTTGGACGAAATATATCCAGAACACTCCTTAAAAGGGGGTTTGGCAAGACTCTTTCTCATGTAACTTTGGACATGTAGTCAAGAGACACCAAACCCTGGAGAAGGGCATTTGGCTTGGTAGAGGCTTAGTGGAAACGAGGAAGACCCTCGAGATGGATTGACATAGTGCCCGCCACAATGAGTTTCAAACATAGCAAAGATTGGTGAAGAAGGCACAAGGCCAGGCAGTGTTTCTTTCTGTTGCATATAGGTCACTATGAGTCAGGACCAACTTGACAACACCTACCAACGGCGGCGGTGGCGGATTATAACTATTACTATGAGAGGGGGAGGGGGAGGAGGCTGTAAATCACAAGTAAAGAAAGGCCTTGGCATTTCTGTAAGAAATTTAAACAACCAGCAGACAATAGAGATTCTTAAGTATGTACTTGGTGCCAGCTCAACCACCAAGAAGATACTGCATTTGTGGTCCAGAGAAGTTTGAATATTTGTGGTCAAACTTAAAATTCAACTTAAAACTCTCATCTGTGATGGAAGCATTCCAAAAACTGCATAGAGGGCCTGCAAACTCCATAAACTCTCAAAGGCCTCTCCTTCACCCAATTGGACCAGCCTTTTTCCTTACTTCAGGCAGTGTTGCTGACAAGCCCTTATAGAAAAGAAGGGCTCTCTGCCATTGCCATTCACCACCACCACCACCACTCCCCACCCCCGTGAAGCCGACTCTAAGGACTTCTCTGCTTTGTGGTTCACTCCCTTAAATCTCCAATCAGATGGCACCTGATCCAGAAGAACTTCGCTGTATACTCTCCTACCCTGTTACTCTCTGTTCCTGTTGTTAGTTGCCATCAAGGTAACTTCGACTCACTGCTTATTGTATTGTATTGTATTATAGTACTTTCTACTACTTGTCAAGCTCCATTAAAACAAGAGCACTTCTTTATTAATTGGGGGGTTTGCGAGGGGAGGCAAGGAGAGAGGAGCCTTCAAAAAGTTGATGGAAAAAATGTTATCATTTAACTCAGTTTTTCCACATACTTTGTAAAACCCCTCAAATGCCTATTGCCTTGAGTCGGGCCTGTCATACTTAAAAACAAAAACCAATCTCTCTGACATCAACTCCTTTCCAACTCATAGTGACTCCAAAGGACAGAGTAGAACTGCTCCTTGGGCTTTCCCAAGCTATAAATCTTCCCAGGAATAGAAAGCCTCACTTTCTCCCGAGGAACAGCTAGTAGGCTTGAACTGCTGACCTTATGGTTATCCGCCCAGATGCTTAGTCCTCTGTGGCATCAGGGCTCCTCTGCCACACATACAACAACTTACTGTTATCGAATTGACTCTAACTCATAGTGACCCTATAGGACAGTTTCCAAGACTGTAATACTTTATGAGAGTAGAAAGCCCCCTCTTTCTCCTTCAGAGTGCTTGGTGGTTTCGAACTGCTGACCTTACAGTTAGCAGGACAATGTGTAACCACTTTGCCAACCAGGTCCACACATAGTAGGTGCTTAATAATATCTGTTAAATGAATTTAATAAAATGCCTTAAACTGGTTTAGGAAGTGTGGCCTGGGGAGTAAAATTCTCACTGCCATCAAGTCAGTGTTGCCTCATAGGGACCCTGTAGAGCAGGGTAGAACTTCCCCTGTGTCTGAGACTGTGACTCTTTACAAGAGTAAAATGCTTTGTCTTTCTCCCTCAGAGCTGGCTGGTGTTTTGAACTGTTGACCCTGCAATTAACAGCCCAATGTGTAACCACTATGCCACCAGAACTCCTTATTATATATCAGAAGCATCTTCAATAAATTCAAAGGCCAGAAACATCAAAATTGCATTTTCCCCATTTTTACTGTGAAATAAACTTTGTTAATTTTATTTGTCTGTGTAACCCAGGAAGGATACTGTCACTTAACATGGTAGAACTTCAAACTCTGAGGTCATTGTGAGGTATCTCAGATAGCTTCCTCTCCAACCAGGGTCTCTGATAAGATTTGTAGGTTATGCATAAGCGTTAAGATTGTACCCAAGGTACTTCTTTTCATAGCACTTGGGTTACATAAATAAATTAAGTTAGCAACATTTCATAGTTATTTTTAAAATGCAGTGTTTGGTGTTTCTAGCCTTTTAATTTGTTGAAGATGCTTCTGCTATTGAGTCTGAGCTGTTTCTGGGCAAGCTGCGAGAGAAGAGAGCCCATGCTTGCACTCTTTTTACTCGGAAATGTAAGTCCCTCTAACCCAGTCTTTTATTGGAAACCTTGCCTGGTTGAGGGTTCTCTTTGCTTATCACTGTTAGGCCAGTTCTTCTTGCCAATGACTGATGGGCATTAGCAGATCAGAAGAGTTTTCTCTCTTTTTCTTTGTGCTGCCCTGACTCCCTAGCCTTTGCAGGGCTTTTCTGTCAATCCTTGCAACACAGAGAAACTCTGTTGTAATGAACCACTTACATTTTCTGGATGTGTTCCAGAGCCTTATTGTTGATGATCCTTAGCATTTGGTATGAAATGTGTTTCACAAATGATGTTGACAATCTCCAAGATAGGCTGTTAAGTTTAAAAAAAAAAAATTTTGTAAGCACATGGCTAACTGTACCACCGTTTATACAAAACATTTATGAAAGGTATGGGGAGAGCATATAGCTAATTACTTATGACAGTATATGTATAAATATGTTGTAAAGACATACCAGAAACTTATTGGTAATAGTTTTCAAGAGAGAGGACTAAAGAAACTAGAAAACAGAGGTGAGAACTTTTGGGTTTGGGTTTTTATTTTTATTTTATTTTTATTTTTTATTTATTTATTTTTTTGGTTGTTGTTGGTCTTTTTTTGTTTTTTTTTTTATTTTTT
>NW_022111358.1:1308161-1314826 GCF_000313985.2 Echinops telfairi
CCCCGCTCCCCCCTCCCGCATGAGCCCTTGATAGTTTATAAATGGGTATTTTGTCATATCTTGCCCTGTCCGACATCTCCCTTCATCCACTTTTCGGTTGTCTGGGTTTGGGTTTTTAAGGTGCCCTGGTGACACTGTGGGATAAGCATTGGCCGCACCTCACCAGCTGTTCCACAGAAGAAAGCTGATTCTGTCAGCTCTAGTGGAGACTTTGTCCCAGGAGTCCTAAAGGCTGCTGCTACCCTGTTTTGTAGGGTCACTGTGAGTTGGAAGTTCCATGGGTGTGTGTTTGTAAACTCCACAGGACTGAGCAGCCCAGTTTGGCAGGTGGGTGAAGCCAAGGTAGCACCTTATCCTGGGTGCTTCCTGGAAAAGGTGCTTTCATTAAACTCTTACACTTGGACAATAGCAAACGTGGTCGTAGCCTATTCAGGATGTGGTGCAGCTTTAATTCTGTGATAGCAGTAAAAATGTTTAGACTGCGTGTCGGCATCCCTGGTACAGGCAGGTACAGAAATGTCTCTTTTTCCTTCTTATCGGTATGAAGCATTGAAATTGTACTTCAGAGTCATTCATAATTGTTTGTGTGTCTTCCTTCCTATTTCTGTGCTCCAAAAGTAGAGTGAGCTGTGCTCGTAGTTCCTGGGTTGCCGTCTACAATTTGCTAGTTGTAAGTCTATTCTTAGTCTACAGACTTGGAAAGATTTAATAAGAGTAGCGTTCTGGTCTCTTTTTAAATCGGACAGCAGGTCTCTGAGGATAATACACAGGCTTAGTGATCAGGAAGAGATCACATGAGATTATCAACTCAACACCGTTTTGCCAGAAGGACCTGATGTTGCCTCTTTTCAAAAAAATTTTTAAAGAGGTCTCCTTTTTTCTAAATATGAGTCGTGGTTCATTATCCTTTCCGTTGGTGCAAAGAAAACTCCTGCTAAGTCATATTTTCTGTCTGAACTTGAATTTCCTCCTCTAAAATGGGGCGACAGTAATCACTGCAAAGGATTTCATTGAGGACTAAGTGAGATAACACAAGTGAGTTTCTCAGCATGTCTTCTTCATGTGAGTGGAAAGGACAGTCAAGCAGACCCCAGAGACAGCCATGTAGACCTAAAATTCCCACCAAACTCGCCAGATCGTCCGCAGTTTCTGTTGTCATGTTCAGTAATTCATGAGGCTTCGCCACCTCCGCTTGTTACCCTGCCCACTGTTGTCGTTTGGCTGCTGCTTTGAATGAAGGAGGCCTGTTAGATTCCTCTCTTAAGCAAAGACTCAAGCCCAGGAAGAAAATAAGCAGGCTACAATATGGATAAACCCTGAAAATGTTGTGCTGAATGAATTAAGTCACAAAAGGACAAATAACAAACGTGCTTCAAACTGTGGGAAAATTCCAGATAAATCTTTATCTAGCCATTCCATTTTCCATGAACTTTTTGAATCACCCTAGTATTGTATGAGCCCACTTATGAAATAGGCTACTGTGTAGAGACCAGTGTTAGTGGTTATCAGGAGTGGGAGGGAGGGGAAAAGGAGAATCATTGCTTAAAGGCAGTGAGTTTCTATTAAAAATAGTGTAAGTTGGAAATGAATAGTGGTATTGGTTGCACATGGTGAATGTAATCAGTGTCACTGAATTAAACATCTAAAAATTGATGAACTGGTAAATAGTTTTTTGTTTGTTTTTTTTAGCCCAAGAAAATTAGCCATGGTTCTAGTAGTTTTTCCATAAGGGAGGGGAAGGTGTGCTTAACGTTGTGTTATCCTAGGACTCTCTTTAAGGGAAATCTTCAAGGGAGGGCTCGTGAGCCCTCGAAGGAAAACAATGAGACAGCACTTTGAAAATAAAAGTATGCTGTCCTCCTGGGTGTCCCGGCGCGTCCCATGCGGGCCCCCTTTCGGCACCGTCCCTTTCTGCGGTCCCACCCCACTTCTCGGCTCCGGGACAGAGTCCCTAGACATGCCACCTGCCTTCTCGCGCTCTGGCCCCAGCCTTTGGCTGTGCAGTTAATTTTTTCCCACATCCTCATCCTCTTCCAGTTCCAAGCTAAATAACCTTCACAGATGGCTTGCTCCTTCAAAGCTGTTTAAGAACACAGGACAGTGAACTAGGGTCCAGAAGGAGCTGCCAAAGCCCAAGGCTGCCCCTTCCTGTGGAGGTCCAAGAGTTTTGTCATCAGCTCTTGAGAAGTCCACAGACTTCAGCCAGCAGAAAGGCTGGCAGGATGGGAGGTAGAATGTCTCTTTAACACTATAATCCTCTCGCAGCTAGCAACTAGTTCTCACTTAGATTTACAAGTCAGAACCTGGAGCTGGATACACGCTGCATACTCCTTCCCACAGAAGACACAGCACTTTGTAGTTGGCATTTCTCCCCCACTTTTTTACAACATGGAAACCCAACAGGAAATGGCAGTCCCATTTGTGTTTTGGATCATGGTTTGGGTCCTCACTGAAACTCTGTTTGAACTCCTGGAAAGGTCTGGGGCCCTGCCCTGCCTGACCTGAAGGGCAGTATTCCAGCTGTCAGCACATCCTTGGGAAGAGGGTGAACTTCAGACGCCTATTAGAAATCTTGCAGATGAGAAAAGAGCCAGAACTTCACTCTTTCTTTCCTGTCAGCAAGGACATGTAAGTTTCCTGTCTGCCTTGTCATCACCTTTGGAACACTTTTCTCCTGGGTCCCCAGTGTATACACAGTGGTGTGTGCCTCTGCCCCTGTAGAAGTGGTATGGGAGAGCAAGCTGTTGGGAGATTTGATAAGTTGTTTAAGTTTTTGAATACAAAAATGATGATCTGAAATGTACACCCCATCTAATTCACAATAAAAAGTAAAAAGATAAAGAAATGGTGTGGCGAAGGCATCCCTAACTTCATGAGCAAGAATCATGACCAACAGCAGCAGGCCACGGCTGCCTCCTGTGAGATGGAGGTGAGGCATAACTCCTCTCTCTAACCTTTCTATACTAACTTGGACACCAACCACTTCTTCCACAACACTCTGCTTCTCTGATGGGCTAGGTAATTTGTTGCAGTGGCCATATAAAGCTCAGAGACCTTACTCACGTGATATCACGGTGCTTATTAGGGAAGTAAGAAGATACAGTTCATAATCAGGACAGCTTTTGCCAATGGGCTCTGCTTGCGGGCTTCTCAGTCAAGTGTTCAAACTCTTAGTTCCCTGGATCGCAAACCCTACAACAACAATCTCCCACAAGTCTCCTGATTCCTGTTGTTTTATGCCTCTCTCTCTCACTGCTGGACTGCCTTCACTTGCTCTTCATGTTAACAGCTTTTCTCATTCTCCCCCATAGCTCCTGGTAGCTCCTCCTTAAAGTTCCATGCACCTTATTTACATTAGTAGCAAGCTAGTCAATCCCTATGGTGTCGCACAAGCACCTTATTTACCTAGCCCAGCCAGTCATTTTGGGGGGGTTTACAAAGACTATGATGAGAAGAGACATAATAAGTAATTTACTGCACCACAACCCCTATCCATTATCCCAGCATCCTTCCTGTCGTAATCAGTTGGTACTGGTTAATTTTGTTTTATGACTAGAGAGCCTTTTCCTTGCCCTCACAGAGTTAGTCTTATTTATTTGTTTGTTTTTTAAATACTTTTATTGGGGGCTCTTACATCTCTTATCGCAATCCATGCATTCATCCATTTTGTCAAGCACATTTGCATGTATGTTGCCATCATCATTTTCAAAGCATTTTCTTTCTACTTGAGCCCTTGATATCAGCTCCTCATTTTTCCCCCTCCCTCCCTTGCCCACCCTCCCTCACAAGCCCTTGCTAAGTTATAGATTATTATTTTCATATCTTACATCATCCTCTGTCACCCTTCACCCACTTTTCCGTTGTTCTTCCCCCTGGGAGGGGGTTATCCTTGTGGTCAATTACCGCTTTCTCCCTGCACCTTCCCCTAATCCTACCGGGGTCTCTATTCTCATTGTTGGCCTTGAGGGGTTTATCTATCCTGGATTCCTTGTGTTTCAGGCTCTTATCTGTAGCAGTGTACATGCTCTGGTCTAATCCGATTTGTAAGGTAGAATTGAGGTCATGATAGTGAGGGGAAGGAAGCATTAAAGGACTAGCTATACTGCACCTTGACTGCTTGTCTCTTCCTTGTGACCCTTCTGTGAGGGGACGTCAAGTTGTCTACAGATGGGCTTTGGGTCTCCACTCCATGCCCCCCCGAGTTATGCTTAAGGGACTTAAGACCTACCTGTAGGTTCTTAGTATCCTTCTCTTTCCCTCCCCTTGCCCTCTGAGGTAACCATGTTGTTAGGTGCCTTAAAGTTGGTTCCAACTCATTGAGACCCTCGGTACAACAGAAGGAAACACTGCTGCTCCTGTGCCATTGTCACAATTATTATGAACGCTCAAGCCCATTGTTACAGCCACTGCATCATTCCATCTTGTGGAGGGTCCTCCCAATAACATGTCCAAAGTACATGAGATGAAGTCTCGACATAGTCCCTTGTGTGGACATTCTGGGCATATTTCTTCCAAAGCAGATTTGTTCATTCTTTTGGCAGTCCATGGTATATTTAGTATTCTTCACTAACACCATAATTCAAAGGCATCAGTTTTTCTCTGATCGTCCTTATACATTTTTCTGTTTTCACGTGCATATAAGGCAATTGAAAATACCATGGCATGAGTCAGGTGCCACCTTACTCTTCAAAGTGACATTTTTGCACTATAACATTGGCCTTTTTAAAAAAATCATTTTATTGGGGGCTCATACAGCTCTTATCACAATCCATACATCCATCCATGTGTCAAGCACATGATGTTGTCATCATCCCTTTCAAAACATTTTCTTTCTACTTGAGCCCTTGGTATCAGCTCATTTTTCTGCCTCCCCCCCCCACCCTTCCTCCCTCACGAACCTTTGATAATTTATAAATTATTATTACTTTTTCATGCCTTACACTAACCAATGTCTTCCTTCACCCATTTTTCTGTGCCTGACCCCCAGGGACGGGGTTATGTGTAGATCATTGTGATTGGTTCCCCCTTTCACCCCTCACCTTCCCCTTCCCGTCTTGGTATCACCACTCTCACCACTGGTCCTGACGGGTTTATCTGTCCTGGATTTCCTGGGTTTCCAGCTCTTATCTGTACCTGTGTACATGCTCTGATCTAGCTAGATTTATAAGGTAGAATTCAGGTCATGCTAGTGGGATGAAGGAAGCATTACCTAAAGGAAAGTTGTGTGTTTCATCAATGCTATACTGCACCCTGACTGGCTCATCTCTTCCTTATGACCCTTCTGTGAGGGGATGTCCAGTTGTCTACAGATGGGCTTTGTGTCTCCACTCTGCTCCCCATCATTCACATTGATAGGATTTTTTGTTCTGAGTCTCTTAATGCCTGACACCTGATCCCACTGACACCTCATGATCACACAGGCTGGTGTGCTTCTTCCATGCAGGCTTCGTTGCTTCTCAGCTAGATGGCCTCTTGTTTATCCTCAAGCCTATAAGACCCCAGATGCTCTATCTTTTGATAGCCGGGCATCATCAGCTTTCTTCCCCACATTTGCTTATGCACCCATTTTGTCTTCAGTGATCTTGTAGGGAAGGTGAGCATCACAGAATGCTAGGTTATTAGAACAATGTGTTCTTGCATTGAGGGAGTACTTGATTAGAGGCCAAATGTCCATCTGCTACCTTAATACTTAACATATATGCAAAGATCTATTTCCCCATCCTCACATATAAATATATTTACATATTTGCATGCCTTTATTTAGACCTCTATAAATCCCTTTGCCTCCTAGTTCTTTCTTCTATTTCCTTTTACTTTCCTCTTGTCCCACTGTCATGCTCAGTCTTCATTTGAGTTTCAGTAATTCCTCTTGGTTACATTGCCCTTGCTTGATTAAGCCCTGCCAGGCCTCCTACACCCTCCTCGACATTAATTTTAGATTACTTGTTCCCTTGTCCCTGGGTTTGTTAAGACCCACTTCCTTTCGCTGACTCCCCTCTCCAGTGTCCCCCCAGAACTGTTGGTCCCATTGTTTATCCCGCCTATCTTATCTAGGTAGACCTGCAGAGACAATAAGCACAAAAACAAGGCAGAGCAAGACAAGACAAAAAAACCAATGAACAACAACAACAACCACCAAGGACTTCGGCCCCGGCCCCGCAGACCTCTCTTGGTTCCCTGCTTCATGCCTGTATGCTGCATTCACGTCTTGGCACACCGACACACCGAGTTAAAGTCTGGTCCCCCTCTCCCTCCTGTGGAGATATAAACAACACCTTCCTCTTGGGTGGGTTAGTGCCCTGTTCCCCTGCTACCCCTGTCTTTTTTTTTTTTTTCCTTTTCCCCTCCTTTTTAGTTGGCGCTCATTAACATTTTAAAGAGATCTTTTGTAGCAGGTTTGCCTAATGCAGTAAATGTTACTTGATTTCTTGAGTGCTGCTTCCATAGACATTGTGTATGGATTCAAGTAAAGGGCAATCCTTGACAACTTCAGTCTTGTTCCTTTTATCATGATGTTGCTTATTGGCCCAGTTGGAAAGATTTTCATTTTCTTTCTTTTAATCGTTTTATTAGGGGCTCATACAACTCTTATCACAATCCATACATACATCAATTGTGTAATGCACATTTGTACATTCATTGCCCTCATCATTCTCAAAACATTT
>NW_022111358.1:1314926-1322154 GCF_000313985.2 Echinops telfairi
CTCCCCCCTCCCTCGTGAGCCCTTGATAATTTATAAATTATTATTTTGTGGATTTTCATTTTCTTTATATTGTTATATAATCTGTATTGAAGACTGTAATTTTTAGTTTTCATCAGTAAATACTTCAAGTCCTCTTCACTTTCAGCAAGTAAGATGTGTCAGCTGCATGTCATGGGTTATTAATAAGTATTCCTCTAGTCCAACTTTTCAGATGATTTGCTTAATTGAAAAAGTATAGCGAGAGGTTACAACCTGACTCCTACACCTTTCCTGGTTTTAAACCATACATTGTCCTCCTGTTCTTTTTGAATGACTGCGTCTTGTTTTGCAAGAGCACAATTAAATGTTCTGGGAAGCCCATGCTTCACAGTGTTATCCATGATTTGTTATCATCCCAGTTGAATGTCTTTGCATAGTCAATAGAACACAGGTAAACATCCTTCTGCTATTCTCTGCTTACAGCCAAGAATCACCTGATAACAGCAATACTATTCCCCATTCCATGTCCTTTGCTAAATATGCCTTGATTTCTGGTAAATTTCTTGATTTACAACTGATTTTGAATTTTCTTCTTCAAAATTTTACTTTTGTGTGATATTAAGGATATTGTTCAATAATTTCCCCATATGTTTTAGTTATCCTTCTTTGGAGTGAGCACACACTTCCAGTCGTTGGCCAGGTAGCTAATTATCTTCCAGATTTCTTGGCATAGACAGTAAGATTACTCCCAAAGTTGCATCTGTTTGTTGAAATGTCCCAACTGGAATTCTGTCAATCCTGGAACTGTGTTTCTCTCCCAGTACCTTCAGTGCAGCTTGGACTTCTTCCTTCAGTACCATTGGCTCTTGATTATATGCTGAAATGAGTGAACATCCCCCAATTTGTGGGGTGGGGGAGTGCGCACCACAGTGACTGTGTGTGTACTCCTTTCCTCTCGTTTTCTGTTCCCCATGTGATTGACTATTTTGTCCACAAAATCTTTCAATATTTGATTCCAGTATTAAATGTTTCTTGTTCTTTCAGCTGGACAAATACTGAGTATGTTCTTCCTTTTGGTTTTCTCACTCTAGGTCTTTGCACCTTTTACATTATTATAATACTTCGTCTCCTCAGGTCACTCCTTTGAAAGCTTTGTTTAGCTCTTTTACTTCATCAGTTTTCATACTCACTTTAGCGACTCTCTTCAAGAGCAAATTTTAGCATCTCTGCTGATAGCTGTTTTGGGCTTTCTCTCTTTCCTGTCTTTCGAATGACCTTTTGCTTTTTTTATATATGATGTCCTTGATAGCATCCCACAATTCATCTGGTCTTCGCTCATTAGTGTCAGTGTAATAAATCTAATCTTGAAGTGGTGTCTAAATTAAAATAGGATATACTAAGATTGTAGTTGGCTCTTGTAGACTTGTATTTATTTTCTTCAGCTTCAACTTAAACTTGCATATGAGCATTTAATGTCTGTTCTGCATTCAACCCATCCCCTTGATGATACTGAACTTTTCCACCATTTCTTGCCACTGTACTCCATCTACTGAGGTCCACTTCTGTCATCACAGTGTATGCTGTTGAAAAGGTATTTGCCATGAATGAGTCTTGGATCTTTCAAGATCCCATCATGTTCTCTCCAGTGTTTGCAACCGCTGATCATCACGTCTTTGTTTGCAATCACCAGTCATTCTCTTGATTGAATGTTCTTCAATCAGACTGTAGAAGTCAGTAAAATTCTCCACTTTATTCATCTTTGGCATTAATGGTTATGAATAAATTTGAATAAGAGTTGCATTAACTGGTTTCTTTGTAGGCATCTGGATATTACCTTATTACTGACAACATTGTACATCATGATAGATTTTTTTTTATTGCTCTTTTTGACAGTGCAGCGCCAGCACCAGTCTGTGTCAGCTTACTCATGTCTAGGATATTGATCTCTGACAACTTCCAATTTTCCTAGATTCAAGTTTTGTGTGTTTCGTGTTCTTATTAGTGGACGTTACCAGTGTTTCTTATTCTGTTGAGGCATGCCACATCAGTAAATGAAGATCTGAACGCTTTACTTCCTCCTTGTCATGAAGGTCAACTTTACTGCTTTCCTTGGTCTCATTCTGGATGCCGTCCAACTTGAGAGGCACTATTTCAGACAGTGTCCCATTGTGATTTATAAGGGTTTTTGTTTTTGTTTTTAATCATTTTATTGGGGCTCGTACAACTCTTATCACAATCCATACATGCATCCATTGTGTCAAGCACTTTTGTACATTTGTTGCCCTCATCATTCTCAAAACATTTGCTTTCTACTTCAATTTATAAGGTTTTCACTGACCAATTTTTAAAAAAATCATTTTACTGGGCGCTCTTACAGCTCTTATAACAATCCACTTATCCATTGGGTCAGCACATTTGTACGTGTGTTGCCATCATCCTTTTCAAGACATTTTCTTTCTACTTGAGCCCTTAGTATCAGCTCCTTACTTTTTCTCTCCCTCCTCATAAACCCTTGGTAATTTATAAATTATCGCTTACTTTCATACACTGACTAATGTTTTTCAGAAGTAGATGAGCGGTTCTCCTTTCTAGTCTACCACCATAGAAAGGCACTGTGTGCTGGTCCCTGCTATAGGAGGTTCTTTTCCCTCAGTGAGCAGGGCTCCCCAGAGAGGTCCCCCTTCCTCCATCACATGGCACCTTGGCTGCGTATCTGCTTGACCTCTGATGTAAGAGGACAGGGAACAATGACATGTACAGGGTGCGCTGGCCAGACAAAAGGAAGTTAACTCTCAGCCAGAGAGAGTAGGCAGTTGAAGGAGCCTACTTTTTCCCTTGGAAAAAGAAGAGAAGGAAAAGGATTCAATGGAAAGGGAAAATTGCATGGCAGTAACATGGTCTTTAAGAGCAAAGCAAAAATCATCATCACCTCTGTAAGCATGATCTTTCTTGTGAGAAGTAAACTTTTGTTCTCTCTTCTCCTTCATATCTTGCTCCAAAATAATGGGTTGTCAGACGAACAACACATCCTTTTGCTTGCACAGTAATTGTTTCTTGGATTTATGGAGCCTTTGAGTGCCCAGAGGAGCTCTGGTGGTGTAGTGGGTTACAAGTTGCGCTGCAAACCACATGGTCAGCATTTCGAAACCACCAGCCACTCCATGGGAGAAAGATGAGGCTTAATTTCACAACCAACAATAAATAATTTCCCATATTCATTTAGTTCATCAACTCTTATCTGTAATCTTGGCATACTGTGTCCAGGGAAATTTAATCCATCTGAGTGGTGGTAGGACTCTTTTCAGGAGAAGTACCCTAAGGTATTTTTTTTAATTTCAGTATCTCTGTTCTTTCCTGTAGCTTAGCCAAGAACCCATTCGGTTTGTGCTCATTGAACCCCAAATTTATCAGAAACATTTATTTTGTTCTGGGGGTCTGTGGCCTACTGCTAAGCTAGAGGGTGTGAAGTTGGTCACTTTCTACCAGAGGGCCCCATGCTCTTTGCAAAAAAAGTATCATTACCTTCATAAGGAACAACCTAGTATAATGGGCTGAGCACAGACTTTGGAGTAAGACCCTAAGAGAAGAACTGGAAAGCTCCCTGCCGTGGAGCCCATGCTGACTGAGAGTGACCCTCCCTCTGGGACAGAATTGAAGTGCCCCTCTGGATTTCCAAGGCTGTACATTCTTACAAGAGCAGGAAGCTGCCTCTTTCTCCTGTGCAGCTGCTGATGTGTTCAAATTGCTGACCTCGTGGTTAGCAGCCCAGTGAGTAACCCACTCTGTCGACACCACCGGGATGCCTTGGAATAAGACAAAGTTGAGTTCAAATCTCAGCTTCACCACTTCCTAGATGTTCATTCTCTCTGAGCATCTTCTGCCTCTTCTGTAAAATAAGCATCATGGCTTCTATCTCACAGATTTGCTGTGCAATCATTTGATGTAACATAATGACTGGCAGCCATCAGTCACCATTTCATCTCCACCTCAGCTTTCCTGGTAAAATTGGACATTTCAACCACCAAGAAGCTTTGGCCAATGAAAATTACAGAGGAAGTAAATTGCTGCCCTGCTCTCCTTGCTATTGCCCTGAACCTGCCTAGCAGACTTCCTGCAGTCTAGAACTTTGAGTGCCCTGCATTTGTTTGGTGTTCTTGTTCATGTCTGAGGCTTACTTTCAGGTGGTTGAGCGGGGAGTCTCTGAGGAGGCAAGCCTCTTCCCTCTGGAGCTGCCACAGAGTTGCACTGCAAACTCATTTCCCGAGACCCCTCCTTGCCTTGTTGCACCTAAGCTTGTCTTAAGAAGTCCTTGGTGAGATCAGATCAATCTGGTGGGAAGTTAACCAAGAAAGAGTGCATTCAGTCTCCTATAGGTATCACAGGTTATGCTTGTATCCTCCCAAGTGGCCCAGAAAGAACTTCAGGCCACCAGAGATGCCCATGAGAGAAACAGGGCTCACAACAAGAGCATGGTGCATTAGCCAGCCGCTCCCCATAGCCTGCTGGAGCAGGCGCATGAGACTGCTGACAAGAGTCTTCAGAACACTAAACAGGTGATTAAAACATCAGTATAAGTCTTTCCACGCCACACAGAAAGCCAAAAACTTTGTTTGGACACCAGGAGAGAGTTTCCACTGTGGAGCTTTAGAAACTGGTCTGCTGTTTCTGCCTCTGCTCTGTGGCCAGAGGGGAACTCTGTGCTAGTGAGTCCATAAAACTCTCCAAGTCTTCCTGGATGGCTTAGCATCTGAAGAACCCATACTACCTGTGTTCTGTGCGGCATTCTTTGGAGGCTCTTACTGGTAGTTCACATTCAGAATCTCTAACCCATTCAAGAGATGCAAGTCCCCCTCCTGGTGCTGCCACCTGTGACAGAGCTGCGCTCCAGCATAACGGCCTTTTCGGTCCTCCTTTCCAGGATGACTGCCCAGAACCACAGAAGCCTTTAAAAGTGGAAGGAGACCTTTACAATCATCTAGACCAACGCCTTCATTTTACAGACAAGTTGAAGTAACTTGTCACAAATCACACAAGCTAAGCAACCTTGAAGTGGCCTTTTCTGTAGACCTTTCTTCCCCTCAACCTGTAGCATGTCAGCTGCCCATGAGAAGTACACCATGTCCAAAAGTCTTCAGGAAATCAGCCCTGAGAAACTGCCCCTTTACATTTCCATCCTACACCCACATCTGTGAAGGGTCTGTAATGCCCTGAACCTGTTGTAAGGGTGGACGGTTTGAGCAGGGCTTAAGTGCAGAGGAACATTCTTCCTCCTCCATGTACAAGCTGCATGTTGCTATGTGCCGTTAACTCATAGTGACCCCATGTGACAGAGTAGAACTGCACTATGGGGTTTTCTTTTTTTGGGGGGGGCGTGTTCTTTACGGTGATCTTTTTGGAAGCAGATTGCCAATTCTGCAGAACCACTGGGTGGGTTTAGAACTGTCAACCTTTCCGTTGGCAGGCAAGCACTTTAACCACTGTGCCACTCTGACTCCTTCCCACTCGCTGGGTAATGACATTAAGCAAATTATTTAACTTCCTTGTACTTTGGTTGCCTTGTGTGTGAAAGTGAGGTAATGGCACAGTGCCTACTTCATGGGGTGCTTATGAGGATGAAATGAATTGGCGCATGTAAAGTATTTGGCAGAGTGCCTGGTGAAAAGTAACCATGCACGAAGTAGTTAGCTGTAGCTGCTAGAGTGAGTGAAGCACGCAGCAGTGGATTTTGTTGTTAGACCCTGGAAGGCCTAATGGTTTCCTCCCAGGAAGATGATGACTCTGATGAGGTGGCTAAAGCATTGGCCTAAAAAGGCCTTGCATCTGGCTCAAATCTTGGCTCTGCTGAATATGTCCTTGAACTTAATTGAGCTTCAGCTTTCTCATCTAGATTATTTCTATCTGCATGTCAGAGGAACTGCTTCACAGGGGACTGAGAATTTCTTAGACATGAAACTGCCAGAAAAATGTAAGCTAGTATATTACTGACACCTTAGCTAAAGTAACGTTACATTTTGACATTGTGACTAAAAGCATGGCCACTTCCACCCTGCTGCTCTACCTTTAGAGCAGTGCTTCTCAAACGTCAGTGTTCATGAGGACCCAGATTACTTTTTTCAAGCACAGATTCCAGGGCCAGCCTCTAAAAATCCTATTTCATTTAGTTCAAGTGGAGTGTGGGAATCAGCATTCTTAACAAGTCCTATATGTGGTGCTAATGCAGGTGGTGGTGAGGAATGGTTTTAAATATTGAGAGGGGGAAATAAAGTAATTTGTATTTATTGCGCATCTTCTGTTTCCAGACATTGGTCTTCCTATAACACATTGTCTTATAGTATGGATAGACTCCTATCTACTTAACCTAGAAAACTGGTGGCCTGCGATGAGGCTTGGGCTCAGACTACTTTGGGAATGTAGTATGGGACCTGAAAATGTAACTGAAAGAGCTTTATTTGTCAGCTGTAATCCCAGAGAATTGCTGCATACTTTAGTTTTAAAATACTGTGGGGATCCTCCAAACATGGGTGTTATTTTTTTCAGGGCATGACATCAGTGCTTTGAAGAGCATAGTCTCACCTTCTGCTAAGGTGTGTTAGATCCTGCCCATGGGCAACAGCCCCTAGTTAAGACAAGGCAAGGCATGCTCAGAACTGGACTTCTTAGGATCTCTCATTTCTTATTAGAAACTTGCAGGCAGAGTTTCTAATGTGGCTAAGCCTCCATAGGTTGCACCACCCAAGGCAGAGAATAACATCTCTCAGTCTGTCCAGACTGTCTGTTTTGCACAACTTCAAAGAGCATTGTTCACATAGTATATAATGTGGCTGGCATCTCCTCCAGAAAGGTCCCTGGAATTGTACAAACAGTGGCCCTACAGCTGCCATTTGTCTCCCATGGTCCATTAGCCACATTGTCTATGCACATATATTAGATATATATTAATGACATATATGAAACTGCTGGTACTTTATTTACTTTGGTGGTTTTTTTATTTTGTTTCTTAACCTATACCCATATACATATGTATATATACAAGGGGGCTGCAAAAAGTTTGTAGGGCCTCACTGACCCATAGTCCTACAGGGGACAACATTGGAGACACAGTATGGGAATTCCGCCCGATCTGATCCCACCACACCGAGGCAAAACACTAAGGGTGTGCAACAGAACAGCAAGGGAAACAGAGCAATGAAGTCCCCAGGAAATACCAAAAATAGACTTTGGGGCCAGGGCTGGGCGCCCCAACAGACTC
>NW_022111358.1:1323430-1356271 GCF_000313985.2 Echinops telfairi
AAAATAGTAATTTATAAATTATCAAGGGTTCATGAGGGAGGAGGGAGCGGAGAGGGAGGGGGAAAATTAGGAGCTGATACCAGGGGCTTAGGCGGAGAGCATATGTTTTGAGAATAATGAGTGCAATGAATGTACAAATGTGCTTTACACAATTGATGTATGTATGTATGGATTGTGGTAAGAGTTGTATGAGCCCCTAATAAAATGATTTTTTTTTATTGTGGGGAAATAGAATTAAAAGATAATGGAATTTCTCTGTGAGCTTTTTGAATCCTCCTTGTATATTATTTATATACACGACATATATTAATGATGCTTGCCATAGCGTGTCTTAATAAGGGAAGAAAAAAGACAGACTAACAGATACTAAGACATTAAGATGCATAAGTAAACCAAATAATCAAATTTATGACATGAACTTGAAAGGGACTGCATTCTTGGATGACAAATTGAGATTACAAAGCAAATTTGATGGGTTCCAATCAGAAAAATAGATAACAATATGGAATAAAATAAGAATAAATGTAAAACTAATTTAAACTGTTAACATTCATCCAAACTACAATAAGATGTTAATAAATAAGTGGAAAGCCCTACCTTTATCCCTAAAGTTAGCTCAGGTAGTAAGTAGCACATGCAGCACAAGAGTCGGTAACAGACAGGGTTTCTTAAAGCAAGGGGAGACCCCAGGAAAAGTAGTAGTATTAAAGGGTATGGTGGAGAGCTGGCACTCAGGAGGGGAGAGATGATTTGGGCACAGTAGGGATTTTGTTGATTAAAATTCACTGTGTCAGTGGATGTTGGTGGTTCAGTGACAGAACTCCCCCTTACATTCAATTCCCAGCCGGTATATCTCTGGTGACTTGTATGTTGTTATAATGCTGAAAAGGTGTCAACAGAGCTATGGCAAACTAGGAAAAAAGGCCTGGCCATCTACTTCCAAACATTAGCCAGTGAAGATTCTATGGGTTGCAGCAATTTGAGCCTCAACCAGTTGTGGGTTTGCCTAGAGTTGGGGGCTGACTAAGGTAGCTCAGAACAGCAGCAACATGTGGTGAACAAATGAATCATGACCTTGGCCTATCCATAGAATTGTGGCTTCCAGAACAGAACAAGGAAGAGGCCATCTGCACTGTTCTCAGCTGCCAGATCACACGTGGGTACTCGCTATAGGAGACAAAGTAAGTGTCTTAGAGAAGGTCCTGGTGAAAGAGTAGCAGGATGTTAAGGAGACAGCTAAAGTGAGGAACAGTCAAAGGAAGTGGGGCCTGCTTAGCCTAAAGAAGGTATAGCGCCATGCCTCAGACTTCAGATAATTTGAAGCCAGGGAGGTAAAAGCAGCATTCATTCTCCCAATTAGAAAAGCCTACAGTGGAGTGGACTCCCCTAGAGATACACTGCAAAGCAGGCTTCCTGGGCAACCTTGCCAAGACTGGAAATATTTTAGGTAGGCTTCGTAAGTCTGTTGGTGGGAGTTATAGTAAAAACCATTTACTGTACTCGAGTATAAGCCAACACGGATATCAGCCAAGGCACCTAATTTTACCACAAAAACTGCATTAAAAATGGGGTGAAAAACCTCGGTTTATACACAAGTATATATGGCAGGGGTCCTCAAACTTTTTAAACGGGGCCAGTTCACTGTCCCTCAGACCAGTTGGAGGGCCAGACTATAGTTTAAAAAAAAAAAACTATGAACAAATTCCTATGCACACTGCATATATCTTATTTTGAAGTAAAAAAACAAATGGGGCAAAAACACCCAGCCGGCTGGATAAATGTCCTCGGCGGGCCGCAGTTTGAGGACGCCTGACCTATGGTATGTGTTTCTTAAACATTAGATAAAGCTTCTCCGGGGTCTTGAATCCTCTCCACCTGAAGTATTGTAGTCAAGAAAGGATTGAAAGGGCTCAAGTAGAAAATATTTTGGAAATGATGATGGCAACATATGTACAAATATGTTTGATACAATTGATGTATGAAATGTTATAAGAGCTGTAAGGGCCCCCAATGAAATTATTTTGTTAAAAAGAAAGAATCAGAGCACTGTTCCTGGGGCGTGTTGTAAGGGAGGTTCTGTTGTGACTCAGTGATTGTTAAACCCCCCCTCTAACCACAGGACAAGATAACAGGTGGATAATAAAATACAGACATTGAGGGCTGCTTGTGAGGTCTGAGAAGATTAAGGAAGTCCATAGGTGCTGAGGGGTGGGGAGGTAAGTGTTAGATTACTGTAGAATAAGTCCCTCCGGTCTGAGACATCTGTGAGGTTGAAGACTGCATCTGCCTTCTATGTGTGTCCCCCGGGTGCCTAGCATAGTCCCTGTCGTAGGACAGCCAGGAGATTTGTGGAAGGCAGGCAAACTGGGCTTTTTTTTTTTTTTTTTCAAGCTGAAAAGAAGGTGTTAGGAATGTCTTGGTTGCAGGAAAAGTCACAGTAGGTGGGGGAATCATCTGTAAAGTTTCAGAGGTGCAAAAAGGGAGCAAATGGCATACAGAGGAATCTCATCTAGGGTTGCCTAGAGCCCAGGATTAGTGAGTCGGAGCAAGCAGTGCTAAGCGTGGGGAAGAGTTGGCTGGCAGTGGACTTGCACAGGCCTGGGATGCAGTGGGAGAGATGGAGAGAGTTCAGGCTGATGCATTCTGTAACAAGGCTAAACCCAGGGAACGCTCCACCCTGACTTCCTAAGATCCCTGAGGGCACAGAGAGCTTTTTCTGTCCTTTGGCCTGCCTCTCTCTTCCCTGGAGGGAAGGAGACTGTGAATTCTGCCCTCTTAAGAGCCTTGGAGATGCCCTGGTGGCAAAGTGGTTGGACATGTTAGACTGCTAACTTCAAAGTCAGCAGTTCAAACCACCAGCTGCTCCTCAGGAGAAAGAGAAGGTTTTCTACTCCCATAAAGAGTTAATCCACAGAGGCATTTCTACAATGTCCTATAGCAGTGGTTTTCTACCTTCCTAATGCTGTGACCCTTTAATAGAGTTTCTCATGTGGTGACCCCCCAACCATAAAGTCATTTTCGTTGCTACTTCAGAACTAATTTTGCTTTTGTTATGAATCAGGCGACCCCTGTGAAAGGGTCATTCAACCCCCAAAGGGATTGAGACCCACAGGCTGTTGACCACTTGTCCTATAGGGTCACCATGAGTTGGGATCGGCTCAATGGCATCGTGTTTGCTGGTGGTGGTGGTGGTGGTGGTGTCATTGTCATTGTTAGGGCCCTGCAGGGGTCCTGGTGGAGAGTGGTTATCAATTAGGCTGACAACTGCGAGATCAGCAGTTCGAAACCACTAACTGCTCCATGGGGGAAAGATGAGACTTTCTCATCCTGTAAAGAGGTATCGTCTCAGAAACCCACAGAGGCAGTTCTGTCTTGTCCAAGAGTCACCATGATTTGGAATCGATACAGTGGCAGTGAGCTGGGTTTTGGTTTTGATGAAGTAGTGGTTACACGTTGGGCTGCTAACCGCAAGATCAGGAGTTCAAAACTATCAGCCACTCCATGGGAGAAAGACAGAACTTTCCACTCCCGTAATCAGGTACAGTCCCTAGGAAACCCACAAGGGCAGTTCTGCCCTGTACTATAGGGTTGTTGACTCGGAATCAACTCGATGGCAGGGGTATGGTGGGGGGGGCGGGGGGTGCCCTGCAGTGCATGTACTCCTTTCTCCTGTTGGGGAGAGTCTTTTGATTCACTGGTATGACTCTCACTCTCCACTGGTTTAGCAATTGTGTTTTCTGTGCTCAGTTCATTCCCTGGGGCTAGCACAGTACCTAGATCAATAGACAGTAAATATTTGTGGGTGTTGACGACTTGTACTGAGTGCTGTAGAGGTCTGAGAGAACTGCCTGCGCCCCACCAGTCCCCACCCCATGGAATAGATAAAACTCGGAGTAGATCTAGGGAAAGAGCCTTATGACCATAGCCCGAGATTCAGTATTCTCCTTTCCCAGAACAAACTGGCAGTGTAGAAACAGCCTGCATGTGGTGTTTGCAGGCTGAGGCAGACTCTATCCCCAGGGGCTGAGCTTGTAGCCTCCCCTGCTGGTTCAGTTAGTGAGGGGCCAGCACCTGCATTCCAGGTTTCAGACCAGCTGAAGCCAGCCAAACCTGAAAGGCTTGTGTTGGCAGTGCCAGTATCCGCCCCTAAACCCTGCCAATGTGGGTGGCTGCTCCCAGAGCACTCTGCAGGGGAAGCAGCGTTGGCCTGCAGCCCAAGCTACTGCTGCCTATAGCTTGCTCTCTGTGTCTCACTCATTGCTGAGAATCCACCTAGCTGGTACAGCGGAGCGCAGCGCTGTAGAAGAGACTCGATTCTTTCTGTGAGAGGACGATTCAAACATAGCCACCTTGTAATCAGCTCCAGCAGAGACCAGGCTCCTCTCTGGCTTTGTTCAGAATGTCCAAGCGCCGGAAATTCAGGTGGGTGAAAAACGCTATATTGAGGGTTTTCTCATCACTGTGCTCATAGCGGAACAGATGGAACAAGGGTCCTGCTAGGTTTCTTTAAGGAGGATATTGTTAGCAAAACAAACCCCCACCCCAACATGAAGGGGCCAGATAGATAAGGTGGTTTTGATGGTTCCTACAGGATTTTCCTTCTGATTTGGACATTCGTGGCACACTTGTTCCAAAACCCACACCCTTGGGACCTCTAGAGTCCTGTAGATTGCATGCATGCATTGCCTTAAATCCTGGAACTTTTTGGAGAATAAGAAGAGTAACAGCTGAAGTGAGGCCCCATACTCCCTTCACCATTGGCCTACGCCAGACAGCCTAGATCTAGCACTTAGTGCCGATTAAAATAGTTCAGCAGCTTCAATAGTCAGGTGAGCATTCCAGGGCCTCTCGCCTCAGCTCAGGCTATGTGTCAGCATCTAGCGTCCCACCTTGCTTCTTTCTGAGTCTGGCTCCCTCAACACGTCTCAGTGGTGTTGGACAAAATGCCCCTTCTTCCTCTGAGCAGGTGGAGGGAAGTAGAAAAACTCAGATTTATTGAACGCTTAATGGGCCCAGGAAATTGATGTACTTGATGTGCCTTATACGTTTCTCTTAATTTTATTGGGTAGAACATGTATGTATATATGTATAACAAAACATTTGCTATCTTTAACAAATACAATTCATGGTAGCCATTACATTCACCACCACCATGATCCACTTCCAAAATTTTCATCATAAACAGAAATTTTAATTAAGTAATAACACTCCCTACCCCCTGATCAACATTAATAAACTACTATCTCTACTCATTTGCCTAGTCTAGATATTACATATAAATGGAAGCATTTAATATTTTTCCTTTTGTGTCTGACTTAATTTCACTCATTTAGTGTTTTCATAACATGTATCAGGATTTTATTTTTATAACTGAATAGTATTCCATTCATCTTTCATGTTTATCTGTCCATCTGTTGAGGCGGACGTGGGGGACCCCACCTTTAGTGACTGTGGGTGTTCAAGTGTCTGTGCAGAGTGCCTGCTGTCGAGTCTTCTGGCTCGGGGCCAGGTGGCAGTCCTACGGGTGACGCCTCACTGTTGTTTTCTACAGTCCCACCCACAGTAGAGAAGGGTTCAGTTTCTCCACATCCTAGCTCCGTAAAAGTGATTTTTCATTTTTCTGATAGTAGCCATCTACTGAATGTGAAGTGGTATCTCATTGTGATTTTAATTTGCATTTCTTTATGATTAATGAACATCTTTTCATGTGCTTGTTTAGCTATTTGTATGTCTTTGGTGAAATTTGTATTTTAAGTCCTTTGCCCATTTTTTCATTCAGTTATTTCCTTTTATCGTGGAGTTTTTAGATTTCTGTGTACATCCTGGTTATTAACTCTTATCAGATAATATGGTTCCAATGTATTTTATTTATTTTCTACATTGTTCCTTCCCTTTGTTCATAAAGTCCTCTAATGCACAAAAGTTGCCTTCCCTCTTATAAACCTAGAGACAGAGAGAGTTAAATAACCTGTCTAAGGACACACAGCATGAAAGTAGTAGTTAAGACTTAAGCTTAGGTCTATCTGACTCCGAAGACCAGGTTCTTGACCAACCTCCTGTATTGCTTATCTTGCCTCTTCCCAAAATGGTCCGGGTGTTAGTCTGGGTAGACTAGAGAAATAAATCCATAGACACGCATATGTGTATAAGAGAGTTTTATATAAAGGGTAGTTGTACATAAAGAAAGCATCCCAACCCAGTCCAGTCCAAGCCCATAGTTGGTTATTAGCTCATGTCCAGTACCAATCTATAAAGTCCTCTTCAGACCCATGAAACACATGCAATGACACCGAATGCAGGACGATCACAGGCCAGTGGGTAGAAAGCCTTTGGATCCAGTGGTGACAGAAGCATCTCAGTGCTGGCGGGGGTCTCCGTGTGGCTACTCCAGTGCCCAGGGCACGGGGTCTATCAACATAGTGCCATGTGTCTGGCCAGTAGGGAGTCTCCAAGGGAGGGAGCAGAGAGAGTCTGTCTCCCACCTCCAAGGAGAAAATCCAGGAATTCCCAGAGTTCTCAGGAGAAGGCCATGCCCGCACAGAGGCCTCATTGGTTATATCTTGATTGACAGACCAAACTCCACCCCTTCACTCGTAATTCCTCTCAAATTGACACTAGATTATGTAACTACCACAGACCCATTTTCCTGCAGTACTTAACTCCTCACTTACCAGTGTCTGCTCTTCAGCTTGAGCCCCGTTCCTTCGTCTCATCCTCCCCCAATCAACTGCCCCTCCAGTGTCAATCTTCCTCCCAGCAGCCAAAGACCTGTACCTTTTGGAATCTTCAGTAAAACTCTATTGGTGTGACCTACCTATTCTCTAAATCTTCCTCCCTAACCATTGCCAACCTCTATCCAGGAGACTTTGGGGTAGTGTGTCCACCCACGTGTGCGTTTGCACTCACAGAATGCAAGTGTGTGGGGAAACCAAAGTGTCAGCTCCCTCTGCCAGCTGATTGGTGGCAGCCCATACTTTCTCCTATACAAAGAAAACACAGTTGTTGGAACTAGATTCACACAATAGTGTCACTGCTGGGGGCTGGCCAGTTATGTTCGGGGTTCATCTGGGCCTCTCAACCAGCCCAGATCAGCTGGACGACTAGAGAAGGATTGGAAGTGACTCAGGACGTGGCCTGTGCTTATTAGCTGCTTGTCCTAGGCATGAGGCCCTGCTGTGGTAGGGCTAGGGAAAGAGTGAAAGGCTGTGGGAGTTGACTAGACAGTATGCCAGGGGTGGTTGGCACAGGGACCCTGGCCTTTTCTCTCACATTTCCCTTTTGACAGTCAGCCCCTGCATGCAAAGGTTCTCCCCTCTCTCTCACCACTACCCGCGGCCCACAGTCTCAATTCTATGCTCATTCCTTCTGACCCAGGTCGTTTGAATACCTGTCTCTTCGCCCCACCTTCCAATCCCAAACTTCTGCCTCTGCCTGCAAAGTGATTGTGCATCTTTGTGGCCAGTTTCCCTTCTGCCCCTGGAGTCTGCTCTCTGCCAAGAAGCCCCTCTCCCTAAGAATGTGAGTGAAGCATTTCCTTGTCCTCCTAGCGCCACGGGATTCCCTGTGTGGAGCGTTAATTTCTTGTGTCTGAACTTGCATCGGCAGACCCCTTCTCAAGCTGACCCACCCTTGGCAATCACAGATTTCTGTTTTCCGCCCTTCATGCTCCTTCAAGGGGAAGTTGTATAGCTTAGAGGTTCCCAGTTTGTAAAAACACAATAGTCTTGAGTTAAATTTTTTGTAGCCAATCCTGTAGGTTTGGCTCATTAAAGATGATAATTAACCCATTGCTAATTGACCTCAGAAGCCAGCCAAGCAAGCCTGTATTTTACCAGCTCTGGTGGTGGATTTGTAGGCTATTTTAAGGTTCTTTAATAATCTCAGCAAGACTTCACTTTCCTGTCTGCATCTTATTTGCTCTAAGGACATTCTGTAAAATTAACAAGCTATAAAGTTTGATTGAAGGTTTCAACAAATGTGAGAATAATTGGCTCCACTTAGAGAAACAAGAAAAACAACCTGTAAACTTGCGTTTGTGGGGAAACCCCTTGTGATTTTTCTCTTTAACCAGAGCAGCAGTAGCAAGCTAGACTATTTATGACTAGGGAAAAATACTGAAACTGGCTGATAGTGTTAAATTTAAATTCTGATTCCCCCAAACCCAAAGTTCACAAAAAGATCTGACTAGCAACTGTTGGTGCTCTTGCCTTCCATGAGGCTTATTGGGAGAAAATGGGAACACACTGAAGATAAAGTGAGTCCTTCATCCCAGAATTCCTGGTTCAGCTCTCTAACACCGCTGACCCCAGGTCCCCTGCCTGGGGCAGGGGCTTGTCTCCTTCTCATGGCTGATCTGAAGCGAGGACACCAGTATGTGGTGCCTGGCACATGGAGGTGCTCAATAGTATTAGTCCTATTTTCTCCTCTCACCCCTCCCCTGTCCTTCCATAGAGGGCAGCCTAGATATATCTTTCTGTTCTTTCCTGGGCACCTCTACCCAGATTAATCTTAGACCCCTGCTGGCACTGTCCTTAGACCACGGTGTGTGGACAACTGCCCGTTTTCAGAAAACACCATTCTTGACTTACCCACCTTCTCACCTACGATACCCTAGACCAGATAACCCAGCCTGCATGCTCTCTTCTCTGTTCTCTCCACCTGCTTTCTTCCAAACAGAGCTGTCTCCATAGTTCCAGCCCCCCCTTATCGGCTTGCCCCCGCCCCAGTAGTGTGCTCATATTATCTCTCTCTCAGGAACTGAGCCTGGGACAGGGCAGACTCCGGTATCACCTCACCACATCTCACTTTCAGTTTTCCTTTCTGCTCGGTGCTTTGCGTGTGGACCTGATGAGGGTGATAACTGGAGCCCCGAGCTTGAGGTTTCAGTTCCCACTACTGGGGCAAGCCAGCTCAGGTGGGCTTCAGGAGAAGGGAGGGGACTTTCTTTGGCCGCCTTCTCCTAGGTCTCCCCCAACCTAAAGCCTATCTTCTAAACTGATCAGGAAAATTTGCGTGAGTGTTTTGTCTGTGGCTTTAGGGTCCATGGTAATCTCTACAGTGAGTCTCCCTCACAAGGGCCATGACTGCTCCTGAGTAGGTGCTGGTCCCGGATCTCGCGTGGGTATTCCCTGACCAGCAGTCCTTTCACCTACCTCCAGCCCCAGGCAGCCCGGCTCTTCACCTCTGGAGAAGCTAGATGCCCAGAGCTTCAGTGTACATACATACCACTTACATGCTCTGGTTTTCATTGATTTAGAATGGAAAACCATGCTCATGAACAGTTATTGTGGAAATTATATCATAGACTTCATCTGGACTCCTTCATCTCTGAGCAAGTAGACTAGGGCTAACCCCTCTCTTACCAGGAAGTCCTCCCCGCTCCTCCAGACAAAATAGTCTTCGAGTTTGCTCTTCGTAGGTAGTTGAAGGACTTCCCCTGTCATAGTATCCCTTATTAGCTATATTAAAACTGTTTTAAGTGGTGGTGTTACTTTTTTGCCGCCGACAAATGCTACAGACTTTATCTAGGACATAAGTTTCCAAAGTTGTTTGGCCTGCTGCCCCCTTTTCAGGGTCGGGGGGAATTACTCAGCATCCCCCCAAAGCACTTAAAAACTTTGGCACTATATATAGGTTACAATTCAGGATAAGGTATGGGTATCTGCTTTTGGAGCCCTCCCTGGGTTTCCCAGTGCAGCCCACTCCTCAAGGGCTGATTGCGCACTCTGGGAGACAGTAGTTTGGAGTCTATTCCCATACGCCGCTGTAGCACTCCAGGGTCAGGAGCTTATTCCTCCTGCCTTCATGCCGAATGCTGCAGCAGACAGCCTGGACAAAGGCAGCTCGCTATGCCCCTGGCAAGCCTTCAACTCTGCCACATAGGGCGCCCAGGCCCTGCACAGCTAGCTCTCCTATAGAGCCCTCGTGACATCACCCAGCTATGTTCACCCTGCTGGGAGGATTGCAAAGGAGAAAGGACACTGCCCCCCCCAAAAAACACACAAAAAAACAGGGTAACCATTCTTTGAACAGGTAGGCCACTTTCAGGCCTTTTAGCATCAGCCCAGAGACCTAGTGTGTCAGTGTCCTTTGAAAATCAGTCAGGAGTGCCCTTGCTCTAGGGCGAGGACTAATGGCCATAGCCAACCCAGTCCCTAAGGAAGCCAGGTTCTTCCTGTCTAAATAAGGGGGAAATGAAATAAAGCTGGGAGAGGGGCACCTCCTTTCTGCTTTTGTGTCCACATGATTGACAGTCCCCACTGATCCTCCAAGGATGTGCCGCAGGCAGGCTCAGGATGTCTACCTCCCTGGATCCTGCTGTGCCCTGGAAATCCCCGTCTCCACTCAGCCCCTGTCCACACATGTGGCCTTTCTCCTTTTGGCCTGGAATCCTGCCTTCTTCCTGAGCCATTTAGCACACCTTGCCGCCGCCCCTGCGCCCCTCACAGTAATGCTGCCTGTCTTCCAGCAAGCACACAGCTGTCCGCACACACACCCTTCCGGGCAGTTTTCTGCTGCACATTCAGCAGAGATGCCAGTGTCCTCCTGTCCACCATCAAGGTGACACCGCCAGGGACCCAGCTTGAGCTTCTCTATTCCCAGACTACTTCACCCCCACCTCCTCTCCATTCAGTGGGAATAGCTTCACACCAAAAAGGAAAGTCCTGGGCCCATTACATAATTCTCCATAGTGCAAGCAGTAGCTAGGGCATAAGGTCAGAGGTCATAGTGGGGTCAGGTGGCTGACACACACTGTAACGACAAGGTGGTTAAAATTAGACCACAGAGAGGAAACTGGCAGTCTTGTGGAAATGCAGAAGTTTCCTCTGCGAGTGAGAGGCTGGGGATGCAGGGAGCCACTGTGCGTGCTGCCTGCCAGGCTATTACTCATTTCAGCTCTGCTCTTTAATGCCTCTTAGCCCCTGCTTCTGTATTTCTAGCCTTCCTCATCACATGCCTCAACACACGCGATGGGCCCCATCGTCACCTGCCCTGGCCCACAGAGAGCTTCCTTCCGCCTCCCAGGAGGTGAGCTTGGGACTGGGCCCCCAAGCTCAAGGCGGTTCTTCTCTCCTGAACCTCGTCTGGCTAGCCGAGCACCTTGAAGGTGGACGTGGTCAAGGAATTAAGCCTGTGATTCTGGCCTAAGGCGGTAGCAGGGCTGCTGGCAGCAAAGACCACTCCTGGGCACAGTCTAGTGGCCAGTGTGGTTGGGGTCAGAGAGCCCACAGTTGACAGGTGTCTCCTAAGAGTTCCTGGCCAGCAGCTGACAGAGTAGTCCTAGTTTCCACAGCGTCCGAGAGGACCTGGGCCATGCCTGCTTTCTGTCCACGTGATGATATCCAAGCCAGCCTCCCTGTGCCCACCAGTCTTCACTGTGTGCTTGTTGTGTGCCCTGAGCCCCCTTTCTAGTGAAATATGAGCATCTGAGATGTGGTCCTGACCACCTGTGTGCCCGTAGAATAATGAGCAAACAAGCCAACGGCCCTTTATTCTACAGTACAGGCAGGTAAGTCTGTTTTACTTTATGAGATGCAGAAGCAGGACTATGGCACAGGGAGAGCCTTAATCAATGAGGAAAAAGGAGCTGCCACCATGTGGCATATATGGCCATTGAAGTGTGTTTGTTCCCCATGCCATATGACCTTCACCTCCTTCCCAGCACCAGCCCCCTGGGTGAGCACCCTGCCAGCAACGAGGAGATGTGAAGGGAGTGTGCAGAGGGTTCACAGGATGGCCGACATGAGCACATGCAGATGTGGTCACCCAGAAGGACCCCAGGCTGGGTGGCTGTGGAAGCTCCAGCTAAGACAGGAACACTTTGGAGACAGTTGCTAAAGACGCTGGATTTCATTTCAGCTAAATCAGCCCAGCCTTTCTGACAAGACTGGCTCGTGTACTGATATGGCCACATGGGAGCAGGGTGGTGTGAACCCCTGGAGAAGTAGAGAGCTGGTGAAACAGCCCCACCGGCGTTGCCTGTCTCCCTTCTCCTGATCGTCTCCTGCCTGACCCCAGTCTCCTGAGCCCAAGGAGCTTTTAGGTGGGGCAGGAACCTGTCAGGGAAAGCCCACATGATCTGGCTGAAATGAAACAGCGAAGAAAGGCCTCATCATTCATTTTGCACTCTGGCTGCAAGCTCTTTGGGGAGTCTGGAGAGAAGGAAGTTGAGAGGAGAGTCTGGATTGGCAGCAAGGGGACAGGAGAGCGTGCTCCATGAAGCCCTGCCTTCTCTCTGCCTTCCACCCTCCTCCTGCCACTTAGATACCAAGTATAAGAGAACCACTTTTTTTTTATTTAATCAGAACTTTAAACAAAGAAAGAGCAAACATGCGAGGACCCTGGCATTGGTTCTGAGGTTGCCTGGTACCCCAGAAAAGTGGTGGTGACTTGAAAAGATCTTGATCCTCGGCCCCCACTTGGTGCCCTCACACACACTCATTCACCCTGCATCCCTTGCCCAGTAACTTCGCCACATCTCTCATGTGCCCCTCTGCCAGCAGTCTCTCTCCTTCTTCATCTTCCCTGTTGCTCTTCCCTCTCTCAAATACTGTTGTTCTCTCTCTCTCACCCTGTAGGTTATTGCAGCCGACTGCAAAAGGGTCACAGTGCTGAAGTATTTTCTGGAAGCCCTTTGTGGACAAGAAGAGCCTCTGCTGGCATTCAAGGGTGGAAAATATGTGTCAGTGGCACCCGTCCCAGACACCATGGGAAAGGAAATGGGAAGCCAAGAGGGAAAACAACTGGAAGATGAGGTACTGTGCGGGAAGAGCGTGGTGGCAGAGGGAAGCTCCCCTCCCCAGCCCTGCTCTGCTCGTGGCTTCGCTGCATCTCCTGGTTGTTTATAACCACTCAGAGCTGCGTCTGTGTTGCTGTGACCAGCCAGCCTCTCAAGAGTGCTCTCTGCTGGTGCCCCTTTCTGCCAGTCCCACCCCGGTGCCTCCGTCTCACTCCTCTACGACTTCCAGATGCTTCGTTTTCATGTTGCATTGGAGGAGAAGGGAGGGAAAGAAGGAGAGTTTAATAATGTGCCGCTCTGGAGGTTTAGGGAAGGGAGTGGGGAGAGGGGGTGTTCAGGTTCAGGCTGAGGATCAAGTTTATAGATGTGTGGCGCGCAGTGCAGCATAGGCCTGAACTCCAGCCTCCAGCACACGTACAGGAAGAGCGGTCATTGCTGGCCCCTGTGGAAAATCACCCCCTCCCTCAGCCTGCCCTCCCTCTCTTATTCCCTCCCTCCCTCCTGCACATCCTGATGTGATTAAGGAATTCTCCTCTTGTTTGTTTGCCCTTGGTTGTTCCTGTATCCCTTGCTTCACTCCGTGTGTGTGTGTGTGTGTGTGTGTGTGTGTGTGTGTGTGTACACACAGGCACGCTCAAGCTCTCTCTCGTGCCAGTGTACCTCACCCCATAAGCACCACAGCAGATGCACAACCCTGCTGCCTGTGCATCTATCTTTCTGAATGTGGTTGTTGATGTGGATCGATCTGTGCTGGGTGTGTATGTCAGTTTACATTCAACACTGCTGCAGCTCTCGGCTGCCTGTGGGTTCTTGGTCCGTGTGAGTAGATTTGAGTGTTTGGCAGTTTCAGAGCATATATGCGCTTAATATCACTGCCAGCCATCCTCCTGTGTATCTCACACCTGGGTGTGAGTAACTTTGTCTGGGTGTGTATATACACGCACACCCCACGTTAACCTGGAGGCTCTCAGCATGCCTTCCTTTCCCCCACAGTTTAAAGGCAGAGGGGACTCAGGTGGGACTTGGGGAAGGGACAGAAGTGATTCTAGCCAGAGGCCAGATCACCCATAGGCCAGCACAGCCATTTGGCCCACAGCGGTCTCAAGCGCCTGGTGAAGCAGGGTGGGGTGCGAGGATGAAATCAGCAACAGGCCAGGCGAGCCAGATGTCAGCTGGAAGCTGTCATTTGTGATCTGAGGCAGTGATAGAGTGGCCACCTTTGGTTCAGAGTCTTCAGAGCGGAGTCTTGGACTGCCTTCATGAGACTCACTGGAAACCCCACCCCTCCCCTGATGACACAGGGCTCAGCTTCCAGGACAGCAGTGATTCCAGGGATAAAACTGAGCCCAGGATGGGAGAGTCTTCCAGATGAAACCTGGGCAGGGAGTAACGGGAAAGAGTGAGCTGTCAGCATGGGAGGAGACAATGAGTTTGCTAAAGCCATTGGAGTGGCCAGGCCTCAGGCGGGCAGAGCAGTGCCACCCAAGCCTTGGGCACTGCATAGGGAAGCGGGTGTATCTCGTTGTCACCTGGAGGCTCAGGCAGGCAATGGAAGATGAGCAAGACTAGTTCTCAGGGTTGCTACAAGACAGTTGCCCCCTCTGCAAGGTGACACCTGAGGTCAGGCAAGTGAGGCCCAGAGGGAGGGGCACAGTGTGAAAGTCCGAAGGGTCTCTTCTCTTACAAAGAACAAAACAACTCTGGTCCCAGGTGGTCTCTGTGCCACACTCCCCACCCTGTTTGAAGGCTTCGTTACAAGGGTTGTGGCCCACACCAAGCTACCCACTTCTTCCTTTTCCCACTTGCCTCCTGGGTTGCTTTATGTTGGTGGCCCCTGGGAAACCCTGCTTACATTGGTCTGTGTAATTTCATAACCCCTGCACTTCCTCGTTTGCTGTGAGAGCTGAACAAACCTCAGACAAGCCTCTCTGACCCGCTTTTGACCTCTATGAAGCTCCCTCCAGGCCCCACGATAACCCTATAGATCCCTGATCAGAGCAGACCTGGTTCCCCCATTGAGCCAGTCAGGCATCCTGTTGCACTCACTCCCAATAAGGTTAACCCTGTGAATAGGGAAGTAAGTGTGTCGAGAGCCTTCCTCCTTCCCAAGGGCTGGTCTTCTTTGGAGGAGAACCGTGTGACACGGTAGCATGCCTGTTACCAGATGAGTTGGTGACTATGAATAGACCCCTGAAACCTTTTAGGACAATGGCAGTTCTCATTTCTCCCTCCACTCTAGGACTCAGTCACTTAGGCTGACTGGGACGCAAAAGAAGAGCTTTAGACTCCACCTTTGATGAACAGAACAGAGTCCACAGGGATGCAACCAAAACTCCCATCTCCCCACCCAAGCCCAAACACCTCCCATCACCCACACACCCACACACCCTACCAGTGTCAGCCAAGAAAACCCATCTGTGTACTGTCTGTCGCACAGTGAGAGGAAAGAGCAGTCTGTACTGAACGGACCCAGGGCAGGCCTCTAAGGGGCTAAACGGAGCCACCAAGGACTGGGCCTGGCCTTCCGGTCCACACTCAGGCAGTCTTGGCAATAGTGGCGGGAACCCAAGGATGTATACCACGTGAGAGAAATGAGCCCAGTGCTGCTGCCCAAAATAGGTGGTGGCACAGGCTGTGAGTCTGGCTCTCTCTGGTAGGGAATCCCTGTTCTGCCACTTTACAGCTTTGTGACCCTGAGCAAGTTATTTAACTCCGTTGGTTGATTCCCTTGGAAAATAGGAATGATGATAGGATCTGTTTCAAGGCTTTGCCCAGTATCTGGTCAGGAAATGGTAGCTGTTACTATCATAACCATGGTCACAGTTATCACCCAGTTAGACACAGAACTCTTCTCTTACTAAACCCCTCCCCATGTACCCACACTAACCCTCTCCCTCCAAGGAGGCTGCTTAGCCAGCTGCATGTTCTCTACTGACCAAGGCCAGGAGGGAGAGCAAAGGAATGGAGCCTGGGACCACCCGGAGAGTGGTGGTTCTGAGAGCAGAGGCTGCGTGTGGGGAGGTACCATCCCTGGGGGACTGCTCCACCAGCCTGGCAGCAAGCTGCTGGAGCTAGGCAGCTACCTCCTCCCCTGCCGAGCCCAGGAAGGGCAGCTGAGCAAGTTCATGGCCTGTGAATTCCACAACGGCGCCCAGCAGCCCCCTCACCACCACCAGGCTGTGGGCTTGGGAAACCAGAGCAAGGTCCGCTAGCCAAAAGTATCTGCTCCCTGGTGCCATCTGTGGCAAGGAAGCGTCCATGCCTAACTCCCAGCTAACTGTTGGCCAGAGTTGATTCCTATCAGATCATTAGCTTGAATTAGATTGAAATGGCATAGTTAACCCTCTCTGTTGTTTCCCAATTTGGTGATTCCAAATGAAAACAGGCCCCAAGCTTGATCTTGTGAGTGTGCAAGAAGGATGAGGGTTGTGAGTGCAAACCTGGCAGTGTACATCTGTGGCTGTGAGTGCTGTGAGAGGAAAGACCCCTGAGTAATTACTAATGGGTAGACGAGTGACAGCTTCTCTCTACCCCTTCTCTGCCTGCATAGAGCGGGGCACACACACCTTGGGGCCCTTTGCATGGTGGGGTCCCAGTAAACCTGGGGGGGGTCTGAAATGGCAGAAAGGTGGGCTCAGAAAATGCCATTATGAGCTCACAGTGTCTTCTTCCCCTCTTCGTACCACCACCCAAAGGAGGAGGACGTGGTGATCGAAGACTGTGGGGAAGAGTCAGAGGCTGACGGCAGCGGAGCCGAGGATGACATCAGGGAACTCCGGGCCAAGAAGCTGGCCCTGGCCAGGAAGATCGCGGAGCAGCAGCGTCGTCAGGAAAAGATCCAGGTGAGGCAAGGTGGCCCCCGATGGACTGGTGTCTGTGCAAAGCCGGAGGCGGATGTGGGCAAGAAGCCGGAGATCTGTGGGGCCCTCTCAGGAAGGGTCTCATAGGGACCTGTCTAGTCTAGCACCAGCCCATTTGGGTACTCCACTACTAAATTCTGGTTTCATATTTGATGTCTGGAATCTCCCTTTCCTGGGTTCCAAGGTAAGGTCAGTATCTTCTCAGAGAGCCTGGTGAACTCTTCTCCCTCAGTGAAGATCTATAAATATGATAAGGGATTCAGAAAGGGTGTGGAAAAATTCCATTATCTTCTCCTTCCATTTTTCCACAGACTTTTTGAAAGCCCCTTGTACAGACTCAAGCCCACCACACGTAAGTGGTCTTACATGCAGTTTCAGGGGTTCCCCGTTCCCCCAGAGCTGTATCCGACATTCCTGGAGATAGCAAGGAGTCTCAGCTGAGAGCGCATATTCTCAGAGGAAGAGGCTGTCATAAGTACTACTTGTCTGAATTCCCAGTGTAATGAAAGAGCCCCTGCACCTCCCACCCCAAGAGAAACTAAATCCCCACACAAGGACTTCCTCCACCATGAGCCTATGCATCACCCAGGCCTTTGTTTCCAACAAGTTTTTCTTTCTGAATATCCCAGCTCATTTCCACTTGGGCTCAGCAGAGACAGAGGAGGGCTGGTCTTATGGAAATCTCCCTTCACTGAATGCATGGGGAGACATCAGGCTATCTCCTCCTCATCCTCTTCAGGAATGTCTGGGTTCAGATCTCTCCAGCTGCCCTTCTCCTTTGGCACAGGGCCTAAGAGGTAGGTGCTTTAGCACCATCATTTTCTAGAAAAGGATTGCAGCCCAGGCTTCCCCACTTAGTGCTCTGTGGCTGTGGGCAAGTTGTTAACTTCTCTGAGCCTGTTTCCTCATAGTGAAAGTGGTAATTGCACCTAGCCCTTAGATACACTGTGAGACCAAACTGAGGCATAGTGCCTGTCAAGTGCTGGCATGGTACACACTATGGAGTATGTGCTCTATCTGGGCACTAGGCTCTGCCGTTAGTCAGAGAGCCCCTCAGACAGAGCCCTGGCCTGGGAAGAAGAATGAATCCCAGTTGGGATCCGTCATCCCTCAGACGTAGTCATGTCCCTGCTAGAATCAAGTGTGTTACACCTCGACCAGCATCATCCATAGTGAGGGCTGCTTCCGTGCTGCTTCCTGTCAACCTCAGCTGTGGCCAAGTCGGCTTAGCCCCCAGCTTCAGCCCTGTGACTGCTTCTCCCTCAATCTTCCCCAAAAGCTTCTCTCTTCTCACCACCTCCATTCTTTGACCTCCTGTTCACTTGCAGAAAATTATGCTAGAACCCACCAAGAACCTGGCTTTGTCATCTTGTGGCCTCATGCTAGTTGACTTCCTGGTATCCTTGAATCTTGACGCTGTTTTCCAGCTTCACTTGAGCACAACAAACCTTTGATTTCTTTTGCCCTTTTGGCCATACTCCCCGCCTAAGCTTCCACACCTTCTCGTGTGTGTGTGTGTGTGTGTGTGTGTGTGTGTGTGTCCTCCTGCCTTGTCATTATTTAGTCTCAACAAGCTGATGTTCAGCAAACATTTCTTCAGGGACACAGTAGATGGTAGCAACTAGAGCAGCATCCCAAATTTCTCCCTGGCTTTTAAACCTCCCATATAATTTCTTACCAAATTCTGTTTCTTCACTCATTTCTTCTCGCCCCTTTTCTCTATTCCCATTGCCACTCTACTGTTCTGAGCCCGGTGCTTGTTTGGATTGTAACAGCCAGTCTCTATAGGGGTGCCATTGGTCAACTCTAGGGGTGCCGTGGATCTTGCAATCTGAATGGTCATGGCTGGCATCTTCTGCCTCCAGTACATTTTAGGTGTCTTAGCATTCCTCTTCCCGCTCCTAAGTTATCAGTGCCCTTGGTTGGCCAGTAAAATACAGTTTTATTTCTTATGATGGCTTCCTTGGGTTATTCCTACTTTTTTCTAGTCCTTTCTACCCCTACTTCATCTCCCATGAGCATCTTAATAGCTGTGTGACACTGGGCATATGATTTAACTTCTCTGAGCCATTTTTTTGTCTAAAAACTGAAAATGCCAATAGCAGCTGTGTCTTAGAGTTGGTGTGAGGCTGAGATGAGACAGCACCTGTCAACTGCTAACCTTTTCTCTTGGCTCACCGTCCCCTAGACACGTTCTGTCCTGCCCTGTCCTGCTCTCCAGTCGTGTTAGTGCTGTTGCCTCCAACCAGAGTGCCCTTTGCCTGCTCTACATTTCTTGTTACCTGTTGAAATTCTGTTCCTGCTCCCATCCCCAGATGAAACCCTATCTTCCCAGGGAAGCCTTCCCTGGGGCCCTCTGCTTGGTGTTCCTGTAGCCTTGATTTATACTTCGTTTATGGAGTACAAGGATAGAGATTACAGCCCTTTCTGGACTTGTTTCTCCCACGGTGTTATGAACTCCTTGGAATCGAGGACCAGGTCTTTAGTTCAGGTTGGCGAGGAGTATCGTACATCTGCTATGGCGGTGCTTAGAAAACACGGGCATGAGCCCCAAGAGTCACCTTCCCTCCCTTGTCTACCAAGAGGCGCCAGTATGTAACCCAGTGGTTTGAGGGGCGAGCGTGTATTGTTGGGAAGAAGAGGCAGAGGACAGCACCCTTCTACCCTCTGCCCGGAGCTGCGGGCTCAGCTTTGCCTCCCTCAGCCTGGTGCTGTGCCTCACAAGTTGGAGGTCCCTTGTGAGGTGTGACTGCCAGGGCCGATGACCACCCCTGTTCTCTAGGTCAGTTCTCCCCATCAGCTCCCTCAGAAGAGACTGCTCAGGCCCCAGCACCAAGGGTTTCCTGGAGGCTCCCCGGAGCTCAGGGTGCTGTGGCCCCTTTAAATGGGCCCCACATGCACCGCTGTTGGCGGCCCTGCCTCCTGTCCGCCTCCTTCCTCCAGCCTCACAGCCACAGGAGGATTTCTCAGCAGAGGAAAAATTCCCCCCTCCCCCCTCCCTTTAATGCCCGGGGCCCTTCACTTCCATAATTCTTCATTTTCCAGCCTTGAACGTAAGCCAGACACATCTGTCTGGCCATATGCGTGAACCCTGGAGTCTGTGCCGAGGTGGCTGTAAAACAGGGCCGGTGAAGGCCCTTCTGGGAGAGCGCGCACATGTGTGTGCCCTCGGGCCATTGGCTCCCTGCCCAGAACCACGGGGGCTTCAGCGCTCCAAACCCATGTTAACCTTTTCTTATTTGTCCTCTTTTTGAAAAATCCCAAGGAAAAGGTAGAAATTGTCCTGGGAGTGGGGGAGGCTCCTAGCTCTAGAGGCCATTATTGTTGGCAGGTACCTGGGTCACACTAATACAATAAGGAAGAAAGCAGCATCGGGTGAATTAAGATCGAAGCGATGGACTGTAAATTACACTGCTCTGAACTCCATTGGTCTCGGGGGGTGTTAACCGAGAGGTGTAAGGCAAGTCCCCAGGTCCCAGCGCCTTTTACAGATGCAGCAAAACAGGAACCACACATGTTTGGGGAAGGGGATATGAAGATGGGGTTGGAAAAAGTCCTCCTGGCCCCCATGATGGTTGTAAAATCCAAGTGAAATCTGGGGCTATTGCCACACTGCCCTCCCCCTTGCTCCCACCTAGACCCCCGGGCCCAGGCTCATCTGTGGGGCTGGGGGAAGTGAGGCCTGGACTCCCTCTGCAGCCTGTCCCTCCCTGCTTCCGGCGTTGCACAGAGGCTGGTGAGTGGGGCCGACTGGAGGTCAGAAAAGGGGTGTGGGGAGCTCTCTTGGAGCCTGTGCAGCTGGAACAGCAGCCCAGGCAAGCCCCTGAATGCTGGCGGGGCGAGGCCAGGCTGTGCCTCATTGCCTGTGACAACTGCATGGCGGATAGGTCCTGCCCACCTTGCTGGTTTCTGTGAACCTCGTGTCCCTCCCCTGGCCACTCTTGGGAGGTGTCCAGAAACCAGAGAGAGTCCGTGGTTTGTCTGGGAAATTGGTCAGAAGTGCTTCATTCCTGCCCAGGCCCCCTGGGCCAGCAGTCACTGAAATCCTTCTCATGCGTGAGGTGGGGCCTCCTGGCACCTCCTGCTGGCCCTGTGATTCCCCTGCTGTGGCCGCCTCCTTGCTGCCTCCAGGAGGCTTTGCTGTGATTTGTGCTGTGTCGGGCGGGGTCAGGTTTCCTGAGCAGTTGCAAACATCCCACCTGAAACATAACAGGCTCTTCCTCCGGCCACAGCTATTGTTCCCCTTGGTATTATGGCCACAGTCTTGCTCTGTAGCCAGCAATGACATGTGTTCTGAAAATAGCTGCGCGCTCCTGTCCCCTTCCCGCCCACCCACCCCTCCTGAAGATGCAGTCACTCCTTTGTGGTGGCCCCAGGAGTGTTACTCTAAATATAGCTGCAGCCCATTCACATTGCCACCCAGCTGGGGTGGGGGGGGGTCATTGTGGAACAATGGGGCATCCACAGAGTCCCCCACACCTGTATGGAAGCTAGCGGAAGGCAGACACTCAACCCTGGCTCCTAACTGTCGGAGGCAGGGTGGGAGCCAGCGCACTACCAGGCCAGGGGCACGTCCACGCCAGGGCAGGAAAGCACATCAGTCTGCCCAGCCCTCCAGCATCCCTGCAGGCTTTGGGCCGGGCCTCCGGCTGGCCCCAGCCACTCCCACCTCCCTGGCTCTGGCAGCATCCACAAGGTCTTGTCCTCCCTCAAAATGGCCAGGCCACTGCTGGAACACCCTGAGGCTGTCTGGAGCTAGCTCAGAGGGGCCAGGCTTAGCTCTTCCCCACTCCCTCAGCCCCCCCCCCCAATTGGAAAAGGAGCCCCATTTTTGGCTGCTCAGAGCAAGCGTTATCAGATCAAATTCTGTCAGATTGTCTTTCAACTCTGAGCTTGTTGAGCTTCCGGGGAACATGGAGCTGTACAGTACAACACGAGAAGGTAGTCTAACAAGAACTAACAAACTCGCCGTTACAATGACAGCTTTTTGAAAGAAAGCAAGTCAGCGTTAAGTTCTGTGGTACTGACTTGGGCCATCCAGAGAAGGCCCCTGAGCAGCAGTTCTGCCGTTAGCGAGCCGTACCAAGTGAAGATGCTAACCCCTCTCCCTGGGAAACTGGCGCCGGGCCTGCTTCCCCCACCCCCGCAAGAGGTGCTACCTGCCGCCTTGGTTTCTGCTGGCCCAAGAAGGAACTGGTGATCTCACCAAGTATTTCTGGTTTTTAAATTCATTTCCATTGCATGCGCGCGCACACACACACACACACACACTCTTCCACATAGCTTAATACATACACTCTTCTGTGACTCTTGTAATGGAAATCAGTGGTCCTCTGCCTCCTCTCTCTCCTCATCCCATGTTCCGCTCCCTGTCTCCAGGGTTCATGGAGGGTGGAAAGTGGGCTTGGACAGGAAGAGAGGAAACTGATACTGGTTCGGTTATGGACGCCGTTATAGGCACTTTGCTAGATGTTTCACATGTGAGGTGTGCGCTTGTTATCAAACCTGTTTCGGGTGAAAACATTGTTTTAGCTAGAGGCCCAAGGATGACTGAAAATAGCTGCGCGCTCCTGTCCCCTTGGCCATTGGCCGCCTCCCCTGGCGCCCCCCAGCAGAAGGAAATGCTAAGAAGGCCCTTTGCTACTCGGGCTTGGCCTCGTCATCTGGGCTCTCTAAGTTCCACAACCTCCGTTGAGCTCATTGCAGGGTCTTCCTTTGTCATTCCCGCGTTCTCAGTGTTCAGCAGGTCAGCACCACAGAGCCTTCCCACTGTGTAGAAGGGAGGTCACCCCAACACTA
Organism: Echinops telfairi; assembly: GCF_000313985.2. Lineage (NCBI taxonomy): Eukaryota > Metazoa > Chordata > Mammalia > Afrosoricida > Tenrecidae > Echinops > Echinops telfairi. The sequence continues at coordinate 1,345,829 of NW_022111358.1, forward strand.
AGCCTCTTTCCTGTGGGCCAAGCCGCTTGGTCCCTGACTGAGGTCACCGTCTCCCTTCTCCCCGGCTCCCCCAGCATGCCTGAGGATGCGCTCTCGTCTCAGAGAAGTGGCTGGCTTAGTACCTCGAGAGACAGGCCGTCTTTGCTGGTGGACGTGATGTGGCGTGTTGGTCTGCATTGCCATGAGTCTGACTCAGGGTGTCGGTGCATTCCTTGGGTTCTCAGGACACCATCCAAGGGTCATGATGGTCCGGCCGTAGCTCCGGTTAAAAGAGTTACTGTGGAACTCTCCTTCCGGGTCAGCACACTTGACTCGGGGCCAAGGCCTGTCTCTCTGAATCACAGCATTCCTATGGCGCCTCCTCAACCCCCCACCAGAGGCTTCTGCAGCATTTTACTCATACAAACAAAAATAAATCTCACTACCGGCCTCTGAACTCCACAGCAGCATGCTTCCCCTTCTCCCCAAGCGTCCCACGGCTGTGAGTGGGGACTTGGCACCCTCCCCACCAACATCACTTTTTCACTCCCTGTGCATCCTGTGTCCTCCTCTCACCGTGCGACCCAGAGCTCGGAATGGGACGTGACGGCCGGCACAGGCGCCGTGCATAGCTGCCAGGAATCTGACGGGTAAAATCTGGAAAAGTTGGGAGGGCAAATGCTAAACACACACACAGCACCACTCGGAGAGGGCCGGAAACGCAGACACCATGAACGAGTGCCTGTGGACTCCTGGCCTTCCTCTGTCTGCCATTCTTGCTAAGAAACAGAGCCAGACGCATGACCCATGTGGGACATTCTCCCTCCCCCCCGCCCCCAGACCCACTGGTGCTCCCAGGAGAGGGGGCAACTTCGTTTTATCTTCTGAGACTCCGTGAGGGCATGTGGGGAACAGGAAGCAGTTGTGTGGTGACTCACTGGGCAGAGCCAGGTTAAGGGAAGTTGTCTGCGGGTGTCCCTGGGACCAACCACCCTCACACAATGTGACCCCACCCCACCCCAGGGAATCAGAAAGGCCGCCACCTCCCTGAGAGTCTGGTCTGCTCACCTTCCTCACCCTGACTGCAGTGCAAAGACTCGGGCAGGAAGAGCTATCTTTTGCTTCGGTCTAGTACCAGAGCATCCCGGGGAGCTCAGTTTGTCCTCAGCTTCCATTGGCCGTGCAGCTGGAGGCCTCACCTCCGCTCCCAGCTCTAAAGGGAGAGTGATAGGTGGGTTGGGAAGCTAGTTCACATGGGGGGAAGCAGCCAGTTCCACTCGGTTGATAGTGGGAGCTGAGGTCAAGTACAGGAGTCTCGGGGAGCTTGCTGGAGGATAGCAAGACCGGGGAGGAATAAGGAAGAGGGGCGCGTGCTCTGCCTGCCTGGAGAAGAAAGGGCAGGGAGTCGTTCACCTGTGCAGGGACCGTTCCCCAGTCTTACAGAAGACCTAAGCCCCGTCTGTGGATTGTCTGTTACCCTCTAGCTGGCAGCCCTGTTAGTAGGAGAATGGCCCAGGTCCCCCGGGGAGTGGCCAGCAGCAGTGGTACTTCCCCTTAGGGAGGGGAGAGCAGTACGAAGACTTGGCCAGACGGGCCTCTCAAGTCAAATTTCTCAGGCCTGCCAGCGTCCTGTGGTCTGTGCCTTCCACCAGCTGTGGTGGCAGTGGCAGCATCGCCTTACTCATAGGGAGAGGTCCCCGGCAGGTCACAGAGTAAGCCACCCCCTTCATTTGAAGCCAGGCCCTTTCAGTTTTACTGTCATTGTCGGTGAACCCTGAGCAGTCTTCCTTGCTGACTGTTAGCGGCAGGGCCCGGCGCGAGCCTTGGCTCGGTTGGCACGCATGTCCACTCCCCCGGCCCTCGCACCTGCCGTCTCTAGTGTGTCTGCAAGTTGCTGTGTGGTAGGAGGCTGTGGGAGGGTGGAGCAGAGCTGGTACTACTAACCTGACTCCGGGCAGGTTTGTGTTGGTGTCTGGCTCTGTATACCAGGGCAGATGCCAGTGAGTCAGTTTCTCTGGGCTCTGGTCCCTAGAAGAGGAAGTAGTAGGCAGTAGCACCCACATTCTGTAATGCTGGACATAGCCAGCGCTCTCTGGAAGAGCTCTGTCAGACGGGAAGATTGGGCTTCCACAGATGTGCCTGGAGGTTCCCGCAAGACACAAAAATCAGGCTAACGTGTGGGAGGCCACGCGCTTTCCGAAGTGTCTCAGACCCCTGGGGTTGCGTGACGTGGGTTGTAAGTGGCACTTGGAAGGCACACTGATTTGGTGTTGTAAAAAATGAACGTGACTAGTCCAGCAAATCCTTGGTACTACAGACACCACTGCTTAGGAAGCGGTCAGGCAAACAAGTGCGCTGACCCAAAGTCAGTGCAGACGCAAAGGAGGAAAGCAGAACCGCCGTTTGGGGACCACCGTTGGTCAAGGGAAAGGAGGCTGTGATTGTGAGCAGTCCCTAGGGGCTGCTCTTTGCAAACACATGAGCTAGGTCTTAATTCACCAACACCAGTGGCCCCCGGCTGCTGCAAGAGACTGTTCGGTATTAATTATTAGTTGTCAGCATCACTGTTTTTGCACAGCCTGTAAGCTTAACTTTTTCTTTTTTCTTTTAAGTTACACAGTAAATTGACATACCAAATTCTGTTTGGGATATGTATACATGTCTATGTTGGGAAGCACTCATCTCTGTACTGCCCATGTGAACCACTTTCATGTCATCCAAGGAGCCCAGCTTGTACTGGTTGGTCTCTAACCCCAGGGCCAACTGTTAGACACTGTCTCTGGCCCTTCCTCAGTTTCAGGATGACTTTTAGTCCCTCTTGCCTGGGCCATTTGGTCTACGTTGGTCCTTGCTGCACTACTCTGCCTAGGCCCTGACGGGTTTGTTGTTCATCGGGGCAGGATGTTGACACCCGGTGGAGGCAGCCTGACCCTCCTGCTTACTGGCTCACTCTCCAGTCTGTGTCCCTGCAGGCTGTCCTGGAGGACCAGAGTCAGATGAGGCAGATGGAGCTCGAAATCAGACCCTTGTTCCTCGTCCCAGACACCAACGGCTTCATTGACCACCTGGCCAGTCTGGCACAGCTGTTGGAGAGCAGGAAGTACATCCTGGTGGTGCCCCTCATCGGTGAGTCAGGCGGGAAGGCCAGAGCGGCCTGCACGTGGGCAGCACCCTCCACACACATGGCCCTCGGCCTGAGCCAGGCAGGCAGAGCCCTGCTGTGTGTATGAGACGGGATTTGCAGGGAAGTAGGGAATGTGTGGGGCAAGGACAACTGTTTAATAATCAAAGCAGTTCAGATTATGATGGCTGATCCATGGCTTACACTGCTTTGAGCAAATGAACTCCTGTGTCCCAGCAACCAGAGTCTGCATGAACCCAGCCCTTGTTTTTATCCTTATAAAGCGTGCAGTAAAACAGCAAAGCTGGTTCCCGTTATTGGTAAACACTCGGCCCTGGCAGATAACGGCAGTGCTGCTGGGTGGTCTGGCAGGGAGGCTGGGAGGATTTTGAAGTGGTTAGATGCCTTTGGTCTGATTGCCTTGTAGTTTTTCATGACTGTTCTGTTGGTTCGAGGTAGCATTCTGGCAAGTGTCACCCTGAGGCCAGACCGACGGGGACCCTCCAGAGCAAGCCCTCAGCTCCTGCCTTTGATTCCTGTCAGGTCATCGGTTGCTGGCCCAGGGTCAGCATCTCAGTGCCCAGTCTCCTCGCCATCACTCTTTGGCCCACAAAACCCAGACGGGCCTCCCAGATTTCTGATTCTGAGGGTGGGAGCTGGGGCCTGTCGAGATCTTGAGTTCCCAGGCTCCGTGGTATGGGTCAGCCTCTGAACCCTGGATGCTGTCTGTATAGCTGATAGGGCTGGTGGCGTCCCTGTGGAGAAAAAGGTTCTGGTAGATGATTGGAAAGCCAAGCTTTGAATGTCCCCCTCTCAGCAGCCACTAGGGACAAGCTTGGGAGCCCTGTCCTCAGGAAAAGCTGCCAAACTGGCAGTCAGCCTGCCAAGCCACCTCTGACATTCCATGCCAAGATGTTCCATTGGGCCTTCCCTCCCAGTCCCAAGTGTCTTAATGCCAGATGGGGGTGGAAACAAAGGGCAGGAAACATCCGCCCCTGCAGAGGCTGCAGAACCCTGGGGGGTTGTGGGAAACACGTTAGCACCACCTGAGAATGTTGGCACTGAAGCAGCCCTCCTCCCTGCCTCCACCCTCCCCGTCTTCCTTCCCCCTCCCCATGTGGCCTGGCCAGAACCTCTGAAACCCAGGCCCTGAGACTTGAGGGAGGCTTTGTGTTCTTCAGAAATAGAGCAACTTCTGTCACAAGGTAGCAAGACCATCAGCTTGTCTCTGGCTCCCTTCTTGCCACTCCGGGTGTGAGGGCCACGTGGCTTTCCACCTCTGACCCAGGGATCTAGGGTCATAGTGCTCTGGGTTCCCATTGGCCTCCACTCCCCTGGAGAGTTTCAAGGAGTAAAGTGAAAACTAGTTACTCTAGGTGGTTAGAAAATGTCACCGCTGAGGGAGCTTGTTCAGGAGTCCCAGACACCATCCCTGCTGGCAGAGCCCTTGGTCACCAGCCCAGAAGTGCCTCACTGTGTCCTCCCGTGTCTCAGGAGCCAGCAAGTCCCAGCGCTGTAGCCCTGGCCCTGGGGGCACGTGGGCGCCACCGGGGAAAGCCAGATTTGCTGGGGCTGGAGCCTTCTCCCACTAGGTAGGCCCGAGGAACTCCTGTTCACTAGTGCTTTGCGTATGGCTTCATGCCCCTGCCCGGAGCAGCAAAGAGTTAAGCCTACAGCTTTCCCTGTCGGTCCTTATGCTCTTTAACCTGCTCTGTGCTCCTCGGAACTGACCCCGGCATCAAGAAGTCCTGCCTGGTGCAGAAGCACAAACACACTTCCCCTTTGAAGCCTGTTTAGCTTGGAAGCAGGAAAGCAGATTTTGGGATAGAATACCAGTTTTTCCTGTTTGATGTTCTGTTTGCTGCACCCCCCACCACCACCACCCACACCCTCAGCCATGCATTGTATAGGACCAGCAGCTCCGGTTGCTGAGTGTATGGGCATCGGAGTGAGTGAGTGAGTTTATTCCCTCATGGGCCCTCTCCAGAAAGCCTCTGAATACCCAGACAGTGAGTGCCAGGCTCACCATGGAGAGCATGCTTCTGCCAACTCCTCAGCCATGAATCATTGCACTGAGCAGAGGCCTTAGACCCCAAACTCTCCCGGAGCCCCCAAGGAGTGCATATTTCCCACTTGACCTCAGGCTTTTGGCTGGAATTTTGGAAAGAATCTTCACCAGAAATGAAGCTACATCCCAGACACATAGGCAGGCAGCAGACAGACACACAGCTACCCCACTACCACTACCCTTGCAGGATCAGAAGAGGGGTATGTGCCCAAGGGCATGGTTTGGGGAATACCAGCGCTATTCCAAATGATCGGTGGGCACTGCTTCCCATGTGTCACTTCACCAAACCTTCCCATGGGGGGTGCAGAAAAGGTGACCATCAACAATAACCTCAGAGCCCTTCCTGGGCCATTGTTGTTGGGATCCCCAGCAGACGAGGGAGAGAGGCGTCTTTCCCTTGTCTCTCGCGGGGGCCTCTCAGCATAATCTCAATCCTAAGGAGCTCAGTAGAGGAGTCAGGTGTCTTCCTCTAGATACAGCAGCCCTAGAAAACCCCTTCTCAGTCCCTCCTAGGAGGAGGGCAGGGCCAAGGGGAAGAAGCAGAAAGAGGAGGGCACACAAGGAAAGAGAGCCTGGTGTAGATCTTGCCCCCAAGTTACCAGTCCACCCCTAGGTTCAATTGAAGACACCTGTTGGGTGGGTCAGATTCTGTGGTCTGAAAAAGTGACTGGAGACAATGCACGTGCTTGGGTAAGGGCAAACGTGAGGCTAAGACCTTGTCCGTCCTGTTCCTCAAGTGATCAATGAGCTGGACGGCCTAGCCAAGGGACAAGAGACGGACCACCGGGCAGGGGGCTATGCCCGTGTGGTACAGGAAAAGGCCCGAAAATCCATTGAGTTCCTAGAGCGGCGGTTCGAGAGTCGGGACTCTTGCCTTAGGGCACTGACCAGCCGTGGCAACGAACTCGAATCTATCGCCTTCCGCAGTGAGGACATCACCGGCCAGCTGGTAAGACACCCCCGCCAGTGCCAGGGGAGCGCCCGTAGTCACCCTTTAGAATACAAGGTCTTCAAAAGGGAGGGGCTGAAGGAAGGTCAGCTAAAGGGTCTGCCAACTTCAAAGTCCAATAGAAGGCAATCCTTGTCCTCCAGATCACTCGTGGCACTGAGGAGACCCAGCTAAGCAGGGGAGGGGGAGGGGGGGACGTGCTTTGGGATGTGGCCTCCCCAGAGCCCCAGAGGCAGCGTATGCCTCTGCCTTCTCCACCCAGAGCCCCTCTGCCCAGCGGCACTTCTCACACTGTCTTCCTCTAGGGCAACAACGATGACCTGATCCTCTCCTGCTGCCTCCACTACTGCAAAGACAAGGCAAAGGACTTCATGCCTGCCAACAAAGGTAGGCATCACAGCTGGCCTGGGCAGCATCTGCCTTGGCATCGTCCTCCCCACATTCTGCCCTAGAGCAGGACATTCTCCTGACTAACCTGAGACGTCTGAAGGACACGAAGCTGACGCCAGCAAGGGGCCAAACCTCCCCAGCCCCCTACCAAGGACTGTCCACTGCTGGGCCAACTAGCTAAGAACCCAACCCAGAGGGCCAGCCTGAGTTTCTGCGACAGCACGGGCTACTCTCTGTGAGTCAGCGGGGCTTCCTTTAGCCATGGTCTCCTGAGCCAACCCTCTGCATCCCTGAGGAGGACAATACCCAGGGGTCCCTGCCCCTCTCAGCCCCTCTCTGGATGCTGACCCGCATCAGCCTAGGGGAGAGGCACGTCCCCAGTAAATGGTGGGTCCATCCTTCCCGGACTGTACTTGGTGAGCTGCTGCTGTTCTTGGCTAACTGGAATTGCGAGAGATGAGAGTGGGGACTGAGCCGCTCTCCCCGCCATGCTCCCCCTCCCCCAGCTAGTTTTCAAGACTAGCTTTTTGGTATCCCTCCTGGGACTCCCTTCCCAGGTGAAGTGCCTGACCCCCTCACCCTCGAACTTGCCCTCCTATACGGACGGCCCTGTGGGATCCCTGAGGCTCAGATGTAGTCCGCTCTGGGATCCCAGAATTCTGGCACTTCTTCAGGGAAGGGAGTTCCTAGTGTCTTGTAGATCACGGTCATCTGTCCAGTTTCAGGTCTGCTTATGTGTGGAGTCTTCCCATTTTGTCTTTCAACCAGCCTCCCTTCTCTCTCCTCATTTGGGTCTCCTAGTCTTGGCTTTCAGACAGGAGGGTGTCTTGACCCTTGCCTCACCCACACTAGAGCAGCCCCGCATGCTGCCTGAGCCTCTGGTGGCTGTTCATCGGAGGGGTGCTGCCGTGCCCAGGCTCCCCAACACAGTAAAGAGTTGGCGGGGAGGGGAAGGCAGGGGAGATCGCATTGTAAAGGTCATCGCCCCAAAATGAAGGCTCTCTGCTTATGCCAGTACAGCCAGCTCTGTGAGACACACAGTCTTGAGTACAACAAATGCGGCATGGGATGAAGAGGTGTGAGGGTGCACACAAAGACTCGGGGGGCCCCATCTCACAGGGCTGTACCCCTGCCCCGCAGGCAGGCCTGACTCGGGCTGCCCCAGTGTCCAGGGGCAGCCTGGCAATGCTTGGCGGGTCCTGTGGCCAGGACAGCCGCCTGGGAGGCAGAGGTGACAGGGCTGCAAAAGGCCTTGCTGGGAAGTGTGGTTAGGGGCCTGCCGTGGCCCCGCCCCAGCCTCGGAGCAGTTTCTTTCTGAGCAGAGATGTGTTTGGGCTGTGTCCTTACTAGTCTCCCCACCCCCACTTCACCCCAAACAGCCTACAGGGACCCATTGCCATCCTGGGGACCACCCCTATCAGAATTACATCAGCAACGGCTGGTGTAATCAAACCCCATTTGTCAGTGCAAATTCTTAGCAGATTAACTTGTCAGATTCACAGAGAAACCGTCACCAAATGTTTATGTGTAAACGATGTTGAATTTTAAAATCATGTGGATTATGGCGGATGGGGCCTGACAAGATGACAGTCTCTGGTTTCTAACAAAGTGAAGTTACCAGTGTCAAAACAGAGGATGTTTATTGTTCAAAACGTCTCACGTATCCACAGAAACCCCTGCAGACCCCTGCCAGCAACACCAGCCCTCAGCTGGCTGACCTAAGGCCTGGGGCTCCCCGGCTCCCCAGGGCAGAACTGGTGAGGCTGCATCCAGACGCGGGCAGCCAGCTGGGAGACCCACTTGCCACCTCAGCACCACTCACACCCCTCCGGGGCCAGCTCAGACTCAAGTGGCCTCATAGCATCCCCATGGTGGCCCATGGCCTCCCTTCTCTTCCTGTCTGCCCACCCCAGTTCCTTGCCTCTTCCCATCACACCACCTCCCCGCCTCCCACCTCTCACCACCATCAGCACCAGGTGCCGCCCCTCCAAGGCTGACAGCCAATTTGCAACCTCCCCGCCTGGAGCTGGCAGGCCTAAAACTGTTCAGGGCAGGGCTGGCTCTCTGCAGCCCGCCAGTCCCGCCAGCCCACACAGCCAGTGCCACCACAGGACACTTCCTGCACCTCAGTGTTGTCCAGACCGCCAGCAGGAAGCAGGCAGCCTACCACTGAGGAGTGGGCCTGCCACCCAACTGGGCTTGCCAGGGGTAGAGGTGTCATTTACGTGATACTGGCCCCTGGTTTAAATTCTCCCAAATACATTGACGAATTAAGGGTATAGGAAAGATCATGCTAAAAACAAGCATCTTAGCACAAACAAAGGCTATCTGTCTGTGTCACCTTAGAACGATCTTAAAGCATATAGCTTGAATAAGTAAACAGCATATAGCTAGAATAGGTCAACTTAGCTAACATAAGCCCAGTGTTGTGAGGGGGACCAAACTTAACAAGTACGAAAACTTGCAAGTGTACACAGCAGAGTCTGGAAGAAAACACATCTAGGTGTGTGTGTGGGGCAGAGCAAGACGGGTGCCTGAAGGAAGAGTTTGAGGAGGTTGGCCTGGACTTGACATTCTTTTTCACTTCTGCGTGGCTGGAGAGTTGCACCCTGTACATGGATCCCCCTGTGCACATAGCCTCAGGGCTACCTGGACACCACTGCACTACCCAGGGATTCCCTTGACGCCCCCTCGCCCATCAGGGCTCTCTCGAGTTGACCCCTCCCCCATGTGCCTTTCTCATCCGTCATTAGTTTCTCTTGATACCGAAAGTCTGGGTGCACTGACCTCGCACTGACCTCGGAGGGTCAGGGTGTGCAGAGGGTCCCAGCACGGGCCCCGCAGTCTGAAGGAACAGAAGGGAAGGGGCTCCTGCTTCCGTCCCCTCAGTCCTGGGAATGCCAGTCATTGGGCCCCTCTCAGCCAGTGAGGGCGAGAGGGGCCGGGCGAGAGAGAGGACTTGGCAGCCCTCAGTCACCTGGAACACCTTCCCCTGGAGTGCTTCTGCCCTTGCTTCGCCCTGTTGAAGCCCTTCTGCTCTTTTGTGCCAACAGAGGAGCCCATCCGGCTACTGCGGGAGGTGGTGCTGCTGACCGATGACCGGAACCTCCGTGTGAAGGCGCTGACAAGGAATGTGCCTGTTCGAGACATCCCAGCCTTCCTCACGTGGGCCCAGGTGGGCTGAGGGGGCCACTCGGGGCCTGCCCCCACGGAGCCATTCCTGAAAGGCCACCAGGCACCCAGTGTAGCATGGAAGATGCCCACGTGCCTGAGCCACCAGTCCACCCAGACAATAAACCATCCTCTTCCAACCCACGCCGTGGCCGTGCTGTGGCGGAGCTGCTCCTCACAGAGCCCCTCCCAAGGGCCGGGTGGAAGCTGCTGGGACCCTCCTGGGCTGCCAAGATTTAGCAGGGAGGTGGCTGGCTGCAGCGACAGCAGGTGGACGAGCCAGATGGGCCACCATGCTGGCAGCCTTTTCCTCCCCCTGTATAGTTCAAGGGCTGGGGGAAGGCCGTCTCGCCCCAGAGACTCAGCCCCCTTCTCAGACAGAGATGGGGCAGAGAGCTGAACATTTCCATCAGATGCAGGTGGAACCACAGATCCCTTGACCCTTCAGCACCCGATCCTGAATCTGTGTCCCAGAGGCTGTAGCTGTTCCGTGAAGTGTGTGCTCAAGGGATGTGTCCATCTCCCTGGGCCGGAAAACCCCTGTGACCTGCAGTTGGGTCCTGCACACCTCTTCCCCCATCCCTCTTTCTTCCTGCCCTTACCACCCTGGCTCGGTGTCCTCTGCTACTTGCTTTCCCCTGGGATGGTGGTGGATCTCGAAGAAGGGACATCTGCTCTCAGGCCCACATTGCCACATTGCCGGATGCCCTCACCCGCCTCCCTCTCCACACTTGGGCCTTTTTGCTAGAGTTCTCACTTTACTTT
>NW_022111358.1:1356491-1357822 GCF_000313985.2 Echinops telfairi
CCCCCCTCCGCTAGTGCCCTTGCAGGAACTGAATAAAGATGTCCTCCCCAGGCCCCTGAGCTGAGAAACTGCCACACTCCCAGTTGGCGGCCCAGCCTAAGGGTAGGTGGGCCCGGCCGGAGAGGAGCATTACCTAGCCTGGAGTGTGCACCCTTTCTGTCTTCACTTTCTCAACTTTCCAAAAGAACTGACCCAAGGCCTTTGGCCTCTGAGTTTTCTTTCAGTTGCCCCCTCGCTGGCACCCAGGTTCAGAGTCTCACTTGGGAGGCTTTCCACTGCGAATGACCCCTCGCAACACAGGGTTAGAGACAAAGGGGGTTTGAGGAGGACCCGGGAAGGAACTTGGCTGGAACCAGTTGAGGGGTACCCCCAAGCCCCTGTCTGACTGTACAGCCACCCAGATCCTGGGAGCAAGGTGAAGCCCCAACCAAGGTGAAGGGGCCCAACAGTAAGCCAGCAGGAATCAGACTGTTGAGACCCAAGGCCAACCAAGGGGGCACACATAAGTCCCCTAGGGTCTCCGAAGACTGGCCTCTCCCCTTGAGATCTTCTCCCCTAGATGAAGGCCGATGGCCCAGTGGGTGGGAGACCCATCTCCTTTCTGCCCTGTTGGCAGCACTGATTGTTTTCTTAATAAATTTTCAGTTCTGAAACAAACTACCCTCTCGCTGATCTGTCTGGGACGGGGGAGGAAGGAAGGTCCAAGGCTCTGCACCTGTGTAAGGGCAGCCCCTTCCGGGGCTCCCCACCCCACCCAAGAGCCCTGGTGGTGCTCTTGGGTGAGACGGAGCTGCTAACCACATGCAGGCCAGGTTCAAACCCAGCCACTCGGAAGATGAGACCCCTAAGGATACACGCCCTGCAAAACCCTTCCCAGGGTCGCTGGGTGGGAATGGGCTCAATGGCAGTGGGTTTGCTGCCCACCCAGGTCCTGTGCAGAGGCAGAAGAGAGCCACAGGGGCCGTGGTCCTTGGTTACTGCTTTATTGCTGTTTGGTTCGAGTATAGAAAATGGAAGCGGCTCTAAAAGAGCCTGTGTACAAGGTAGAAAATATACAAACCCAAAAGAGGGCAAGGAAAGGGGGAGCTAAAGAGACCGAGTTCCAGCCCAGCCCAGCCTGGGCTCCGGATGGGGGGCCGCCGGGGTGCATGCAATAAATATGGCCCGGGGGCCCTAGGGAAAGGGGACACCGCGGGAAAGGGAGGCCGAGTGCAGAACTCCCTGCCCTTGGTGGTCGGGAAGGGGAGGTTTGGCCCTGGGGCTAGTGCCACTTGTGCAAAATGAGGAACTTCACATTATCAGTCCCGAGGCAGGTGGGGGCGGGGGCGGGG
>NW_022111358.1:1358183-1359764 GCF_000313985.2 Echinops telfairi
GAGGCGGGTGGCGCAGGCCACTCTAGGTGGGAGAGAAACGGTCGATGGTCCGGCCGTCGGGCCCGGCGGCCAGGTGCGCGCCCTGGCTGAGCACCTCGGCCGCCTTGTCGGGACTGAGGCCCAGCTCCGCGGTGAACTTGGCCAGCGGGTAGAGGCTCTCGAGCGCCACCTTGGGGTCGTGCAGGAAGTGCGTGGTCTGCGCCAGCAGCTCGGCCGCCGCCGCCTTGTCCTGCTGCTTGAGGCTCAGTTGTTCGGCCGTGAGGCGGGCCATGGCAAAGACGCCCTCCGGGAAGTCGAGCTTGCCCTTGCCGTCGGGGCCTGGCACGCCGGGCAGCGCCCCGAGGCCCGCCAGCGCCCCGGCCGCGCCCGCCGCGCCGCCCACGGCGTGCATCTTCATGTGGCTGATGAGGTTGCGTTGCTGCGCGAACTTGCCGCCGCACACCTGGCACTCGTAGGGCTTCTCTCCCGAGTGGATGCGCATGTGCTCCGTGAGGCGGTACTGGCGCGTGAAGCGCATGCCGCACGCGTCGCACGCAAAGGGCTTGAGGCCCAGGTGGCTGCGCATGTGGCGCGTCATGGTCCCGCGCTGCGTGAACTTCTTCCCGCAGATAGAGCAAGGATAGGGCCGGGTCAGCCAGTGTGTCTTCTCGTGCTGCCGCAACGTGGCGGGGTCCTTGTAGCTCTTGTCGCAGGACGCGCAGCGGTACGGCCGCAGCAGCTCGCCCAGGCCGCCCGGCGTTCCACCCACCTTGTCCCCGCCGCCACCGAAAGGGGGCCCTAGGCCAGCGGCCCCGGCCGCCACCTCTGCCGCCTCGGCCCGGCCATACAGCGCCTCCTCCTCCACGTGCGCCTCCACGTGCGCATTGAGCTGCTCCGAGCTGGGGAAGCCCTTGCCGCACGGGATGCACACGTACAGGTTGTCCCCGAAGCTCTCCGGCTCGCCGTACGCCAGGTGCGGGCACGGGTAGCCCTCCAGGTGGCCGCCGGTCGGGCTAGGGTCCTCGCTGCTGCCGGTCTCCTCGCTGCTGCTCTTGTAGTCGTCGCCGTCGCCGGCTCCGCCCGGCCCGTCCAGGCTCCCAGGATAGCGCGGTGGCGGTGCCAGGCCGAGCTGGGGGCCCCCGGGCGAGAGGGCAGCGTCCCCGCCGCGCTCCTCGCAGCGCTCGCTGGGGGAGCCGCGTTCCCTGACCAGCTCGTCGCCGTAGCTGCCCAGGCCTGGCTCGTGCTTCATCCAGCGATAGAGAAGGCTGGGCCCGTCGGGGCGCCCCGGAGGGAGCTCGGGGCCCGGGCTGCCGCCGCGGAACGGGTCCGGGGCCGCGGCGGCCTCCTCCAGCTTCTGGAAGGGCAGCGGCGGCAGCGGCGGCAGCACGAGGGGCGGCTCCTTGTAGGCGGCGGGGCCGGCGCCGGGAGGGCTGTCCGGGCGCGGGGGCAGCTCGCGCTCGCCCAGGGGCCGCTCGGGCACCGCGGAGCCCGGCGGGCTCTTCTTGGACAGGTCCAGGCCGCAGAGCGGGGAGCAGCGGCGCTCCGGGACGCAGAGCGCGGCGGCCGGGCCCGGCCCCGAGGCGTACAGCTCCGCGCAGTGCG
>NW_022111358.1:1360171-1361688 GCF_000313985.2 Echinops telfairi
CCGCCGCTGCCTCCTCGCCGTCGGCCAGGCGGCCGGTGTAGATGAAGTCCAGCACCAGGCGGAACACGGCTGGGCTCACCATGTCATGGTCCAGGTTGAGCAGGTTGTCATGCACCACCAGGGACTTGAGGTAGGCGCTGCTGGCCGCCAGCACGTTCTTGTGCGCGCGGAAGAGGGCGTTCTGCACCACGATGATCACGTCGCACAAGAAGCCCTTGGTGCGCTGGTTGTTGAGCTGCAGTAGCAGCTGCCTCGAGTGGCCCGGCGCCTCCATCGTGTCCAGCATCGTCTGCCCAGCTCAACCTCCTGCGGGGACACACAGCAGCCGGATCAGAGGCGCGCTGCGCCCTCGCCTTCTTAACCCAGCCCGGCGATTCGCCCTTCCACTTCCCCTGCCCTTCAGCTGGGCCAGGGGCCTGGAGCACCGTGGCCTGGGCACTGGCAGACAGGCTCAGCGGCCTCTGGGAGTGGGAGCCTGGGCCCGCAGGCCGAGCTAGAGGAAAAGAGTTGCCACCGGCGGCGGAGAGGAGGCCAGGCTGGCCTGCGCATCCCAGGCCCAGACGCCAGTGGGCACAGGAGCTGGGTTCGGGGGGCTTTCGAGGAGAAAACTGGGGTGAGGGGACCAAGTGACCCTTTCTGAGCCAGTTACCCCGTTTGAGGGAAATATCCGCTTGAGGAAAATTCATTCAGGGCCGAGTAGTTTGCCCAAGATGGGAGAAAGGGAGGCGAGTAGGAAGCGCCTCCCGCCTTGGGAGAAGTTGCCCCCGGAGCAGGGAAGTAATCCGGAGGAGGGGAGCACGGTGCCCACCGAGGCGCCGCCCTGACCCAGGGCTGTCAGCCCCTTTGACCGGCCCGGGGCAGCGGCCCGCCCGGCGCGGGGAGCAGAGGCAGAGGCTGCCTTGGCGGGCAGAGCGCGAAGGCCGGGCCCCGGCGCAGGGAGGGCGTTATATCGGTGCAGGAGGCTGAGGCAGGAAGCAGGTGGGGGGGAGGGGGGAGCCACGCAGCTCCCAGGGGAGGGAGGGGGCAGCGCCCCGGGCGGGCACGACGCACAGCCGGCTGCGGCCCTGACCCCGGCCTGCGCCCCACCCGCATCCCGGCCCTGGGCTCGGCCTCGGCTCTGCCTTCGCGGGCCCGGCGCCTCCCTCCCCAGCTCCCCTTGGCCCCTTCTCCCCGGGAACCGCACTGCCCAAAACTTGGGGGAAAGTTTCCCAACTTCAGACAGGGCGGGAGGAGTCCGCCAGCCCCGGTCCCTGGGCTCCCGACTTGGCTTTTCCTTTCGGCCCCCAAATCCGCCCTGGCCGTGCGGCCGGAGGAGCCGGCCCTGAGCGTCCCTGCCCACTCGCCCGCCCCTGGTCCCCGCCTGGCCCGCGGGGCCTAGCGGCCCGTTACCTGCGGTCGCAGCCCGGCCGGGCTTCCCGCGGCGGTGGCCGCTCCTCGCTGGCGCCCCACCCGCCCCGCTGCCAGGCGCCGAGCTGTGCCAGGGCAGCGCCCCTGCCAGCCCCGCCCGCCGGCTCCCC
>NW_022111358.1:1363157-1364453 GCF_000313985.2 Echinops telfairi
GAGGCTGGGGCGCAGCGTTGCCATAGTAACCGATGAGGCTCGCTCAGATCGCGTCTCTCGGAGGCCTTGAAGAGCGTAGCAACCGCGCCCGACCGCGGAGCGGGAGGGGGCCGCACTGACCGCCCCCGACAGCCCTCGGACCACGGCCCCCGGGCCCCCGCAGATACAGTGGCTGAGTCACCTAGCCAGGGGCCTGGCGCGGGTTCTGGCAACACCAAGGTCTCGGGCGCCCCCAAGAGGCCCCTTCCTTCCGCACGCGGCTCACGGGCTTTCTTGTGGACCAGTCGCTCTGGATCCCGCGGATCCACCTGACACCTTGTTGGCCTGCTTCCGCCCCTCCCCCTGTTACCTAATCCCTGCTCTCTTCTCCAGTCCCCTGAAGGTAGTTCCGGAACTCCCACCCCCTAGGGAAGATGGACTCCGCTATCTCCGTGGAAGATCCTACTGTGCGCTGAGATGAAAGAGCCTTTGGAGTGTTCGAATAAACGCTGTTAGGCTAGGCTTGGGCGGATGAATAAGAGTTCTCTCCCCAAGCAGAAAGGCTTTCCTGGAGGAGAGGTCACTGCCATGGAGTCCATGCTGACTCATGGCGACCCCCTGTGGATTCATGGTAACTTTATGGGAGCAGAACGCCCAGTCTTTCTCCTGCTGAGCTGCTGGTGGTTTCGAACTGCCAACCATGCGGACTGTAGCCCAATGGGCAACCCCTATACCCTCAGGGCACCTGGGACAAAGGGTTGAGGGCACTTTTGATCCTAAAAAATGTGGCCTCTCTGATCCCCCCTCTGCTTTAACCTATTCCCAAACCTCCCAGTGAGGGTCCCACAGCCCTGACCCCAGGTCAGATGCACTGTCGGCCCCCTCCCGGGAGAACTTAACTCTTCCTCAGTCTTTATTCCCTCCCACAGCAGGGCCACCTGCTGGGGCCTGGCCCCAGTCTGCTGTCCCTCCTCACCCCAGCCTAGGTTCTCTCTCTCTCTCTCTCTCTCTCTCTCTCTCTCCACTTTCCTCCTCCTTTTCCAGCCTCCCCTCAGCAATAGTTAGTCTGGGCCAGGACCACTCACCCCCTCCTCCCAGTGAGGGCCCCCAAGAACTCTTAACTCCTTCACCACTGAGAGCTCGCTGTACCACGTTCCTGCCTCAACTTGGCTACCCTCCCTGGGTCGCCATACACACACACACACACACACACACACACACACACACACACACTCCCAGGCTCCTGCACACTTCCCCACGTACAGCCCCAAATGCGCCCCACACTCCGCTCCAGATCCAGGGTTTTCTCCAGCCCCC
>NW_022111358.1:1366252-1386119 GCF_000313985.2 Echinops telfairi
GGAGCAGCGCGCTGCCGTCAGCGGTGCGCCCCGCCCCCGCGTCTCCAGGGCAACCGTGGCTTTCGATTGTTACTGTGGGAACCGGAGGTAACAGTCTACAGCCATGGTCGCCCCGCAGCACGCGCCGCGCCACGCCACGCCACGCCGCGGCCCTGGAGGAGGTGGGGCGGAAGTCAAGATGGAAGAAGGTGTCCGCGAAGGTGGTGGGGGGATGCAGGGCAGGGAGGTGCGCCCTGCCCTCTGGGTCTGGTTACTACTCTTCCCGGAGGAGCTCGTTTAGACGGCCTCCCTCGGGGACTGTCTGGTCCTCCCAGCCCAAGTACAGGTATCAGAGGCGGGGGTGGGTGGGGGCTTGCGGGAGAAAGGGTAGGTCAGGGGGTTAGGGTCTTTTTATCTTCTCCGTGGGAGGGAGCCTGCTGCGACTGGGAGGCATCTGAGAATGTCTCGTCGTCTTGGAGACTGAAGGGAGTAAAAGGGAGGCAGGTTTTCCTAAGTAGGCCACACTGCCCTGCTTTCAGGAATCCTAGTAGCCCAGTAGACTGAGCATGGAGAGTAATCCCTGGAGTTCGTTTTCTGATGAGTCAGCCATCGCCACATTTCTCCTCAAACACAGAAAGTGAGAAGTAGGGTCCCCAAGCCTCTCCCCCACCGCTCAAGAAGCAGATGAACTTTTAAAGTGAATGCTTGGAGGAAACAAACAAACAAAATAAAGTGAATGCAATTCTGAAAGTCTGTTGAGAACAAGTCAGCATCTTCCATCTGCCTCTTGCCCAGCTTCCAGTGTTTCTCCAATTAGCCTTAAAGAAGGGGAGTGACTATCAGAAAGGCTGAAGCCCTGTCTTGCCAGTGAAGTGTGGGTAATGATCTCTTTTAAAACATTGTGCATGTCACTGCCACTGTCACCATCACCCACTGCAGAGGGTAGCTGTTGGATACTGGGTCTTCAACTTTGTTTTTGAATAGTGATGAGAATGGTTCACTCAACCATGCCCTACTCCCCCAGCAGCCTGATTTTTCTTTACCCCTCCAGGCAGGCTCCCAAGATAATTGGTGCTGGCTTCCCTGTTAATCAACACACATTATCGCCTCCCAGGGTCCCTGAGGTCTTAACCATTTGATTCTGGCCTCCAGGGGCCATCTGTAAATTCACGCTGGTGTGTATAGATGGGTAGTGCACGAGGAAGGAGAGGTCCAATTTGGTTCCATCGTGGGCTGGCTGTCATTTAAGGGGTCATGTTGTTGGGTCGCCTTCTGTAAAACAGGAAAGTCCCTCCACAGCCTTCCTGGAGGGTGTGTAGTGAAGATCAAATAAGATTATGTAAGTAAGAACGCTATTCTGATCTTAGCCTATCAGCCTACTATATGTTTATGGGAGTGCTGGTGGTATTGGGCACTTATACAGAATGAGTCAGGGAAAGGTCCTTTGCTAAGGAAGAGTCCACGGGTGGTACTTGGCTACTCACCAGAAGTCTGAGTCTGCACATAAGCACCTCAGAAGAAAGGCCTGCTGATCGACTTCTGACAGATCAGCCATTGAAAACAAGCGGTATGGAGCACGGTTCATTCTGACACATGGTGAGATGTGTGTGGGGGGGGTGGTGTTGCTCGGTGTCACTGGCTTGGGAGGGGTGGGTTTGGTTTTACTTTAGGGTTTGTTTTTTGGCAACGGGCTCAGCCTTCCAAGAGCCTCGGCAACGCACAGTGCAGTGAGGTAGAAACGAGAACTAGGAAGAACCATCTGAAGAAGCCTGGTCTTTGGCAGTTTGACCCATCAGGAAGCGGCACTGAAAGGGGAAAGAGCCAGCGATGGTACCATCTCTTGTTGTTTAGTATCTTGGACATCTTTCAGCATGGCTCCCTTAACCCTGGGTTAGGAGGGGGAGGGCCAGACAGGTGCTCAACAAGGAGTGAGTTGTGTCTCACCCCCTTGCAGTGCAATGGATAAAGCAACCGTCTAAATCCAACCCAAGGTAAGTGATTTAGCCGGTGTCTGTGTTGTTGTTAAAGGAAGCTAACAGTACCTACCTCATAAAGTTGTGAGATTAAATTAGGCAACACCAAAATTCCGTTATCACAATGTCTAACGTAGTGTTATACATTATACGTGCTATTACTATTTCTATCCTCTGGACCTCACCTTCCTTAACTGTAAATTGGTTATTTTAATGATTCCTCCCCTTCCTGAAGGGTGCATGAGAACCACACGGGGATTCTTTGGGTTTTTGGTTTGTTTGTTTGTAATAATACACTTACTTGAGACTTTTAGTCTAACTTGAAGAGACTACAAGCTTTGGTGTTGCCTAATGTAATCTCACAACTTCATCAGGTAGGCACTGTTATTAACTTCCTTAACAACCGAGAAAGCAGAGAGGGTAAATAACTTGGCCAGGGTTGAATTTCGACCCAGGAGCTCACATAGCTTTTCCAATAAGAGGGTGAGTTAAAAGTCTTGCCAGTAGGGGTTCCAGTTCAAACACGGGCAGGCTCATTCCAAACAAACGTGTTTAAAGATGGCTCTACAGTCAGGGCTTAGCTGAAACAAATTCAGTAACCCATGTATCTTATTGTCTCCTTAGGGTGCCTCCCATAAAACGATCCTCTCAAAACAGTGACTTCCGAGAGGAGCGCTGGGGACAGTTCAATTCAAGGCAGAAAGGTCAGCTCAGAAGGTTGTGGTGACCCTGGATGCCAAAGGGGTCACAGTGATACATTTTCTCAGGACACAGGATGGTGAAGGGTGGTTCTTGTGAGGAGGTTTCTAAGGAAACTGAAAACTGCACTGGTGAGAAGAGGGCCTGTGCGCCTGCTTACTCGTGGGAGGCGGCAGCAAGGGCTGTCCTAAACTTCCCCACAGCCCTGACCTTGCCGTCTGACTTCTTTTTTATCCTAAAGCTCAAAGCACAGTGAAAGGGAACAGGTTTGAGGGCCTGGAGGACGTGATGTGAAGTCGGAGCGCGCAGAATCCTCTGGGGGAAGGTTAGACAGAGGTGGAGACACTGCCTTTCCAGAGCACAGACCTAGATGGAGGATACATGAGGAAAAAACGGTGTCCCCTTTCATAGTTTTGTAAAGGTCTCTGTGATTTCATAGATTTCTCTATCTTTATACTTCTTTTACTTACCCTCCTGTTACCTCGTTTGGGAACGAGGAGGGTGACTCTGGGCCTTACCGACTCTGGAATCCGAGTTTTAGCAGGTGGCCCTGAGGCAAGCAGTGCACAGTAGCTGTGTGTGGGCCGGGGGCAGGCACACTCCGATTCTCTCTTGTTCTTGGACACGGGCAAGAGGTGAAAGATCCCACTTGTTGGGAATAAGACCTCAGGATGTTTCCCTTTCAGCTCAGGCATCTTGGGATTTTTAGGGGGGAATCTCCTTCAACTTACACGAGCATTTCTAGTCTTCTACTCCTGGCCGGCCTCTCCCCTCTACTGAAATTCACGCCTCAAGACCATTTCCCCTCTCTCCACACAGTAATCCCCCGTAGCAGCAGCTGGGGTACAGGTCACTTCACCCCCTGGGACCTTGCTAATGGGGCCCCTGAGCTGCAGATGCATTCAGCTCCAGAGACACCAAAAGCTGAATTTTTGAGTGAAATTTCTAGTCTTTAAACACTGGCAAGAGGGCCAGCTTTCTCCCCTTTAGGTCCCATGAGCCAGATCAAGTAAATCTGTAGGAATGCCTCAGCCCTTCAGAATCCCCTTCAAAAAGCCAGGAACAGGGCCAGCTCCTCCTGTCAAGGTGCTCTGCGCAGTGCCCTGAGCCCGGCTGGGGCGCTCTCCTAGGAGAGTGCCCCCTGCTGTCCACTCTGGACAGCCGCTGACCTGTAGTTGGAGCTCAGAATGTTCCTCAGCGTGAAGGGCATCGTGTGGCTGTCTCAGGATGGTCTGGGTACTTGTGCTGCCTCTCCTAAGCCCAAAGTTCTGCTCCCCTCAACTCCCAGGGCAGCCGTGCCCAAGGACTGCAGAGGGCCTGCTGCCATCTTCCAGAAAGGGCGCAGGCTCCGGAGTGGGCAGCAGTGGCGGGTGGGGGCAGGGGAGCTGTTGGCAGGTAGACACTGACTGAAAACCAAACTCACTGCCATCGAGTCACGTCAATCCCAGCTGCCCCTTGGGGGTTTCTGAGCCTGTAAGTCCAGACAGGAGCAGAACGCTTTGCCTTTCTCCTGGAAGGTTTTAACAGCCCATCTTTCAGTTAGCAGCCTAATGCCTTAACTCACTACTGTCATGTCACCAGGGTCCCTAGGAATACTGCAAGGGACAGGGAAGTGGCTAGGGTGGGCAATTACAGTACCGGTCTGCTTAGGCTGTGGCCATTAGAGTAGCATTGGTATCACAAAGCTACCTGATGTCCAGGTGAGGACACAGTTCATTTAGTCTCCGCCTAAGGTCACAACCCATCCTTAAAGGTCACAGTTCACAGAGGTAAGGCAAATGCCAAAAACACAAGGGATTTGAGCACAGGCCAGCACCCAATTCCCAAGGGCCAAGCTAGAGGAGCTTAATG
The DNA here is from genome assembly GCF_000313985.2 of Echinops telfairi. Lineage (NCBI taxonomy): Eukaryota > Metazoa > Chordata > Mammalia > Afrosoricida > Tenrecidae > Echinops > Echinops telfairi. Next base: position 1,370,755 of record NW_022111358.1, read on the forward strand.
CACTGGGGCCCAGACAGAGCCTGATCAGTGCTCTCTCCCCCCAAACTCCAGCATAAATCCCAACTTAGCCCTCTCCTTTCCTACAGCTTGTACCTTAAGACTTCAACCAAGATGTATAATGTGCCCACAGGCACAAGCCTGTCTCAGGAGCTCCCAAGTGGAAACCCTTGTTGCCTGATTAGACTGTGAACGAGCAGGGGTCCAAAACTTGTTAGAAAATCGCTTCTTCTGTAATAAGATGAAGATGCTCAGAGTCCCAATCATCACTTTATTATGTGACAGCCAGCAGTGCCAGATCCTGCTTTTCCCATGTCACCTCCTCCTCCTCCAGGGCTTCACTGGCCTGGATTTGTCGGACCTTACGCCTTGGGGTCCATGGAGGCCTCTGCTGCTGTTTAGTCTGATGCCGAGCACAGCCCTGTGAACCGGTACTTGTCTCTTCATCGGTACTTGTCTCTTCATCGGTCGCAGTGAGGGGCAGGAGGTGTTCCAGGGCATGGGGAGGAAGAGTAGGCAGGGACTACAGCTGATGGGGAGGCTGTCCCAATGTCAGGTGCCCCCGAGGCTGGGGGTGGCAGAAGACGCACAGGCACTGTTCTTTTCACTCTGCAAACTGGTCCAGGAACTTGAGGTAAGCCTGGCGCTGGGAGGCGGTGGCCGGAATGAAGTGGCCTCCGGAGTGGTTGAGGGTGACGGCTCCAGGGAACTGGCTAGCCAGCTGCACACTCTCCTGGGAGGGGATGACACGGTCAGTGTCCCCAAAAACATGGAGGGAGGGGAGTGACAAGGGGGCCCTCAGGATGTGTTCCTTGAGTCCATGGCCCCTCGGGCAAAAGCCCGAGATCAGAATGATGAAGCGTGGCAAGGGGAAGCGGGCATCGCCAGCTTGGCCCAGGGCGCACACAAGGGCCGCTAATGCTGCCCCCTGGCTGAAACCCAGGAGCCCGTCAAAAGGCCCCTGCTGGGCCACGGCTTGTGCCACCGTTTCCAGGGCTTCCTCCAGTCCCCTGCACACCGTGGGCTCTTCCAGCGCAGAGAAAACGGCCGCCGCCTCGGAGAACCACCAGGCCCGCGGCTGCTCCTCCGGAGCGCGGGGCCCTGCAGAATAAAGAGGGCAGGTGAGGCTAAGGACTAGCCCAGTGGATACAGAAGAGGAGGAGGGGAAGGTGGGAAACGAGATGGGCAGCAAGCGGAGGGCCGAGTGGGAAGGAGGGCAGCTGGAAGCCTGGGAGGGCCGCCCACAGAACCGCGTGCGGGGGCTGGGCAGGAGAAACGACCGGATGGACAGAAAGAAGTGGGTCGGGAGTGCGCCCAAGGGTGGCTGGCGTCCATTTCCGGGGCAGCGCTGGCGGTCTCACCAGAGTCTGGCTCGGCACCCTCGGGGCCCGCCGCCTCCGGGACCGGGTGCGGCCCGCTGAGGCACACGAGCTCGGCGCGGCCCCGCAGCGCTTTCCTCAGCGCGCCCGTCTTCTCGCGGAAGCCGCGCTCGCTCTGCCGGAAACCCGCCAGGCACAGCACGCGCAAGGGCGGCTGCGGCGCCATGCTGCTGGGCAGCGCGCCCCAGAAGTGCCGGAAGCGGGCTTTCCCCGAGCGGAAGAAGCGTGGCGGGGGCGGGGCCAAACGCCGGCACCGCCCTAAAGGCGGGCCCAGCGAGCGTTCCCGTGACAACCAGGAGGCCCGGCGCGGCACGCCACCCGAGCTTGGGGGAGGAGTACCTGGGCCCCGGGCAAGTCTCAAGGGGCCGGCGGGGCGACCCCCTCGTCTCTGCACTTGCAGCCATCCCAAGCCGCGGCTGGAGGGGGACACGTGGATGCCCCCTGCACCTGAGGATGCAGACTCTGGTTAGAGGCTTCGGCGCCGCCCCCAACCCCGCCCCGTGGCAGTTCTCGTCCTGGCCGCACGGCGGCGGCTTCGGCTCGCAGCAGCCAGCGAGCTGACCTGGGCCCTGGGGTGGCGCCACGCCCTCCCGGAGTCTCCGCCCACCTGCCCGGGAGCCGGCCGGCCAGAGGGCTTGGGGGCCCGGTTCTGCCCGTGGTTCACAGTCCAGGGCCCCAAGGAGCTGCCGGCGTAGAAGTCCATGGGGTAGGGTTGCTGCCAGGAAATGTCCCTCAGAGCCACGGCCGCCTAGGGGGTAAGAACCTGCGATCAAAAGACTGAAGTCGATTCTCCCGTTGGCTTTAAGGTCTTATTATAGAAAGGATTTGGGATGCCCAGAGAGGTTCCGAGATTTGCCCGAGGACACACAGCTAGGAGGGGGCCTCGCTGGGGTCAAGCTTCAGGACAGTCAAGCTTCAAAACCTATGAATTTAACCAACCCCCACACACCACTGAGCCCCACCCTTCACAGACCCAAGCGCAAAGCCCACAGTCGCCCAGGGATTCTCAAAATGTACCTCGTATGGTGTCAGCAGCGGCTTGGGGAAAGCTGTGCCCCAGTCAATGGAAAGGCGTGGACATGCCACCTGCACCCACCTGGGAAGAGAAGCCAGTCACACTAGCTGAAGGAGCCTCATCTCCCAGGCAGTGGGACACACCGAAGGACACCATTGTCTCCAGCACACTCTCCAAGAGTGTGTTCCTATTCTAAAGACTGTCACCAAATATGTAGAATAAAGATCCCACTACACTGCTGCTGCATGTTCTCTTTCCTCTACTGATGTGAGCTTTCTGAGGGCAGGGCCTGGGCAGCCCCTTGGTGCTAGAACCAGATCAGTGCCTGGTACAGCACAGGCGCCAGTCACCCCTGGACTTCACTTCCCACAAGAACACATGTGATACTGCCATGAGCTCTGAGCCCTAGAACCAGACCAGGCAGAGGTGACCAGTGGTTAAGGGAGTGAGCACTCAGGAAACCTTCACACTTCACCACCAGGGAAATGATTCAGGCGGATCCCTGATTCCATGTGTGCCGGCAACAGCCAGTGTGTCAGCATCTTTAGGAAGGCTCACAGCTGGGGGAGAAAGTTGGAGAAACTTACACATCCACCTCCGGAAACAGGCTGAGCTTGTTGGGGAAGATCTCTGAGAGCAGCAGCCTCAGGAAGGGGAGGCCCAAGGCGTGGAGCCGAGATTCCAGGTGCTGCTGGGAGAAGAGGGTGGTGATGGGGTCACCAGGATCAAACAGGTTTCCTAGGCATACTGATTTTCCCAGCTGGGTGTCCAGCCACCCAGAGCTCTCTGACCTCCAGGATCTTGGGGCTGCCCTGGCGGCCCAAGGTACCCAGGATGAGGCCCCAGGATTTCCCAGATTGGGCAGCAGCTATGGCTTCTTGGCGGGTGGCCTGCATGCGCTCGTGGTCATAGTGCTCTCTGGACAGGACTTTGCTGTATGGATCATACCTGGAAAAGAGGGACCTGGTAGGGTCACAGTGAAAGCCACTCAGGGGACTACAACTGAGCTCATGGGTCCCCGACTCAGCCCCTTGGGCTCCTAAGCCACCAGGCACCATTTCTCCTCTGACTACAGTGGTGGGGAAGGGAGAACAGAACCAGCAGTAAGGATTGTCATTGGAAAGCTCAGTCCCAGTGCTGAGCAGGCAAGGTCAGGAAGAGTTTTGAATCACAGTGTGACCTCCCAGGGGCTCTGTGGGCTGCTGCTCCTGGTCTGATGTCCAGGTCCAGGGCCTCAGACCTCCCAGCACCAAGAGTGGGATTCTAAGTTTCTGCCAGTTGAGGGGACCAGTGGCAGGGCATCCCATCCGGCCAGCCGAGAGCAGCTCATACCGATAAGCAGGGACGTTGGGGTTGGCAATCATGATAGACTCCAGGTGGAAGCGGCCATCTCCAAGATACCTGCAGGTAGTAGGAAGGAGGTCATCAATGCGGGACAGGCACAGCGGCCCTCACCACCATGGCCTGAGTGCTAGGCTGGCTGTGCCGCTCACTGTACCAGGGGGCTTCAAAGAGTTCGTGGAAAATGGGATGAAAAGATAATGGAATTCTCCCACAAACTTTATGAAGCCCCCTCATGTTCGAAGCAGGACATCACCTCATCGCTTGAGGCCTTAACTTCTCTCAGATGTAAAATAGGGCGTGCCCACTACAGGGCAGGAGCCCTGGTGGCACAGTGGTTACACGTTGGGCTTCCATCTACAAAGTCAGCGGTTGGAAACCACCAGCCGCTCTGCAGGAAAAAGACAAGGCTTTCTACTCCAGTAACGAGTCACTGTCTTGGAAACTCAGCGGGTCGTTCTACCCTGTCCTATAGGGTGGCCATGAATCGGCACTGATTCGACGGCAGTTGAGTTTGGTTTGGGGAACGAGAGGACCGTAAAGTCCCTCTGATTGGATTCTGTAATGCAGAATCTAAGAGCGGCATTCCCCAACCTTCCGGGGACAGAGTAAAAGGGCTGTCAAGGCCACAGTAAGACCTTTTGGGGGCTGTAGGGAGCCTAGTTCGGTGCAGATGTGGGGAGGCAAGCCCAGGTTGGGCTGTGAGAGGCCTCAGGCTGTGCACTGGCTACACGCTGTCCAAACCAGTTCCCAGGTCCAGCTGTTACTGAATTCCAACAACGACTACTTCAGCTACAGCTGAAGCCCTCGGACACATCCGGCTCCTTTTACAAAAGATACAAGTGATGTTCACAGACATCAAGGCATTTCCCCCACAGTTCCACAGCAGGGGGTCTGAGGTCAGGCCTAATCACTGTGATGCTGTGGGTGAGGTGCAGGGCCGCTAATCACATGTGAGGCTGTCTGTTCCCAGCCAGATTTCCAGCCTCGGTCAGCATGGACTCCGATGGTAGCGGGCTGGGTTGGTTTATACCAAGCAGCCTCTAGAGCGTAGGTACCTAGACATATTTGGTGAACGGCAGGCACCTGCTTTTGCAGCCCCTTCGATCACTCCAGCATCCCCCAGGGTGTAGCATGGCCCCGTTGGCAAGTTGCTGTCCCTAACAGTACCATGCCAGGCCTTGAAGAGTCAGGCCATGGGCGATAATTGGCCAGTGGCAGTGCTCATTGTCCTTCTTAGAGACCTCCCTTCATTTTGATGGATGGCCAGCCCCCAGGGTGGCCCTCCCTCCACCACTCATCCTGCCACTGCCAAAGGTAGCATCCAAGAGCTCAGGCAAAGGGGGAACTCCCCTCCAGGAGCAGGCTCTCGGGGCTGGGCTGGGGAGGCCGTGTCTAGAGGCAGGGGTGTCCTCTGAGGGTGCAGCCAGACCTGTGGGACCAGCCCCCCCCCAAGGCCCTGAGTCAGGGAGTGCCCCACCCTCCCTCCTTGCCATTAACTGGGACCCGGCTCCCCTCCCCAGTCCCAGCTGGGGGAGCTGTGGGCTCTGAGGCTGGCTGCATTCACACAACATTAAGCATTTCCATTACCTAAAATAATTAGGTGGCAGGAGACACGCGGCTTCTGCTTGTTAGCTGTCCGGATGCGAAATTAATGGGGCTGCAGCCTGGGCGTGCCCATCCATCTTCTCCAATTATATTCCCAACATTTCTACCCACCCCCACCCCCCACCCCATCAATTCCTACCCCTACCCTGAGCACAGACTTCTGGGTGATGGGCGGCAGAGCATAAGAGAGGGAGGGAAGAAACCTGATTTTTCAGTCCCCATTTTGTCCCCAGCTGGCAGTGTACCCTTTGGGCAGATGGTTAAAGAACTTGAGCCTTAGTTTCCTTTCCTGTACCAGGAACCTCTGGCTCCCTTCCAGGGCTCGTTTCTGATTCTCCCGCAAGCGCCCCCTTTTCTAACTTACACAATCGCCTCCACCTCTTCGGACAGTCGGGGGGAAGTACATCCCAGAATCTCCCCAGGGGACAGAGGCTTGCACTGTGGGACGTGCACACGGTACTCTGCTCTCAGCTCGTGGGCAGCTGCCTACAGGCGTAAGGAGGGAAGAAAGCAAGTGGCGAGGGGCAGAGAGCGAGGAGCAGGTTCCAGGCGCAGCCCAGGACTGGCCACTGCCAGCCCATCTTCACGTCCACTCACCTGCAGGCTCGACACAAACTGGATGGTGCTGACCAGGGCCAGGGCACTGGTACGGGGAAAGGTGACACGGATGGAGTCCAGCAGGTGGGCGGTGTCGATCCGGATATCCACAAACACATACAGTACCCGGAAGTCTTGGGCCGACGTGTCCATGGGAACTGGGAGGAGAGAAGACTTCAGGAGACTAATTGGAAGGCTGGAGGAGCAGAGGCGTGGCCTGGGCCAAAGTCTCTGAGAAGCCAGCACCTCTATGACCACCTCTGGGTTGGACAGGGGTGGGAGGAGCTGGGGTCACAGGTACCCACTACCCCCAAGCTCCTCCTCAGTCACTGGGCCAGGGCCCCAGCCTGCTCAACCGACAGCAGCCTTGCAATAGGCCCACATCTGGGACAGCAGCATGGTTTCCACGGCAACCAAATCAAAGAACAGATCCACCTGCAGAGCAGGAAGGCTGTGGTCCTCCCAGAAACCCAGAAGGCCTGCCCGCCTCCAGTCCTGCCAGGCCAGGAGCCTGGCCCACCATACCCAGGCAGCTGTGACCATAGTGCACCAGGAAGTCCGCCCCCAGGGCTCGTGCAGTGAAGTCATCAACGCAGCACGCCCCATAGGTCACGTCCCCCATCACCATCACTTCGGCCTCCGTGAACCTGGGGGGAGGGGCGAGTTGGGCAGGAGCATAAGGAGGTGCTAGAGCGAGGGAACACCTTGGAGGGATCTTAGGGCCCAGCCCCCCTCTCCCCATCTCTCTCAGTGCCTTAGGTTGGCAGCTGCCACTTCAGCCAGCAACGAGGGGGTGGGGCCCAGCTGCCACCTCCCTAGACTCTGGCAGCGGATCCAGGAACTACACTCGCACCAGCTTGGTTGCCATCACCCCCATTCCTCTGCCTGGGCTTGGACTGGGACACAGAGCCCGACTCTCACCCTGGCACCCTAAGTCAAACAGAGTCCAGGGCCAGTGACTACCAGGCCCCCTTCCACGCGGAGCAGCGAGTCCACGCGTGGGCCCGCCTGTGAAGGCCCCTACTTCTGTGGTCTGCAGGGGCGTGGGCGTGTGGGTACCCAGCCTCCCCTCTCACCCGGGGTCCCTGCCACCTCCCCACCACCAGGCAGGGCTCTCCAGACCCAGGATGGGGGGACCCAGGCACAGATCCCACACAACACATGGCACCGCCCACCCCCACCATGCGTCAGGAAGAGTGGGCTCTGGCCAGCGCATTGCCATGGGATCCGCTGCCAGGCCTGAATCACTGGGGGGCGGGGGTGGGCAGGGAAGACCCTGCACCCCTGACTCACCATGGGGTGGGGGTAGGAGGACCAGTCCTTTCCTGGGACAGATGTACCCCTGATCCTGGCCCCCACCCCATTCTGCTCCTGAGGGTGTGATGGGGGAGCAGTGCTACTGCCAGCCACCCCCACCCTCCTTCACCCCTTCCTCAAATCAGGCTGTGCACAGAGCAGATTATTCAGCTCCTTAGAATGCAGCCCAGGCGTCTGAGTCAGTCAGAGCACTTAATTTTTTATAGATTAAAATATATGCAAATTGGCCCGAGCCCCAGAGAGCATCCCCAAGGAGCAAAAGGGTGGGAGCAGAGAAGAGTCTGTAGCAGCAGTGGGGCTGGGGAGCTGGGTGGGGGAAGGGTGCCAGCAGGAAAGTGGGAGGTGCCCATCATCAAATGACCTCCCCTTTCTCCTTCCCCCTCCCCTCACTGTGCTGATTCCAGATGGCTGGGCAGTGCCCCCACCAACCCCCACCCCCAAGATGGCTCACTGTATTACAGAAACTTCATGGGGAGTGGGGGCTCAGAATCCCTTCTCCCAGGCAACCTTCTTCGGCCAGACCCATCCTTTCCTTGAATGCACCCCCAGCCACTTTGTGTAGACCACCCACCCCGTCCCAGGGGCAGCTCTGAGAAGTCATGGATTCCTTCTCGGGCCCCATCACTTGCTGTGAGCCCAGTTTAGAAGATCCTGGAATGAACCTCTTTCTCTCAGGTTCTTTGCTTTGTTGTTATTTTCTTTTAGGGGAGGGAAAATTTGTCTGAAGGCAGCAGAGCTGGAAGTTTCCTCTGGGCTTTTCCCTTGGTGCCAGGAACTGGCAGAGGAGGGGGAGGGAGACGACACAAAGGACTAGACTCTAGAGCAGAGGTTCTCAACCTCGGGCTTGCGACCCCTTTGGGCATTGAAGGACCCTTTTACAGGGTTTGCCCGATTCATCACAGTCCCCAAATGACTGATGACGTAGCAATGAAAATAATTTGATGGTTGGGGGACACCACCACATGAGGAACTGTATGAAAGGGTCGCAGCCTGAGGAAGGTTGAGACCCCTGCTCTAGAGGGAAACAGGATGGCACCGGGAGGGCTAGGCTCTGCAGCACCAGCCCCTGCCTCACCTTTCCAAAATATCCACCAGGGTGCAGGCGAAGAGGAGGAGGCCTTCAGGCATTTGTAAGGCCACTGCAAGACAGAGCCGAGATGTAAGAGGTGGAGATCAGGGAGGAGGCTGGACGAGTCAACCTCACCACACCCGAAGCTTGGGGGCTCACCCTTCTTTGCTCGGGCCTGTTGGATCCTCCAGATGGTCTTGGGGATCTCAAAGTTGTAGTTGTCGGGCAGCACCTGGATGGCTGCCTTCAGCTGGGGGTTGTTCAGGATCTCAGGAGGGATCTGATTGGCTAAGCGACCCCGAAGAGCTCCAGCTAGGATGAATGTAAGGCCTGAATCAGCACTTGGCCTTGTCCACAGTCAGACCCGGCCAAGCTGTTCCCTCCATCAAGGTTCACAACCCAGATCCCAGATGCCACAAGGGCTGGTTTCTTCTCAGAGTTCATCTCGAAGCTGGAGGCCACCCATTAAGCCAGAGACAGTCTGCACAATGAATTCCCTCCATTGTACGATTATCAGAAACCAAAGCATTGAGGTTCAGTCCTTAGCCCAGAAAGGGAGGGGACACCAGGAGACTGTACTAGGGAGCAACGAGCCTGGATCCACACAATCGCTACCTGATACAGAACAATCCAGCAGAAAACTAGTCTAGTCAGCTCATCAGGTCTGGAAGAATCCCGCTCCTCCTACCATACTCCTGGAGAACATCTTGAAGTTTTGAGGCCCAGACATAGGAACGGTTCCAAATGGTTATAATTGCTTATTTGAGAAGCTGCCCTCCTTACTGTCCCACTGAGCATGCCCACAGCGGTCAATTGTTGTACTCTCCCCCCTCCATTTGAAAAGGAAATACACCCAAAATAGCAACAAATACTTAAGGAAATAACATATATTTGACTGCACTAACTGGTTTCCCAGTCCTATCACCTCCCCTTCTCCAGACAGATGGGAAAAGCATACAGTACTTTAGTTAGCAGGGTCGTGGGACGGTGGGGGGGGGGGGCATGAAGTTTCCTGCTTCCACTACAAGTTATGTGTCAGAAACTCACAGGGGCAGTTCTACAGGGTCACTGTGAGTCTGAATCGACTTGACGGCAGGTGTTGGGTGTTTGGAGAATGAGCAAACAGGTGAGAACAGAAAAGTGCACTCATCCTGCATTCCTTTATGCAGCCACTATTGATTGCCAAAAATGTGCACTCCGAGAGATCTTCATCGTGAATGTGGTGGTGGCTGGAGGGGAACGGGGAAAGCGGCTGGCCTGGCAGGCCGGGACCCGAGTGCAGATGTAAATGTTGCCAGCACTGTGGTCTGGATCTAGTTGTTTCAGAGGCCTTGGGGCAGCCAGGCCAGCGCTCTGCAGGCCCTGGAGTTCCGAATCTGTTCGCCTTCGGCGCGCAGCAAGTCCGGTGCGTTCAGTGGGGCTGTGGATTGGCGCCTCCTCCATCAGGTGGCTGTGAGCATCTGTTTACGTCCGTATTCCCCCCTAGACTGTGAGATCCCTGAGGGCAGCGGCAGGAGGCTAGTCCCTGCACGGAGCGCAGGCCTCGCATTCAATCAGCGCTCAGTAAATGCCCAGTGAATGAAGCGACGTGCGTCTTCCCGGAAAACACTTCCTAAGGGTCCTGTGGACCGCAGCAACAGGCCTAGTGCCCTCGGGTCCGTGTTATCCGTGCCTTTCCATGCGTCTGCCTGTCGGCTAAGACATGGGAAAAGGCAGGCTTGAGGCCCACAGACTTAAGAGGCCAGACCCCCCACCCCACCCTCACCCCCACCCAGGGCTCCGGTGACAGCCCAGTGCCAGTGACTTCCGGGTCTGGCGGGGAAGGCGCCGCCGCCGTTCGAGGAGATTGACCCTGCCCTTGATGGCAGGGCCCCACCCCGAGACCGGAGGTCTGGAGGCGGCAGCGCTGCAGCACCCACCTCTGCCGGGGCCGCTTCGGCCGGCGGGCTCGGTCGCCTCGGACACCGCCAGCGCCGCCAGCGCCAACCTGCCCACGTGGGAGCTAAAAAGACAGCGCTAGAAGAACGCGGAGCGCGCAGGCCTCGCAATCGATCGCCGATTGCCCCGCGCGGGGCGGAGACTCCCTGGGTGGGGACGCCGGAGGAGAAGGTAGAGGCGGAGTTAAACGGGCCCTTCATCTCAGGCCGGGAAGTCTGGACTCTCGGGAGCCCCTAGTGGCCTCTGGCCATCGCAGTTCTGCTCCCCGGGTCACCAGTCTCCGGCCCCCGCCTCCCCGCCAGCCAAAGAGGGATGGGGGTGGGGGGGTCCCCGAGTGCCGTGACTATCAGCCAGGTCTTCCTTCAGCTTCTCCCCTTTTGTCCCCTCCTTATAAGCAGTGGGCAGCCAGACGAAGACTGTGGGATGGGGTCACATTTCTCTCTCTAAGGACCCTAGCCGGGACAGGACAGATCTAGAACTCAGCGTCGGCCAGCCCCACCCCAAGTGGTGAGTCTTGGCGCGCAGCGTAGGTAGTGGTCTTAACATCTTTAGAACCCGAACCCATCCCGCGTGGGAAGATCAAGGTAAGAGGAACCGCTGTGCAGAAGGAGCTGAGCCTGAGGAGGCTTTTCCAGGAAGGTGGGGCAGTCTCTGGCCGCCCACTGTCTAAACCCCATTCCTGACCCCCGTTTTCCGGCTACCGCTGCCTCTCAGACCTAGCTAAGCGTTTCTCCAGACCAGCGGCCTAGGCTCCTGGAAGCCCAAGGATTAGACCGAGCAACAGTGGGGCAGCCACGACCTTTGGATGAGCAAATTACCTGCAGGGCTGGCCCCAAGCTAGGTCGGTCCCACAGGGCAATGGCCCTCCAGGCCGTTTGCCCACTCAGCCCCCTGGCACCGTCCTCCACTGCGGTGGCTCTTTAAGGCAGCTTTGTGGCCTCGGGCTCCCCCAGAGGCCCTCCTTGCTTGGAAACCCCTAATTAAAGTGCAAAAGCAGTGAAAACAAGCCGCCAGAGAGAGGCCCAGAGAAGAACAGGCCAAGCTGGCTGAGAGTGAGCAAGAGGTGTGGACCAGAAGGGGTCCATTCAGCCAGGTGGCACTGTTGACAGTCAGCTTGGGAGAGGCATGTGGCCAGCACAGGTGCTAGGGAAATCCCCATCATGGACTTCCCTGGCTCTCCCTGGTCCTCTGAGCCCTGAGGTGTTGGTATCTCAATTCCTGAGACTGCCAGCGCCCAGCCCCTTCCCCTTCAGGACCCCAAGGCCTAGCCTGTAGTCAGCTTCAGCTCCGGAAGCAGTTGGGAGTTCCAAGGGGGAGAACTGGGCCTTGCCCCTTAGGACCATATCTTTTGGCAGAAGAAGGCCCCCACCTCCTGTGCCCTTGTCCTACAGCCTCTGTGCTGTATGAAACACCCTGGCCCCATTAGAAAACCAGGTGTTGTCTAGGAACGCTGGGCAGCAGGGGTAGACGTGAACCCTCCCTCCCAAGACCCTGCAACTCAGGGCTATGAAGCCTATCCTTCAACTTCAGCCGAGGACACCCCCATCTGCCCATGGGGGTCTCTCCGCCTGAGTTACTCAGCAGTCTGAGTAATTAGTGCCTGACAAGAAAGAGGGTACAGTGCACCCCCACACTATACCACAACACCCGCCTACGGTCACCCCCACCCCCTGGATGGACTCCAAGACAGCACCCAGTCCTCCTGAGGCCCAAAATAATCTGCTTCTCACACTCACGCCCAACCCCAGCCAACTCCGCTGAAGATGTTGGCGTCTGTGGGACAGGGGGTCATGACGAGGCAGCTGGGGAGGTGGAAGGAGGATGAGTGTACCGCTTTAGGCCCACACTTTGTCCCTGATCTGCTGTGTGACATTGAGCATGTTGTTCAACCTCTCTGGGACTCCCTTTACCGATGGAAGCCTTCTGCAGCTCGGAGTATCTTGGAGTTTGCCTTTCCTGTCTACCTGGCTGAGTTCTGGCCAGGGGTGGGGTTGGCTGAGCACTCTGGCTGCTCCAGGCTGTGAGAAGAACTGTTTTGCCTGTGGCCCTGCCCCAAGAGAAACCAATCTGCTTAACAAACATAATATATATTTTTTAATGAAAATTTTACACAGCGAGTTAGGTTCCCACTTGACAATTCCACACATATTGTTCAGTGATGTGAGGTATATGGATCACAATGTGTCAACATCCTCTGTAATTCTGGTTCAGTTTGTTCCCTTTTTGGTACTCTAGTTTCCCTATCCCTTTTTCTTCTCATCTTTGCTTTTGAGTCAGTGTGGGCCTTTCTGGTCTTACACGGATGGCTTTTAAGTAGGACGCTACTCTTATCCTTTGTTTTATGTGCTCCATCTGCTATTTCACTAGAAGGTGATCTCGGGCGATAGGATGAGATCTTGGTTCAAAACGGGTCTCAGGTAGTCCTCTGTTCTCTACTGTTGTTCCAGTTTGGCTGGCTTTTTTTCCTTAATAATGTTTGCTCTCCCTAAATTTTCTCCCATTCAATCCAGGACCAACTCTTATGACCTTAGGCAGAATGGTCTGTGCTGCGAGCTGGGCACCATCTAGTTCTTCGGGTCCTGCGGTAGATGAGGTGGTTGTGGCTTGTTTCATCTCTGAGCTTCTGGTGACCTGGTCATTGTTGCCCTCCCGGTCGGTGAGTAGAGAGCTGGAGGATTTGTGTCTTGGGTCTCTCCATGTGCTTTTAAGACTCCAGACCCTTTTGTCGCTTCACTAGCAGGCACCTCATGATTTGGGTGAACTGTGTTATGCCAAGCAACTGAGTTATCCCGTGAAATCCTGCAGCGAATCTTCTGAACCTCCAGAACACACCAGGTTGCTTTCCCAACATTTGCACTTTCTAAGCATTTGCACTCTTTCCTTCCAGGGAAGCCCAAAAGTGGCTTCTGCAAAGCTCTCCCTGATCATCCCCGTGGTGCTGTGAATTACTTAAATGGCTCTTGTTGCCATAGTCTTAGTGGTTCCCATTAAATGACTAGGAAGGAGCATGTAAATGAGAGGCGTGATGTACTATATCCCACCAAGGGGGGTGGATAGCGTGCTGACAATGTAGATAAGGTGCTTGGCACCCTTGTGGGAGTGGAACCATGCACATAAGGGGTATGGAACCCTAACATGTGGATTGATCAGATCTGCCATCCACAAGGGTTAACATGAGCTATTCCAGAGGCAGACTGGGGGAACCTCAGAACCATCGAGAAAGAAGAGCCCCAGGACTGGAGTGTTGTGTCCTTTGGATTGGGGTCCTTACACCGGAGAGCCTCCTGGATCCACGAGGCAGAGAGCTGTAACAGTAGCGACAGTAAGAAGAGAAACAGGGCAGCAGAGACCATCAAAGGATAGGGGTGGGCTTCCCAGCTCCCAGATCAAGAAACCCAAGTGCCTCCAGACTTGCTGGAGGCTTGCTGATGGAGTGGGTGACTTAGTGGCAGAGTTAAAGGAACTTTCTGACAGTTGCTTGAGCAGAATGACGGGCCAGAGGGGCCCAAGGCTGGAGAGAGGTGTGTCTGTGACGAACAGTTGAGAAGAGGCTACCTTGAGCAAAAAGACTGTATCCTGAGCATTCCTGACCCTGAATTGTAACCTGTTAACGTCCCAATTACACCCCATCACTGAGTATGGTCTGTGAGTTCTATGTGGCCCACACAATGAATGATCAACCTAGAAGAGCAGTCTTGGGTACCAGGAGAACAGGAAAGCTGGTGTCAGAACTGTTAGACAGGTTGGCGTGTGAAGGCACGTCCGGTCTCTCTCTGCCTCATAGAAACGGTCCTTGGGCTGTTGATGGTGATTCTCCTTGTGAAGGGCAGAGCAGGGTCTGCCACCACTTCTGTACCATGTTTGCAATCCTCCACCCTATTTCCAAGCTAGCAGAGCCCCTCACACTCTGCACCTCCGCCTGTCACCCTCTGGGATACCTTGTGGGTCTTCTGCGCCCTACCCCACCTTGTTTCTGGAAATCCAAGCCTCAGAGAACTGAATGAACCTAGAGTGAATGAATGATGCAGCCCTCCTCCTGTTATGCCAGTTCCTCCTTGCCAGCCCCAAGCGTTCTCCCTTGAGTCACCTGACTCATTCTCACTCTAGGACAAACTAGATCTCTGTGTACCTCTAGCCTTTCAGGAGAAGCTGTCTCTGACCCCCCTCAAGCCAACTCCCGCAGAATTCCCTGCTTCCTTTGCTTCAAAGCACCCAAGCATTCTGAACTTCCCTTATTGTGTCCTCCCATTAGAGTGTAAGGAAAGGCCCTGGTGGTGGCCTGGTTAAGCACTCGCCTGCTAATTGAAAGGCTGACGGTTTGAACCCACCCAGCTGCTCTGGGGGAACCCTGTGGCAGATGGTTTGAACCCACCAGCTGCTCTGGGGGAGCCCCGCAGTGTGCTCTCATGAATAGAAAACTCTAGGTGGCAGTTCCCCCTTGTCCAGGGGCATCTTGGTGTCTGTGTGCTGACATCTACACGACAGAGTCCCCGATGATGCAAAAGCTTAGGTTCGACTACGACTCCTAATGGAAGGGTCAAGAACTCAGGCAGAAGAAAAGGCCTGGCGAGAGACTTCCAACAGGCCCCAATGTTGAAACCTAGATGGGGTGCCGTAATGCTCTGTACACAAGGGGTCGCCACGAGTCGGAAACTAACAGAAAAGCAACTGTTTCGTTACTGTTGTTTGTTTGCAAAGGGCTAGGGGTGCGTTAGGGACTCTGTCTCCTTCACGAATCTAGTTTCCAGAACCCATAACTATGCGTTGAACGAGTGACCCGGCCCGCTCTTCCCCTTCTCCAACCCCAACCCCACCCCAAACCAGTACCATGGCTCTAATTCAGCCCCATTGCGAACCCAAGACATGACTCCAGATTGGAAATCTTTACCGCAGCGGCACACCTTGTCATGGTTTCCGCTCTGGCCGCTGCTGGGTTGGAACCGGTGACCTTGTCGTCAGGGAGCTTGGCACCCCCTTTACGCGAGGTCAGAAGGGGGCGCCGGTCTCTATTCAAAATCTTCCCAGCACCATGCCTACACTCAGCCCACCTGACTGCCCTTCGGGACCCGCTTTCTAAGCCAGCCTCCTCCATCTTCCGGGGCTC
>NW_022111358.1:1387081-1388209 GCF_000313985.2 Echinops telfairi
GGGGGCCGTGGCCCGCCGGCTGGGGGGCGGCGTCCCCCCTCAAAACCGCCTGCAAAGTGCTCCGGGCGGCAGAAGCAGGCCGCCAGCCCCGCGGAGCAAACCGTTCGCCCCGGGGCTGAGCGCGCGCGCGAGGCTGCTGCGGGGCAGCGCCGCGGTAGCTGGCGGGCGCCGGTGCCCTCGGTGCGGGGCTCGGGCTCACCATGCCCCTGCGGGGCCCGGCCGCCGGGCACCAGCGGATCCCCGGGTTGCCCCCGCCTCGACGCGCTCGGATTAGCTGCAGCCGGCGCTCCGGGATTTGAATCTGGAGCCCCGGAGGGAGCGCGCCTACACCGACCTCGGAGCGACGGCCCCGCGGCCAACATGCTTCGCCAAGGTGAGTTGGAACCGCAGGGCAAGTTGGAGTTGCGTGCGCGCCGGACGGAGCCGCGAACCCGGGGATCCGCCCGGCGCGGGGGCTTGGGCCCTCCGGGAAGCAGTTCCCGGCGGACCGGCGGGTTTAGCGGGCACTCCCTCGCCTAGGGGCTGCGGTGGAGCAGTGGCCACTTGCGAGATAGCGGGGTTGTTCTTTGGACCAAGAGGTCAGGCCGAAGGGGTCAGCCCTAGACCACAGTGAGCGGCCCTCGTGCCAGGAGGGCGCCGCGGCCGTGGTGGGAGGGGCGTCGGCCTCTGGGGACTTTGCTTTGCTGTCTAAAGTTTTGCACTTGCAGGCTCCATCTCCTGCGCGGATGTGCTGCCGGCTTCGGTGCCATCAGCGGTGCCATGGCTCTCCAGTGCCATCAGCGGTCAGTGACCGCGCACACAGCCCCGGCGCTTCCCGCTCGCCCCAGTTCCGCCAAAGGGGCCTGGCGCGGGCACCTTACCTGGCGCCCTACTCCTGGACCCCCCAGCTGCCGAGGGTGGGGGTGTGGGATGGCGAGCGGCTGAGGCTCGGCGTCCAAACTTTCCTTCTGCCTGGCGCAGAGGGACGCGAAGGCGGTGCCGGCGGCGTGCGCGCCGCTCCGGCCAAGCTCAACTTGGGGAGAGCTGGCTCTGCCGACTCCCCGGCAGCCCGGCCGGCCGCTCTCTCGCCTGGCAAAGTTAGCGCGGGCGCCGAGGAAGTCCCGCCGCGCCCCCACGTGGCTGCCGCGC
>NW_022111358.1:1388442-1395364 GCF_000313985.2 Echinops telfairi
GGCGGGAGCTCAGGTAGCGGAGGGGCCTGATCCCCGCGCTCCACGCTTCAGCCTTAATCCGCCCCTGTTTCCATGGCAACAGACTGAGGTGTCGTAAGCATTGGATTCTGACCTCACAGCAGGAGTGGGGAAGGAGAAAGCGGGCGGGGAGGCAGGGGCGACAGCGGGGTGGGGGAAGGCCGGGGAGCGAAGCCCCGGGATGGACCGAGCCGCCGAGCTGGGGTGCTGATGGGCAGCCTTGCAGGTCAGACAGGTGGACCAGGAAACCACGCCTCAGACGCGCACAATAAAGCCGTCGTCAGGGCCCCGCCTGGGCTGGAAGACCCCCGAGGAGACCGAGTTGCCCCGTCGTGTCGGAATGATCACAAACTTGTGTGTGACTTGTACCCTCCACGTGGGCCGGTGCAGTGCGGGGAGGGAGGTGTGTGTGGGGGGGGACGGACGCTGGCTGCCTTTCACGGTGGCATCTTGGAGAAAACTCTTCACAGACACTCCTCGGTTGTCTGTTCGCTGCAGAAAAAGGTCCAAAAGTCATTTCAGCACTGGAGGGGGCTGTTGGGAGCTGAGCGCCCAGGCGCCTGCCCAGGCGGCCTGGGCCTGAAGCTGGGGAAACTTGCCCCCGCGGGGAAGGCCGCCATGTCTGGGCTGCAGGTCTGGGATGGAGATAATAGAGAGGCGCTGACATCTCATCTCCCTCTTGGTCTTTTGTCTTTTGGCAGTTTACGGTTAAAAATGAGCCACGAAGCAGCCCACGCACGTTATCGATATGGTTGAGGTGCCCATGGAGGCTTCCTTGCCCAGCCTTGCCACCCGGAGGCCCAGCTTGGGGTGAGCCCAGTGCATTCTGGGGGCCGCTCCCTCAGGGGGGAGGCTCTCTTACCCTGCTCAAGAAGTGGCCACTGGGGGCTTGGCAGTCACGTGTACTGGCCTCTCGGGCGGTTTTTCCCTCCTGCACGGCCTGCTTGCACCAGCAAAGAGGTTCCACCAGCAAAGAGGTTTCCACCTGGGTGAACCCGAGGGCCACAGGGCAGAGAAGCCCTTGGCTGCACTGGGACACTGAGCAAACGACTGTTGTCTCAGTTTTTTCCTGGCTAGTTTGGTCCCTTTGCCCCTGATCCTGAGGCACACGACAGGACACTCAGTCTCTGGGTGGATTTGAGTGTGTAACCAAAGCCAGAAGTGTGCCTGAGACGAATGCCAAGGGAGGCAGCTGATGAAGTGTCTGCTTCTAGAAGTGCCCTCCAAAGGCTCCAAGCCCCCCTTCCCCCCCAACCAAAAAAATAAGCCCTTGATTGAGCAGAGATAATGGATGGATGCTGTTACCCTATTGTCGGATGAAGAATCCCACACCTGTGCTTCTGGCCCTGATGGAGTTCAATTATGATAGAGAATAGAGTTTGGAGGATGGAGAAAGACTAGGTCCCCTGCCCTATGCATTTGTGTGTCCTGTGAGATTATAGGTCCACATGGTTAAGAGACTCCCCCATCCCCACTGCCCGACAAAGAGCAAGGGAAAGGCCTTGAACCATGAGATTCCGTTCTCTGGTGTCTGGCTGCCCTGCTGGTCTGGAGGTGCAGCCTGATGAACGGACCCTACTGGCCACAGCCCCTCTGCTTTGAAACAGAACAACCCTCAGTCCTTGAGGGACTCAAGCTGCTGACAGTGCAGGTAGCTGAAGGCCTCGGCAGCTGCCCTGCCTACTTCTCCATCTCCTGGCCTGGCAGAACCAGGGATATAAAAAAAGCTAGCCTCCGGTCAGAGATGAGAAGCAGACAGGGCAAGCGAGGCCCCAAGCCACCCAGTCATATGCAGGAAGGAAGGGCCGCCTGCTGGGGGTTTGCTGTGCCAAAAGCAGCCTGCTTAAGGTCAGGATCTATGGTTTTCATTTTTAGAGCTATAAAAACAGAATGCAAATCAACAGCCTCTGGGCTAATACCGAGCCCTTCCTTAAAGTTTTTGTCTTGTTAAGCAAGGAAATAGAGTGCCAAATAGGCTTTGTTAAGTGGCAATCTAATTAATAATTTAAGATCGTGTAGCTGTCTTTCATTAGAATTTATCTGTACATCAACCACAAAATCAGTCAAACACACTCATTTATAAGTTAATGCCATCCCTGAATAATTCAGCAAGAACTAGATTAAGGCCTTTAACCCAGTAAAATGCATTTTGAGCTCCTGGTTTCCATAGCCTGATGGGGTGGCCTGGTGACTGGATTGGATCTTCTCCCAGCTGGGGAGGGAAGGAGGGTGGGACTCTGGTGTCTTCAGGTGGCTGTTTGGCTTGGGAGTCAGTCTCCATGTGGCCAGGTGTGAGCCGGCTCCATCCCTGCCCCTCTCTGGGGCAGCCAGGAGCCTGAGCTGTGGGAATATGGACCTTCTTAGCCCCAGTGGAGAGAGGCAAAGAGCATGAAGGGCTAAGACCCTCCTCTGTTTTGTGGTGAGGATGTGTATGGCCCTTCTTGAGAGGCTGAGGGTTGGTTGCCCCCATCTATGCGCACAAGTGGAAGTTCAGCCCTCCCACTCCACGACTTTTGTCCCACCCAAGGACTGGGCCTGGTGGGCCCAAGCCCCCACCCCCAAACAGCCTCTTGACTTTGTAGCTTTTAGGTTTCTTCTAATAGGCCCCCACGTGGCATCAATGGTTTGCCCTTGGCCACTCACCTAAAGGTTGGTGGCTTCACCCCATGCAGTGGTGACACAGAAGAAAGGGGCCCTGCAGTCATCTTCCCTAAAGCTCACAGCCCCCAAAGACCTTAGAGGGCAGCTCTACCCTTGCTACACCTGGGGTCACCGCAGTTGCCATCAGCTGGACAGCAGTGGTTGGGTGGTGGCTTCCTTTGGCTTCTCCCATCCTCAAAGCTCCAGGTCTTTAGGCCAGAAAACAAAGGGTCCAGAGGGGGAACCTTAGGGGAGCGCCGAACAGAGACGGGGCATTTCCTCGCCACCCCCAGAAGGAAAGCAGTGCAGTGCAACCCTCACAAGCTCAGGGTAGAAAACCCGTTTGGAGTTCGGTTCCTGTGATGCCAGTGTGGGGCGAATTCCTGAGTGCAGCTTTCAGATCCGTGTTCCACAGAGAAGCAGCTGAGGACCCAAAGTCCAGGCATGGGAACATCCCGGGGCCCTCCCGGGACGGAACGGACCTGGGTTTGCCGCGTCTGCCTCAGCACGCCAACCCCAAGCCCTCTTGAGATGGAAGGGCTTTGTTGATGGAGATCTGGGCTCTCCGGGGTAGTGCGTTCACAGTACTCCCGGCTACTGGAAAGCTTGGAGGGTCAAGTCCACTCAGAGGCATGTCGGAAGGAAAGTCTGGCATTCTACTTGGGAAAAATCTGCCACTGGAAAGCCCGTGGGGCACTGTTCCCTCTGACACTGCTGGGACCTCCACGGGTTGGAACTGACTTCACAGCAAGTGTTGCCGGTGTGGTTTACGGCGAGCCAGGGGAAGGGCCAGGGCAGACAGTGGACTTAAGATGCCAGGAGATGTTCTTGACCAAGTTGGAAAAGAGGAACTCTCGTTAGGAAGAGGCAAAACTGAGGGAAGGGGTAGGTGGTGCCTACTTCCTGACCTGTGGCCGAGTTGTTAGCAGATGGGACTGAATCTGACTCTACACTTCGGCCACGTCTTCAGGGTCGGGAATGCAGACGGGAAGGAGGGGGCAGGCCTCATGAAGGATGCCAAGAGCGGATCTGTTTGGTACCATCTGCAATGAAGTAGTGGGAGAGGAGATGACAGGGAGGCCACAGATGGCCAGGGAAGCAAGATAGCTGGCAAACAGGGACAGAGCCTCCCGGGACGGCAGAAGGCAGGACCTCCACACAGATACCAGAAGGGGCCTTTTTCCTCGGGATGCACTGGCCGGGCCACGGTGGGTGGAACTAAGATGGAGAGAGGAGTGGGCCGGGGACCCCTAGGTGAAAGCCTTCAGTGCTGTGGTGACAGGACCCAGGACCAGGAGGACAGGCCGGGCTGCCTTGGCGCCCGCACTGGAGCAAGGAAAAGTCACCTTGGGGGGGAGCCTGCTGGGAGTTTTGGAAATAAGGGCAGCAGGGGATGGGCAGTTTTTCCCAACCTGCTTTGCATCTGCTTATGCCAACCTCTGTCCATGTGCATGCTGACAATACCAAACCAATCAGCCCATGGCCATCGAGTGGACATGACTCACCGCGCCACTTTTAGGACAGAGCAGAACCGCTTCATAGGCCTTCTGGAACTGTAAATATTTTCGTGAGCAGAGCCTCCTCTCTCGTCCACAGAGGGGCTTGTGGGTTCGAATCACTGACTCCGTGGTTAGCAGCTTAGCCACAGTGCCACCAGGGTTCCTACGTGCACACAGCCGCTGCTTGGATTTTCTGAGCACTTACTATGTGTGGTAGGGCTGCTATGAGCTGGAGTTGAGTCATGGCAGTGAAGTGTTTTTTGGATTGCAATGTGCCAAACCTTCCTCCTTTCTGCTTTGTGTACCCTGCCTGGTCAACGCCCTCTCCTCAACCACCCTGTGAGGTCCAACGTGTGCTCAGCAAACGACTTTTCAGTTAGAGATACTGAGATAGAGACCGAGGAAGCCCCTGGGTCCCCAGGTGGCACACACCTGACCTGGGATGCTACCCCCAGGTCTGTGTATGCCAGGCCTACATGCTCCCTGGCTCTCTCAACCTCCCTGCTTCACCAACTCACGTGCTCATCTGTCTGGATAGGAATGGCATTTGTTTTGTGGGGTGCCGGGCACTGCTGAATCATCCCATCCTGTTCCAGAGCTTCCTGGTATTTCCCATGCACTTCCTGTTTTTGTGTGCCTCCCAGAGGGGCTTCGGCTGGGCCCTAGGTCCCCTTCCACCCTGGCCGCCTTCTTGTGGCTAGGCAGATATACTCCTGGTCATCTGTCTCCTGTGCTGGTTTCTTTATTGGGTGCAGAGACAGGGCAGCAGTTCAGGTGCCACCCTGCTTGCTATCATATCTCTTAGTAAGGCTGGCCAGGGCCAGGCAGTTGTCTAGGGAGCCCAGAACATGTGGGCCCAGGTGCGTAGCAGGGGACAGGCCGGGCGAGGCAGGCCCTGTCTGCCCTCCCTGGAAGCACTCTCTCACACCTGGGAGCCTGGGAGCTGGGCTGGTCACTACAGGCCTTGAACAGAGACCAGTTCTTTCTAGGGTCAGCATAGAAAAAGCAGGAAGCACGGCGGAACACGGAGCAGCTCAGTGTAGATCACCCTCCTGAGAGGAGCAGCTCGCCTCCCCCGTGCTCAGGCAGAGCGGCTAATCTCACAGATAGGGCGGGCGCTTCCGAAACTGTGATCACTGTCTAGTCAGGAGCCTAAACTGCAAACAGCCCTGTTTGAGTCAGAAGAGCCACTCAGCAATAGGGTGGCACATGACTCGTGTGTGTGTGTGTGTGTGTGTGTGTGTGTGTGTGTGTGTGTGTAGACACACCTGGCGGGCATGCAGCAGGCTCTCCAGAGCCTGGGGCCCTAGGTTGGGGTTGCAGGGCCATGCACCCTGAGTGGATGTGGTCAGTCTGATGGCCCTGGAGCGGATCGTGGCCCCACCCTTCGGATCCATTAGTGTGACATTGGTGCCGGGAGTGGGGCTGGTGAGACATTCGGTGGGGGGCCTCCTGGAGTGGGTGGGCCAGTGGGACGTGTGCCACGCGCCAGGAACAAAGCTTGCTGAGTGGGTGTGCGGCTCCCCCGCACAGGGGGTGGGTAGGCACGACTCATCGCGGAGGTGCCAGGGGACAGACCACCACCATCCCCGAAGAGGGAGCCTTTAGCCAGTGACTTGGCCGCACCAGGTGGCCCAGGTCTGCGCACACACTTGCCAGAGTCAGGGGAGAAGCTGGGCTGCGGAAGTTGTTGCCTTCCTCCCACATAGTCCTCGCAGGCTTTGCTGCTCTCTCTGGAGCCCCGAGCCTAGGTGGAGTGAGGGGCCCTTCCCAGTTCTCAGAGAAAGGGATGCATGAGGCCCTGGGGTGGGGGGCGGGGGCTAGCATTCTTCTGGAGATGATTTATTTATAGGGCGATTGGGTAATGGGGGGCTGGAGGCTAAGGTGCCTCCATTAGTGAGCTGCACGCCGGGCAGGAAGCTGCACTCCACACTTGACATTTAGTGGGTCCGCTCCTAAGGGGAGCTGGCTGGTGCTTGCCTACGGGGTTGCCTTTCATGTACTATTCATGGGCTTGTCTGAGAGGCTGCAGGAGGAGACCGTGTGCGGGAGGTGGGCTGGAGGGCGAGGCAGGGCCCGCAGGGTCACTGGTGCCTGGGGTCCGGTGTGAGCAGTTGGAGGGGAGGGGGGGACTTGGAGGTAGCCCAGCTGCTCCGAACTACAGGCAACCGCCCCCCCCCCCCCCCCGCAGCTGCCTCTCGTTGGCATGTACCGCATGCGACATGCTGCGTGGTGTTTACCTTCCTGTCTGTCTTTGTCTTCGCTGCCGCCAGGCTCAGCCTCTGACAGCAGCCCCATGGTGACCCTGCCTTTGGACTTGCTGGGCTGCGGCGGTTGTTGTCATCGAGGTGACCTCAGCTCGGGTGGGCGTGCCCACTAGCACTGCTCCTAAGGGTTAGGGCTGTGTGCTCTCAGCCGCAGATCCCCAGGCTGGAACTATTCTAAGGCACCTCTGGGCGCCTTCAGACCACCAGCCTCCCGGTGGGCAGCGATGAGTAGTTGAGTGCAGGGACTCCTGAGGTGACAGGGAACACCAGAGTGGGCATCAGGAAGCAGGTTCAGTTTAATCTCTGCCGGATTCACTAGGACTGTGGTCAGGCTGTTTCTGCCTCTCTGGGCCTCAGTTTCCCCATCTTTCCTAGCAGTGTGGCCCTGGCTGGGGCTGAGAGGAGGGACCTCTTCTGTTCAGCCACCCTGGTGGCACGTCCAGTTTGGAGACTGGGGGGTGGGGGTGGGGGTGGGCGGTGGCACACCTATTCAAACAG
>NW_022111358.1:1395499-1409126 GCF_000313985.2 Echinops telfairi
GGGGGGGCGGGGGCAGGAGACGGTGAGCGTTTGTGCCCCTCATTCCAGACTCTGAGCCCTCCGCACTCCTGGGGAAGTCCTGGAATGAGTTGCCCACGCCTGTACTGCTCTTGTCCTCGCCTCCCACTCCCTAACGTACAGACGACCAGCTTCCCCCCAGCACTCTAGCCTCACTGCTCGGACCTTGAGGCTCCCACTAGCAGACCCTGCCTTCTCTCTCATCACATCCTGGTGGCTTTTGACTCTGTGGGCCCCCACTGAGTCCTCCTGGCCTCCTTGGCTTCCCTCCTCCTGGGGTGGCTGCACTTCCTCAGTCTCTTTTGCCAGCTTCACCCCCTCTTGCCTTTTGCTCTGGGTTGGACAGTGTCCTCTACAAAGATAGGTCCCCACTTCACCCTTGGTAGCTGCGCATGCGACATGGTTTGGAAATAGGCTCATTGTAGATGTACTTAGTTCATTGACATGAAGGCAGACAGGAGTGGGGGGTCCCTAAGCCAACGTGACGTGACTGCTGTCATTATCAGAATTGGAGATTCAGACTCTGGAAAGCCAACCACGTGAAGGTGGAGACAGACATGGGGAACACCTGGGACTCCCTGGGAGAAACAAGGAAGCTTCTCTTCCTTCCCTACAGCCTTCAGAGACAGCATGGCCCCGCTGACCTCTGAGTGCAGATGGGAGGCTCTCAGACTCTGAGAAAACACGTTTCTCTTGTTACTCGACTTCCGGCTTCTGGTCCCTGGTCCCCGCTGCCCTAGGAAACTCACGCACGATCCCCCTCCAGGGGACGGCCGGCTCCCTGGGCCCTCTGCTCCATCCATGCTCAGCTCTTGCCAAATGTCACCCCTCCATGACTGCTATGGCCTCTTGCTGATGACTCTGAACCCCCATGTCCAGCCAAAGTGTCCCTCCTGATGTCCAAGCCCCAGCCGTCCAGTGGCCCTGGAGCCGCCATTGGGACCCTTACAGGCCCCCTACCCATCTGGCTTGTCTGAAACTTGGCTCCTTGCTTCCACAGCAAACCCCACTCATCCCTGCTTGCTTACATCTCCATGTCTGATGCCGCCATCTCCCCAGGGATCCGGCCCAAGATCTGGGGGTCCTTCCCCTCCCCCCTCCCCTCCCAGGTAACACCCCATGCCGTCACTGAATCACTCTCTTTCATCTCTAAGGATTTACCCGAACAGCTCCTCTTGTCTAGAGCATTCTTCACTGCCTTTTCCTTTCATTCTTATCCTACACATCATCTCCTCTGGGAGTTGTATACCTCCCCTGCACTCGGGAAGAGGTCCTGGGAGCTGCCTAGCACCCTGTACCTCCTTGTCATCGTACTCACCCCGTTATCTTGAAGTGACTGCTCTACCGTATACATAGACCTTGCATGACTTGTTAGCAGGGCATCTGCTCTGGGAGGAGACTGGTTGCCATTCTATGGATTGCCCCTTCAGGTCCTTTCTGCCCCTTCACTGTCCTTCTGCTTTGCTCTCTGCCTCCAAGGCTGGCCTGCCCGATGTCAACAATAGGCCCCGCACCCTCTCCCTTACAGTAGATTTCAACCAATGGTGAGTCACCAAGCCTTCTGTGTCCCTCCATCAAAGGCCACCCAAAGGTTCTCCCAGAAGCACAGCCTGAGACAAGGACTCAGGGGCAAGTATATATTTGGGAGGCAGTCTGAGGAAATGCCAGTAGGGGAGTGAGGAATGGAGGCAGCGAAGGGGAGACGCCAATTGAGGGTGCTTTATCAAACAAATGACCAGTGTGGACAGCCAGGACTTCACCCCGCTGGAAAGTGTTGGGGTATGACTCCTAAGTACCTCAGAAGTACAGAAGCACCCTTCCTTTTAGAGTATCGAAAAGCAAGGATGTTACTTTGAGGACTAAGGTGCGTCTGACCCAAGCCGTGGTATTCTCCATTGCCTCGTATGCATGTAGAAGTTGGACATTGAATAAGGAGGGCCAAAGAAGAATTGTTGCAATAGAATTGTGGTGCTGGAGAAGAATACTGAAAATACCATGGACTGACTGCTAAAAGGACAAATCTATCTCGTAA
Source organism: Echinops telfairi (assembly GCF_000313985.2). Classification (NCBI taxonomy): domain Eukaryota; kingdom Metazoa; phylum Chordata; class Mammalia; order Afrosoricida; family Tenrecidae; genus Echinops; species Echinops telfairi. Next base: position 1,397,550 of record NW_022111358.1, read on the forward strand.
GGAGTACATCCAGAGGGCTCCTTAGAGGCAAGGATGGTGTGTTAGTTCAGGTTGACACTCAGATGTGTATACTGTATAAGCAAGAGCTTTATATAAAAGAGCAATTGTATATTGAGAAAACACCCCAGCCCAGTCCAGATCAAGTCCATACGTCCGATATTAGCCCACATGTCCGATACCAATAAATTCCTCTTCAGACTCACGCAACCCATGCAATGACACTGAATTCAGGAAGATCCCAGGCCAGTGGATGGAAAGTATTGCGGATCCAGTGGCGGTGGAAGCATCTCCGCACTGGCGTGGGTCTCCAGGTGGCTCCTCCAGCTCCAGGGCTTTGGCTGCCATCCGCATAGCTCCACGTGGCTTGTCAACCGAATGTCTCAACAGCAGGAAAGGGAAGGCAGAGAGCGTGGGTCTGCCCTCCAGTGAGCTCTTTCTCTGTGTCGCACCTCCAAAGGAGGGCCTCCAGCTGCGACCTGATAGGCTAGACTCCACCCCTTCACGCGAGTTGACAGGAGATTCTGTAACGGCCACAGATGGTAAGACTTCGGTGTACATACTTTGGACGTACTGTCAGGAGAGACCAGTCCCTGGAGAGCAACATCACGCTTGGTAACGTGGAGGGGCAGTGAGACAGAGACGGATGGACATGGTGGCTGCCGCAAGGAGCCGGGCATAGGAACGATGGTGCAATGGCGCAGGCCACGTGGTGTTTCCCTCTGTCATACACAGGGTCACCATGGGTCAGAACCGACTCCATGGCACCTACAACAGTACCCAAAGAGAGAGGGGGAGCTGCTTGGAGACCACTCCTGTGAAAGAATTCAGCCCTGGGCGCCTTGGCCTGCTTTGGACAAGCCCACAGGCAAAGCAACACGGGCTCCGGCAGCCAGCCGGAAGCGAGGCAGGTGCGCGATGAGGTGGTAGAAGCAAGAGGGGTGGGCAGGTGCTCATGGCAGGGGCCACACCGCTCCTGCCAGCGGCCTCGCCACAGCTTTCCATCCAGGTTCGGCCACAGCTCCCGAGTGCCCTCCCCTCCTTCTCCTCGGCCCCAGGAGTGGGAATGGCCGTGTCTCGTGGGGTTTCCTACCCCTCGGTCTTACAGACCTTTATTATGCACGTCCATGCGCTCAGCCTGGGGTGCTCCGTGTGACCCGTCCGGACCTCACCAAACCTGTGTCCTGAAGAAAGCCTAGACGGTTGCCACGGTCCATGAACTGACGCCCACGTCTGTGTGAGCGGATGGGCTCCTTAGCTTGCAACCCGAGAAACCTACGCTCCAAACCTAATTCCCCCTCCCCACCAAAAACCTAATTTTTCAGTTGGGCTGTAAGCATAAGAAAAAATAATCCTGGGACTTAGAAAAAGAAATTATATCAGAAGCCAGGAGGAAATAGGGAATAGGGTCTCTCTCTCTCTCTCTCTCTCTCTCTCTGTGTATGTGAGAGAGAGAGAGGAGGATGTAGAAAAGCACACTTGCACACAGATTTCCCAATCCAATGCCTCATTAAAACCAGAAACGGCAGGTTGGATGAGTCCCCAAACCAGCCACAGGGGCGCTGTCTGACTCACTGGACCCTCTGTGTGTCAGGAGAGCTGTGCTCACTAGGTTTCTCGCCGGCTGTTTTAGAAGTCAATTTCTATCCTTTCTTCTAGGACATCTCTGGGTGGAATTCAACCCCCCTTCTGTCCCAGCGTGGTGCAAAAAAGGTTATGCACTCAGTTACCCCAAACTGGGCACTTCAAACCCACCCACAGGAACCTAGGAAGAAAGGACTGGCAATTACTTCCTCAAGGCAATAGGCACTGAAAACCCTGCAGAGTACAATTCGACTCAGAAATACATGGGTCCCCCATGAGCCAGACTCGACTGGACAATAGCCGGCCCTGGCCCCAAGTGACACTGAGGCTCCGGGAGGCGCAGTAACTCATCCCAGGGTCCAAGGCTGCCCCTGCCTCCTCAGCCCAGTCCCACGCTGCGTGCCCTTCTCCTGAAAGCAGCAGGGCACAGGTAGCCCGGCTGCTTGAACCTCGGAAGATACTCAGTAGGCCCAGAAGCTGTGCTGGGAAAAGAACCAGCATTCTTACTTGGAAAAGTTTAGGCTTGGACTTGGCAGATTCTTAGGGAGCAAAATTTGCACTATTGATTCCGCAGCAATGAAAACCTCTCGTGGGCGCTCTGGGCTTCGGCGCCTGAAATGTTTAAATGAGGCTGGGCCAAACACCGGGAGATAGAATTGCCAGCCGAAGCCGAGCTCAGGGGGTGCCTGCGGTGAGAAGACTGCCTCTTTTGTCTCCTGTTCTGTCTACGAAAACGCCTTGTTACTTTGAACCGCTTGCCCTCCTCCTTGCAGGGAAGGCTCCCGGGTTGTCCAGGCCTGGGGTTTAAATGGCATCTCGGAGGAGCAGAGGGCAGGAGAGGCCAGGGTGGTTTGTAGGGCCACCCTCTGGAGACTGTGCCCGCCAAAGGAAGGTTTTACCTTGGAGTGGCGGAGCGGCGCTTGGCCCCGGGCCTGCCTCCGGGTAGCTCAGGCCATCATCTTTTTAATTGGCCCACTGACGGGCCGGGATTTCTGCCTTCAGTGGGCACATTGGATGGCCGTGATTCAAGGTAGCTCATTGGCAATAAGGAATTCTTGCAAGGAGATATGTGGCCTGGATTCTGGAAGCTTCCAGGAAAGGGGGTAGCTGTAGGAACTAGCCAGCATCTCTGTGGTCTCCTCGTGGCCTTTGCCCTGGTCTCTCCGCTACCCAAGGCAGTTGCTTCGGCTTCTGCACCTGGCCCGCATCTGTACATGAGGCCCAATATGACCACCCAGGGCTTGCTTCTCAAGAAAGCCTTGTGCCTGCCTCTGCCAGTGCGAAGTGCCTCGGACTCTCGGTATTCCCGGCATTCTTCCCAGAAGGATGACCTCCGTGGACCCAGCCGTGGTTTTCACATCAGTCCACATGGTAGATCACGGTGGCCTTCAGACTGCCCAGGAATAAGGTGGTTGCCCTCTGTCCTGTCGGGATCTCGGAGGGCTTTCTCCAAAGGACAAAACATGTATTTAACACTTGATTGTGTGCCTGCCTGTGGCTTGCATGGTCCTGAAGATAAAGCAACGAATGAAACCCAACTCCCTTGATCTTCGGAAGCTTCTGCTCCACTGAGGGGAGGTGGACAATAGACGCCTAACTATAGTCTGTCAGGTAGAGGCAAATGCTTCGAGGAAAATTAACGCAAGGTAAGGGACGACAGGGACAAGACAGTCGTGAGGTAGTGAGTTGATTGTGCCAACCTGGCCGATAAACACAGGTGGGGTTAATTGAAGGGCAGAGGGATAAATGGCTCCGTGAGCCTCGCCTTTCGAGTTCTTGGGTCTCTTGCTTTCTGATGGGCGGAACGGGATGTAGCTGCCTTAGCTAGTTCCCTGCTTTAGCTGGCAAGGCTGACTTCCTGCAAGGCATCCCTGAGGGAAGCCACATGGACCTACCCCGATGCAGCCCTGGGTGCTGGAGCACCCGTGTGGAGACTCCTGCCAGCGCTGAGATGCTTACACATTCACTGACTCGGCTTTCCTCCTGCAGTTGGCATCATTGCGTGTGTTTTGTGAGATGGAGGAGGACTTTGTGGATTTGTGGCAGACATATGGATTAATGGGTAATGTTGGACTTGTGGGCTTGGGCAGCACTAGGTTGAGATGTTTTCTTGATGCACACTTAACCTTTATATACAACTCTGTCTTATGCATGAGTTTCTGTGGATTTGTTTCTTTAAAGTACCCAGACTCACACAAGCTGTTAACGTTAGACTCGCCAGGGGAACACCTGGCCCGGGGACACTTGAACAGAGGTGCTTAAGTGAAATGAAGGCAAGCTCGGGTTCTCCGGGAAGAAAAGCCGGAAAGGGCAAAGGCCCTGTGGCAGGAGCATGCTTGGAGGGTGTGTGTGTCCCTCGCCGTGGGCCGGGTTCTGTGGGGGAGTGAGCGGAGGGCTGAATGCTGGCCCCCACCCTTGGGACTTTGATAGGCCAGTGGGAGAGAGAGGGTGGGAGGGAACGGTGCCCCGTGGTTAGGAAGGGGTTCAGAGTCAGGGGTGGGTGGGGAGGTCCCTGCTCTCCAGGCGGCTCCCTGGGGAAGGCTGGCTAGCCAGAGACCAGGGACAAATGGGCCACCCAAGGTGGCAGTTCTTGGCTGCAGTGGTGGCATGCCAGTTGGGGAACAAGTGGTTGGGGACTTACTGCCCTAAGTTCTAGGTCAGTGGTTCTCAACCTTCCTAACGCCGCAACCCTTTAATACAGTTTCTCATGTTGTGGTGACCGACCCCCAACCATAAAATTATGTTTGTTGCTACTTCATCACTGTCATTTTGCTATTGTTATGAACTGGGCGACTCCCGTGAAAGGGTCATTCAACTCTCAAAGGGGTCGCAACCCACAGGTTGAGAACTGCTGTTCTAGGAGGAGGAGGAGGAGAGCTGGTTGGCTCAACAGCCGCCAAGGCGATTTTTTTTGGAACTTCCCAAATCATGTGTACACACGGCGGAAAAATCGGAAAGCCACAGATTGACAGAAAGCAGAAAATCACAGTAAGTCGCCCAAGCCAGAGTTTGAGGTGTGGGGAAGCAGCTTGGGGGCCTCCTGCATTGGCAGATACATGTACACTTAGTGTAGTTGAAGCTTGTCTAAAGCACCTGTCTGTGTCAGTGCTGGTAAAACCTTTCAGTGGCGGCAAAAATACTCCACCGTCTGACTCGCTGGGTCCCTGGGGAGCTATGTAGGGGTTGTTTGCTGCTCTTTGCTCTGCAGATCACCTGCAGCCAGCACCTGTGCACACCTTGGCTTCTATCCAAGGGATGGAGAAAGGGCGGGAGGCCGAGGCCTCCACAGGGATTCGGGTGGGTGGAAGCTTTTATGAGCGACCAGCACCCCCTACGGAGTGGGCAGTGTGACACCAACTCTAGCTTCGGCCAGACAGCCCTCTGGTCTTTGCGGAGAGGGTAATGGGTGTGTGCTGGGGCTGTGAAGGTGACGCAGGTCCCTGAGGTGCCAGCGCTCCTGGGTGTGGGGGCCAGGCCTCTGGAGAGCTCCAGAGGCTGGAGTGAGGGGGCAGGCCCCTGGCTTCCTAGGCAGAGTGGGCATCTGTGTAGTTGCTGCAGAATCCACTGAACCTTGGAAGGAGTCTCGTTGCCAGGTGAGCAAACTGGAAGTCCAAAGAATGGCTATGACTTGCCCATTGTCACAGAGTTAGCTGCCCGTCTGCCACTATAGGTGTGTGTGTGAATGTATATACGTTTTTTATTGTGGTGAAATGTATAAACTGTCTGCCATTGGAACTGGTTTGGCGTGTACAGTTCAGTAATAGGAATTGCATCCACCGCGCTGCAACCATCACTGGTAGCCATTTTCAAATATTTTCCATTCCTCTACACAGAAGTGGTTCAATGGTAGAATTCTTGCCTTCCACGCAGGAGACCTGGGTTCGATTCTCAGGCAGTTCACCTCACGGGCAGCCACCAGCCATCAGCCAGTAGAGCGTGTGTATTGCTGTGCTCTTGAACAAATTTCAGGGGAGCTTCCGGACGAAGGCCAATCAGGAAGAAAGACCTGGTGATCTACAGCCAAGGAAACCCCGTGGCTCACACCTGCTAGCCATTCATAGACGTTCATGCCTTTGCCGCTGCTAGTCCTACGTGTTTCATACAAACGTGGGGGGATCATACTCTAATTGTTCCTTTGTGTTGGACTTATTTTACTCCACAGAATGTTTTCGAAGTTCATCTGTGCTTTTTAAGCAAGTATCTGAACTTCATTTCTCTTTATGACTGAATAATATTCCGTGGCATGGATCTACCACATTTTTTCAATCCATTCATCTGTTGATGGGCACTTGGGTGGTCCTTGCTGTTTGGCTCTGGCGAGTAAACAGTCCTACTGGGAACAGTGGTGTATCCAGGTCTTTCCAGCACGCAGGCTGTGTTCCATAGGCTTGTACAAGGAATGCTAACTGGTCAGAGCCCACTCCCTGGCCAGGACCCACTCCCAGCCTCTCCCTTGCTCAGTGCAGGTTTCCTCTCCGTGAGAGATGAGGGCTTGGCAAGGAAGGCTCTTTCCAGGTGTTAACAGCCAGGCTCCGAGTGTGTTGCTTAAGCAAACCCTGAAAAATATTCCCCTGAATTTGTGTTTCTTCATCTGTAAAATGGGGGCTAATAATAGTATCTGTTTCAGAGCCTTGTGAAAATTCAAGGAGAAGATCCTCATGAAGTTGTGTTATTCTAGGTAGACAGTAGAAACAAATTCATTGACACTCATTTGGATGTAAGAGAGAACTTTATATCAAAGAGTAATTATATATTAAGAAAACACCTCAACCCACCCAGATCAAGTCCAAGTCTGATATTAGCCCATATATTTAATACTTGTCCCTAAATTCCTCTTTAGACTCACCCAGCACATGCAATGATGCTGAATGCAGGAAGATCACAAGCCAGTGGGTAGAAGGTCTTGTGGATCCAGTGGTGATGGAAGCATCTCAATGCTGGCACAGGTCTCCACGCAACTAATCGCGGGTTCGATAGGTGCACTTGTACGGTTAAAATACATAAAGATTATAGTAAGGTCATAGAGAGCATGAGAGATAGAGGAGATATTGAAATAATGGAGTCTGACACATTTCAAGGTAGCATGCTCACCTCAGCCCCGCTTGGTGGTCCACGTGGAGATGGGAGACCCAAGGGCAGGCGAGAGGGGGCGAGAAGGAGGACAAGGGGAAAGGGAACAAGGACAGGGAGAGAGGATGGGAGGAGCCAACAAGAGAGAGCTCTTTATTGCTAAGCCGGGCTTATATATCTTTGGGGGTGGGGGCGGGCGTGCAAGCCCCCTTATTATAGGTCACATACGTCACATACGTCACAGGAAGAGGTTGTACTATAGGTCATACAGTAATGAGAGGGGGACAATCGAGGGATATATACGCAATAAGATTGGGGGCACATATGTGACAAGATGGGCGGATCCTAGATTCAGGATGGCAGCCTAACTTTGGATGTCACTGAGCAGGTTTTACCTGTTCTCTGGATCTCCATAGAAACCATGATCAGTAGGGTGTAAAACCCCACTACAGGGACCAGACTGATGGTCTCAAGCTTTTAGGGAGAAGTAGCCCATTGTCCTTAACAACAGGGAGTGGGCCCCTCTTGTGATTGATGGGACCAGACAGTAGTCTGGTAACTGATTACCTTCAGGGAGGATGTCTCTAAGCATCTGATCTCCCACAATATGCTGGCAAACAGCCTCTAATGTTTGGCATATCTTTGGGGGAGACAAAGCTGGGGAAAAGTCTCTTTATAATCCCAGGACCCACCACATGCAGTGATGCTGAATAAAGGAAGATCACAAGCCAGTGGGTAGAAGGTCTTGTGGATCCAGTGGTGGTGGAAGCATCTCAATGCTGGCACGGGTCTCTATGTGTCTCCTTCAGCTCTCTGAGTGTCTCAACAGCAGGAAATGGAAGGCCAAGTGAGTGGGTCTGACCTCCAGTGAGCTATTTATTTCCTTCATGCCTCCAAATGAGGTCATCCAGCTGCTACCTGATTGACAAGCTAGACTCCACCCCTTCATTCAAGTTGACAGGAGATCATGTAGCTGTCACAAAGTTCTTGGCACTTTCCTGTGTCCAGATGCTCAAGGGAGTTGGACATAAATACTAGTAGTGGTGGTGCTAGCTGCTTCTCAGAGCAGAATCTACCGGGCTGCCCTTCCTAGCAGCTGGGTCTGACTGCCCATTGCATTCTGGTCTCTCTGTGTCCAGAGCTAAATCTGTGAATGGTCGGGATGGATAACTGGCAGCCCTGACAGAGTGACCAGCAAGGACAGGGCACTTTGGGCGGAGGTGTCACCCTGTTTGAACCTGTGTCCCCTCTGCACAGGACCAGGGAGAAGCCCCTGAAGACAGTCCAGGGGGCGCTAAGAAAGGCATCCTCGAGGGATTTTCTCAGGCTTAGAAAAGTGAGATGAGGTCATACCGCTTCCCAGAAGTGCTGGTCTATCAGCCACTATCTGTAGGCCAACAGCCTGGCCGGCTCTGGGCCTGGGTCTTGGCCTGGGAATGGGTGCTGCTTCTTGCCTGGCCCCTCTCACACGTTTTCCAGTGCTGAACCGGTTCCCCTGCTGCCTCTGTAGATGGAGCCAGGAAGGCAAGAGAAAGGGCCCTGAAGCCAGCCCGGTGGGCAGGGCCTCCTGCTCAGCCCTTACCAGCTGCCTGTCCTCCGGCAAGCGCTCTTGGCTCTTTGGGCCTCAGTTTCATCATCTGAACAGTGGGGCTAGTCCACCTGCCTCCGGACACAATGGAGGCACAGGGCCTCCTTGGCACCCAGTGGGCACAGTGTCAGCGTCACTCAAGATTCAGCAGCCCTGGGGGGAGGCCTACCGAGTGCCAAATAACTGCCACCAACCCTTCTCTCAGTGGCCTGGCCTCCTTGTCTCTCCTCACCCTTCCCGCCTCTTCGTTGCCCCAGGCCCCACTCTGCCTTGCTCTGGGGCGGTGGCTTAAAGGGTGTCAGCTGCCTGTCTGTAGGATCAGGTGCCAGCGGGCTGCAGGGCCTTTTCGGGGTATGTTGGCATATTTTGCACGGAGCCAATGACCCGCCATTTTCAACAGGCAGATGGAGTCTTGGGGGTGGGGGTGGGGTAAGTGTCCTGGGAGCTGGCAGTGCCCGAGGGGTGAAGCCCTTAGAAGCCCCAGGCGAGAGGTGTCACCTCCCCCACAAAAGGAAGCTGGAATCGATTTCTCTCTCGCCTCTCCCTGGAAGAGAGCAGCGGCAAGGGGGAAGGCCTGTTATTGGTGGAGGGTTGTCCTGAGAGAGCAGCGTGAGAGGAAGAAACGGCTCGGATGTGTGCCTTGGGGCCAGAAACGGGGGGCAGAGCCTCTTCCCACCCTCATCTTCTTTCTGGAGGGGAGGCCCGGCCCCACCCTGTAACTGGGGGTAGCAGTGCCCACTGGGAACTGGCCAGGGTGTTTTTACTAACAAGCTAACGACTGCAGTCTCAACAGAATTCACACACACACACACACACACACACACACACACACACTCAAAGAAAGAAAGAAAGAACAGCAGAAAAAAAAGAAGAGTCCTCTAACAAATGCCACTGCAGTGTCTGCCAGGACCTAAGATCTGATACTATCTATTTTTTAATAATTGAGGGTAATAAATATGCATTTCTTTCTCCTTAACGCACCCCCCACACACACAACCCTCCGCAGCTTGTCAGCTCCCTGCGTCTCTCCTCTGATCAGACCAAGTCTTCCCCAAGCCAAAAAAAAAAAAAATCCTTTAAGCAAAAAGGATTAAAGCCTAGAAAGTAGGTCTGCTTGAGCTCTCCCCTCCCCCCCACCCTGCCCAGGGGAGCCAGGGATGGGGTGAGGGTGGGCTGCCTTGGCAAATCCCTAGTGGGGGCCTCAGGTTGGGAGACCCTGCTGTGAAGTGAGGGGCTCCTTCTCACCTTCCTCTCAGCAGCCCTGGACCCACCCGGGCCTCCACTGGCCCCTGACGAGAGAGAATCAGAGAAGCAGGGTCCCCAGCCTGTACCTCAACAGTACCAGATGTAGGCTAGAAAGCTGTGTGCTCAGAGGGTCCTGGCTTGGCCTTGCCACCTGGCTTTACGCTTGAGGAGCCTGCCTGACTTTGGAGCCTCTGTTTCTCCATCTATAAAATGGGGGTACCTCAGAGGCTCTGATGAGCTCAGGATGGCCCAGTGCCAGGCACCTGGCAAATAGGAGCTCAATTCCTGCCAGACCCAGACAGCAGCCTAATCTCATTCAGCCCTGGCCCCCCACTTCACAGGGACCTCCCCTGCTGTGCCTGCTGGGAAGAGGGTTTTGAAAAGTGTGTGGGGAGAGGGGGGGGGCAGCTGCTACCCAAGGCTATTGGACCAGTAGGAGTAACACTGGAACTCAAGGGAGAACTGTCCCAACACCCTTTCCTCTATCCCTTGTGGCCTCTTGTGTGGGCACCTAATGTCCTCTGGGCCCCAGGAGCCAGCTGAGGAAAGGCCTGTCCTGATGGTAATGGAGAGCTCAGCAGTGGCTGCTGAGAGTCAAGCCAGCCTCCCCCCTCCCGCACCCCCCTCCCCCCAGCCCCAGCTGCCAGCTGGGCTGTTCTGCTGAGATAGCAGCGTGGCCCAAGTGGGCCCCCCTCCCTCTGAGCTGGCCACAGGCACACCATGGAGGGGCTGCAGGTCGCAGCCCAGTGCTGCTGCACCCTCCTAGGCCCAGAGGCCCTAGCCTATTCCAGTGGTTGGGACTGGTCACTGGGTCTCCAGGGCCCCTCTGCCTGCCCCTGGGGACAGGCCTGCCCTGGCCACTGGGATGGAGCCTGAGGCAGGAAAGGAGAGGCAAGGCCACAAGGCCGGAGGGCAGGGAAAGTGGGGAGGGAGGTGGCTATTTATAGCTGGCTTTGCTTTTGTTCCTTTTCCAGCAAGGCTCCACTTTAAATAGGAGCTGGGCTGGAGGCTGCAGCTCGTTGCCAGCCTCCTGCAGTCACTGCGCAGGCGCGTGTGCGTGTGCGTGTGCGTGTGTGTGTGTGTGTGTGTGTGTGTGTGTGTAGGGGGGGACACATGTAGCCCCATGCATGGGGACTGGACACTTCAGTGCATGGCCTGTGAATGTGTGCAGGGGGAGGGGGAGGGAGGGATAGTTCTGGGTGCGTGTAGTGGTAGAGTTGGGCCCACTGCCCTGTGTGTGTGTGTGAACCCGAGTGCCTGCGTATGCACAGACGTGTGTAGGGATGGGCAGTTCCTTGTATGGACGATGGCCCATGATACGTTAGTGGTCACACACAGCGCAGCACGTGAAGCGCCCATTCTCAGTTTGGGTGTGCGTGTGTGAGTATATGTGTGTTCACATACATGTAGAGATGGGATGAAGGGTGGGCAGTGTGTATATGTGTACAACGACACATGAGCCACTGTGAGGGCAGTGTACACCCTAGAATAGGGTTGCCGCAGCTGCGTGTATGTGTGTGCTAGTGTACATACATGTATGAAGCCTGAAGGGGAGGCGGCTCTTATTTTGTGTGTACAGAAAGGAGTATACACTCCACGTGGGAAGAGCCTTGTCTGGGGTGCTGTACACTGCTGGCGGTAGCTTTGGTTAAAAGGTTGGCTAAGAGGGTGTGTGTGCATGTGTGCATTTAAGGGGCTCCAGGGTCCTGTCCGGCTGCGGGAGGAGTGAGTCTCAAACATGCCCACGCAGCAGGGGTCCTCAGAACCCTGCACCAGGCCTCTCTTCTGGGGGTCCTTGTAAGGACAAGAGACCACAGAACTCAGGGGGGCTGCAGGTGGTCATCCAACATCAAAGACTCAGGTGCAGGGAGCAACCCTGTGATTATATTCAGGAAGCACCTGACATGGGGTGGGTGCGTGGGGTGGGGGGAACAGATCTGCATTCCTGAGCCTCCCTCTATAAAATGGGGAGAGGCACCCCGTCCCTGCAGGGGGCTCCTGTTAGAGTTGCAAGGATCCGGCCAGTGTGCACTGAGCACTCAGGCTTCTGGGCGGGTGTGTGACTGTGTGGGATTGCTGGCTCTGGCCTGGGG
>NW_022111358.1:1410268-1415336 GCF_000313985.2 Echinops telfairi
AGAATCCCCTGACCAGGCAGCGGTGGGTTTCAGTGCGGCTACAGGAGACACCAGTCCGCAGTGAAATTTACATTCTGAAGGATGAAGCTGTTTAGTAAACAAAGAGACGTCAGAGACTGGCTGAATTTGGTACAGAGCTATGGTGGATGGGGAGCTGACACACACACACCCCACACACACACACACACAAACACACAAAAGGCTACTTCTACAGTGAGTGCAAAGGCCACGAAGCAGGAAAGGATTGGGCAGAAGTCCTGTCATTTGGGGTGTAGTCAGCCCAGGGAGAAGTCGCCCTGGTAGGTCCCATGGGGTCTTGGTTAGGAATCTGGATTTTATTCTAAGTGCATTGGGAAGTCATTAGAGGTTGTAAGCAAAGGAATGGCAGATCTGATTTACGGTTTTAAAAGCTTCCACTGCATGGAAAGTAGGGAGTTAAGGGTGGAGGCAGGGAGGCTGGTTGGTGCTGTGCTGGTGGGGAGGGTGGTGCCGTGATGTAATGAGGACGGCTGGTGCCCTGCCCTGTTTGGGTAACAGTGGACATTTATCCTTGCCCTGTCCTCAAAACCAGAAGCCAGGGACAGCCTGCTAGGGCCCCAGTTCTTTGGGAACTGACCATAGGCAGCCTGGAGGCTGACCCTGAGGTGGCCCCTGACGGATCTCCCAAGCCCAGGTTCCACAGAGGACAACCTAGGAGCTTTTGGTAGATGCATTAGAGAATGCAGATGTGTTTCTGCTCATTTATTTGATTCCTAAATTGTGTTCATTTGTTTCTGTGCAGAATCTGCACAGCAAAAGAGGCATCCCTCCCAAGGTCTCTGCATGTAAAACCCAGCGATAGTCATTCTGTTGTTCGAGTGGTACGGCCATTCTCACCTTCCTGTCCCAAGTGCTCCACCCTCATCCACACGAACTCACTGCCCCTGAAGCCTCCTGTCCAAGCTTTGAAGTTGCCCTTGTCCTTTGGGCCCCATAGAGAGAGTCCTTAAAAGGGCATAACATTCCAAAGCAGACCTTACTTTCACGAAGGAAGCTAAGCTGTGCTGTCACTCCGTTTCAGTTGACTTCAGGGGATCTTTTGGGTTGAAGGTTGGCAATATTTTTAGGGGTTCATCCAGCCTCCTTGGCTCCAGAAAGTCAGAGCCCTTGAAAATATGAAATTCTCCTCTGTATGCCTCTCGCCCACCACCCCCTCCCCTTTCTGTTGGGATGCTTCTAGGGCAGTGGTTCTCAACCTTCCTCATGCCGAGACCCTTTCAGACAGTTCCTCATGCTGTGGTGACCACCCCCAACCATCACATTATTTTCGTTGCTACTTCATCACTGTCATTTTGCTACTGTATGAATCGGGTGACCCCTGTGAAAGGATTGTTTGACCCACAAAGAGGTGGCGACCCACAGGTTGAGAACCTCTGTTCTGTGGAATCTTTCATCCAAATGTTCAATCATAGGAGCTGGTACATCCAGTTCTAACCTCAAGGCCAAAGAGACGATTGTTCACAAAGGCGATTAGCACAAGTCCCATATCCGCCAGTTATTCCCCCTTCTCGATCTTCCGTCATGGCTGCTGGGGGCATAAAGACCAGTTGCTATGTCTTGGATGGCCACTTGCAAGCTGTTAAGACCCAGGTAGGATACACTGAACCGGGAGATGGAACAGAACAACTAAACGTGTTGTTAGGCCAGTTGACTGATATGTCCTAAGAAACCCTGACCCTAAATCTCCAAATCAAGGAACCAAACCCCTGGTTGTACATAAGCAGCCTTAGCAGCTACTGTGTGTGTGTGTTTGTATGTTTGGTCATTTTGTAAATGTTATCTATCACAACTTAGGCCAGTTCAACTTTTTACAGGTGTACAACATTAAAGAAAATCATTTTATTGGTTGTTCTTACAGCTCTTTTTTTAAATCATTTTATTAGGGGCTCATGCAGGTTCTTACAGCTCTTATAACAATCCATACATCCACTGTGTCAAGCATATTTGTATATATGTTGCCACCATCATTTTCAATCGTTTTTTTCTACCCTTGGTATCAGCTCATTTCCCCCCACCTTCCCCCACCTTTTCACCATTGTGAACCCTTGATAAATGATAAATTATTGTTTTCATATCTTACATGTCTACTGTCTCCCTTCACCCATGTTTCTGTTGTTTGTCACCCTGGGAGAGTGGGTGGGGGTTATGCGTTGATTGTAGTGATTGGTCTCCCCTTTCTCCCCACCTTCCCTCTGCCCCCATGGTATGGCTACTTCCATTATTGATCCTGAGGGGTTTCTCTGTCCTGGATTCAGTGCGTTGAGAGCGCTTACCTGTACCAGTGCGCATGCTCTGGTCTAACCGGATTTGTAAGGTAGAATTGGGATCATGAGGTGTACAACGTATTAACAGCAATTTCAATCGTTAGTGATGTAACCATAATCTGTGACATTTCCCTCCTGATAATCGCCCTCCCCTTCCCTCCTGTCCTTTGGTCTCTGTGCGTTTGCCTTATCTCTGTACACGAGTGAAGCCACATGCTATTGGTCCTTTTGTGACTGTAATGTCTTCAGGCTCCATCCAGACGGCAGCACCTGGCAGTCTGCTTTTCTCCTCCTGACTGAGCGGCATGCCATGTATGTAGGTACCACGTCGCATCTCTCTGTGGATGAGCACTGAGACTGTTTTTGCCTTTTGGCTATTGTGAATAAATGCTGCCATGAACAGGAGTGCGCAGGGCTCTGTGTGAGTCTTCGGGATCTATAGTACTCAGGAGTGGACTTGCTGGGCATCGTTTTGGGTTTCTTAGGAGCTACCATGTGGTCGTCCACTAGGGTTGTATCGTTTTGCATTCCCCCCAGCAATGGACAAGGCTTCCACTTGCCCCAACCTGTGTTGTTTTGTTCCCGTTTTTTATTTTGTCTTTGCTATTCTAGAGGAAATGATCTCTCCTGTGGCTTTGATCTGCATCTCTCTGAGCATCTTCTCTTGTGTTTGGTGGCCCTTTGGACGCCCTCTTTGGTGAAATGACTATTCAAGCCCATCCTTTGCCCACTTTATCACTGCCTTGCTTGTCTTTTTGTGGCTAAGTTGTTGATATTTCATGTATGGTTTGGTTAGGAGAGTCTCATTGGACATGTGGTTTCTGAACATATCCTCCGAGTGGTAGTTACCCTTTTCAATTTTTGGGCAAAGTCTTTTGAGTAACGAAACATTTTAATTTTTATGAGGTCTCTTGTATTTAGTTTGCCTTTTGTTATTTTTTTTAAGCTGTTAGATAATCGATGCTCGAAGGGTAGACCTGACAGTATGGCCCCTGCCTGTTTGCCTAAGAATTTTAGGTTGTTTGTGCATTGAAGTCCTCAATCCGTCTTGCGTTTGTTTTCTGTTCGGTATGGTGTGAGGTACGGCCCCTGTTTCATTTTTCTGGGTGTGGACATTTCAATTCCTTAGCACATTTATTGAAGAGACTCTTCTGGCTCCCTTGATTGGACATAGCACCCTTACAAAGGATCAGTTGCTAACAGGTGTCTGGTTTGCTTGTGTACTTTCCGTGAGTCTGTGTGTCCGTTGCTATGCCGTCCCAGCCTGTTTTGGTTACTGCGACTCCTCCCACTTTGTTCTTCTCTCTCAACATGATGTAGTTTTTCAGGGCCTCTTAACATGCCATACACAGCTGAGGGTTGGCTTATCAATTTCTGTAAAGAAAGCTGTTGGCATGAGGATTGGGATTGCCTTCTACCTATAGATCGCTTCAGGTAGTATTAACATGTGAACAGTGCTCAATCTGAATGTAGTTGTTATGGATTGAATTGTGTACCCCCAAATAGGTTATAAATCCTCACCTTGGTGCTTGTGGTTATAACCCACCTGGGAATGAGTTATGTTAGTCATTTTAATGGTGTCCTGTAGATCTTGGACAATCTCTTTTGAGATAGAAAAAGAGATTAAAGTAGTGTGAGCACAGAGGGAGGGAGAGAGATGGGTTAAGATAGGTGCCAGCACACACAGGCATCTCCAAGGAGCCAGGAAGTAGAAGCTGAAGAGAAGGACCGTCCCCCAGAGACCGAGGGGGAGAGAGAGAGAGAGAGAGAGAGAGAGAGAGAGAGAGAGAGAGAGAGAGAGCGCCACCTTCTCCAGCCAGTGCTCTGAATTCAGCCTTGTAGCCTCTGAAACTGTGAGAAAGTAAATGTCTGTCTGTCTGGCCCTCCACTGTGGTGTGTCTGTCATAGCAGCATAACTAAGCAGCATAACTAAGACAATGGCTGACAGGTTTTTTTGAAACAATTTCAGATCTGTTATCTCCGCCAGATTGAGTTTGTAACCAGCTTTATTGTGTAAGCCTGCTGGGATTTCATCAAAGGCGGCTGTTGTTTACCCAGAGCCATTTCATTGGAGCAAACAGCAAACAGACCTGCATTTCTATCTGATTTCACTTTTCCCCTTTTCTCGTGAATTTAAGTGCTTGTGAAAAGCAAGGCTGATAGGCAAAGCTGGGAGGATCAAACAACCCCCCCACCCCACCCTGTACCTGTCCCCCAGGTGGAGGCCCGGAAATACCTTTCGCTGAGGTTGATTAATAGAGTGTAGGAAAGTTGGGGATAGCCGGCAGCCCTGCCCCCCAGGGAGGCACTCTTGGCCAGCAGCCAGGGGGGCACTGGACAGGGGTAGGGGCCTGGAGAGAGCTTCTACACCCCCCTAAGATTTCTAGGCCATCTCCTAGTGTCTGCTGTGCCCCCCCCACATCCCCCTCCACCATTTCCAGGCCACTGGAGACACTGGCAACAAGAAACTGATGGGAGCATCAGTTCCCATTCGGAAAGCAGCTGTGCTCCAGCCTCTGAGAGCTGGGTTCAGCGAGACAGAGCCAAGCTTTCCCCGGGAAATGCTGAGGGAGGGGACCCATCACAGGACAAACAGAAGCCAGGTCGGAGAGCAGCATGGAAACCTCCTCCTGGGCTCGGCTGCTTCTTGTGCCAAGCAGCGGTGCCAGGGCAGGGCAGGTCCCAGAGCCTCTTGTCACAGGCTCAGCACACCCTCCTCCCCCAGGAATCTGTGCCAGTTTTGTCATCGCCTGCCTAATAGGATC
>NW_022111358.1:1415952-1420996 GCF_000313985.2 Echinops telfairi
CCATTGCACTCTGCTGCCTTCTGGCAGATGTGCCTGAGTGGCGCACGTGGTTAAGTGTTTGTTGACTAATCTAAACGTTGGCAGGTTTGACCTGAGCCTTCTCAGGAGTGCCTTAGGAAACCCCCCTGAAAGATCATGGTCCCCAGGGCCTGTGGAGACCAGTTTGGTGGCAACTGGTTTGGTTGTCGGGGTTTTTTTTGCTTTCAGCTTCTGGCAGGTGGGCTCCCAGGCCCAGCAAGAGTCAGCAGCAGCGTGTTTGCCATGAGCCCAGAAGAGGGGAGAGAAAACCAGGGGGAGAGCCCGAAGGCAGTCCCAAGACCTTGACCTTCAGAGCCAATGCTGGACTCTGCCCCCGCCTACCCTGTACAGATACAGAGTCCGTGGGGCTGCTGGGATCTCCATGGCAGCTTCAGCCCCTGTGAGCTCAAGGCATGGCCCCAGACTTTCTGTGGGAGCAGAGGGATTCCACACCTTTCGGAGATGGGGGCTAGGGACTCTGCTGCTCTCTGTTGAGGGTCTTCATTGATCATTTTACGTAACTTAATCTTCTTGGGGCAGGGGCCGGTTCACGGTGGGCTGGGGTGGGGGGACGGCGCTTGTACCAGGTCTGTTGTGCTGGCTCCTCCGAATGGCTCGTCCTGGACAAGTGCTTCGGCCCTCCCAGCGTTTTCCTCGCCAACAGCCCCGGCAGTGGCACAGGCTTGACCTTTGAGGGTGGGTTTGATTTTTCGGAAAAGGTCAAAAGTAATTTGAAGCCGTGTGCTGTGAATAAAGCAGACGTGGAATGCGGTTTGTTCTTGTGGTCAGGGGCGTTTTCCGTCTTTCTCAGATCCAGAACAAGATGGGGTGCACAGAATCGAGCCCCTTTTCTGACAAGGCAAGTAGGCCGCCGAAGGAAGTTCCAGAACTGTTTCGCATGAAGACAGGTGGGGGTGGGGGTGTCTACCCTGACAGAAGGGGAGGGGCAGAGGACCGAGGCTTTATTGAGCTGCTGCTGTGTGCCAGACACCTTACACACATCACTTCAACTGCCTGAAACCATTTTTAGAAGAAGGCCGGTCTCTAAAAAAAAAAAAGCATAAATAATCCATCACCTGGCTGAAGCCTCACAGTTATCGTATGAGCACGAAGCTCGGCCATGTCACAGGGGAGGCAGTGAAGGCCGGTGATGTTCGAGTGGTTTTCCGTATTGCTAACAAAGCCCTCCCTGCTGTGGGGGCCATGAACCAACGGGACTCTCTCAGTCTAGAGCCCAGAACTTTGAAATCACGGTGCTGGCTGTGTGGTGGTGGTGGTGGTGTGTGTGTGTTTTGATTCTTTTAAGTCAGCGGTTCTCAACCTGTGGGGGTTTTCACGGGGGTCGCCCAATTCATAGCAGTAGCAAAATAACAGTGATGAAGTGGCAACGAAAATAATTTTATGTCTGGGGGTCACCACCGCATGAGGAACTGTATTAAGGATCGTGGCATTAGGAAGGCTGAGAACCACTGGTCTAAGTGGTCTAAGAGGAAGAATCTGTCCATGCCGCGCACTGACCTGCTGATGATGGCCACCCAGGTCTGGGGACTCGGACTTATAGTTCTGCCTCTATCGCCCCATGGCCACCTTCCCTCTGTCTCTCTGCCTCGGTGTCTTTGTTAGATTAGAGCCCAGGATGAACCTGTGAGCCGGTAACATCTTCAAAGATGCCGAGGGTTAGGGCTCAGCATATCTTTTGTGGTGAGGGGGACACACAATTCAATCCTTCTTAAAAAATAAATAAAATAAACCCTGAGTCTCTACTTATCTGCTCAGGCAGAGGTCAGGGTACCCTCCTCTAGGGCAGTGGTTCTCAACCTTCCTCATGCCGTGTGACCCTTTCATGCAGCTCCTCATGTGGTGGGGACCCCAACCATCAGATTATTTCCGTTGCTACTCATAACTGTCATTTTGCTACTGTTATGAATCGTAATGTAAATGTCTGATATGCAGGATATATTTTCATTGCTACAAATTGAACATAAGTAAACATAAGTAAAACAGTGATTAATCACAAAACAATATGTAATTGTATATTGTGAAATATTTGTTTTCCAATGGTCTTAGGAGACCCCTGTGAAAGGGTCATTCGACCTCCAAAGGGGTCGCGGCCCACAGGTTGAGAACCGCTGCTCCAGGGTCTTATTCTCTCCACTGAGACTCGTCCTGCTGCTGCCAGCCTTGGGCAGATGCTAGCTGTAAGCTAAAGGCAAACGCCTCCAGTCTACAGATGTGGACCCCGACCTTGAGCTACCATTGCAGTTGTAATACATTCTGGTCCTCCAGTTCTAAATGAGTGTTGTGGGGTCCTAACTTCTGTGCTTTGCCACAACTACCTTGCAGTAAATCACATAAGTACATGATGATAAGCCTGAATATTTATTCATCCAAGATTAAACCCTACATTGCCATGTCTTCTGGCACACAGGGGTCGCCAGGGGTCTGAGTTGACCTGAAGGCATTTGGAGATTGGTACTTGTGGTAGGTAGATAATTTGAATGTCAACTTGCGGTTATATGAAAGTGTAGGGGTGGAGTTTAGCCTGTCAATCAGGTCACAGCCTGATTGTGCCTCCTTGTGGGCGTGGCCTTCTCATAAGGAGGGTGCTGGGAACCTCTCCTCTCTCTCTGCCTTCCCCTTCCTGCTGGCAGACCCTGGGGATGCGGCCATGGCCACTGGATCCACATGGCCTTGCACCCACCAGCCTGTGTTCACCCTGCATTCTGCATCGTTGCATGTGCTGCCTGAGTCTGAACAGGGACTTACGGACTAGTATCGGACCCCTGGACTTGATCTGGACCAGGCTGGGATGTTTGTTTGCTATAGAATTACTTCTAGCTATAAAGCTCTCTCACACATCTAAAAAAAAGTAATTCAATCCTTAACACTTCCCAAGGCCACAGGGCTGAGATACAAACCCCAATCTAACCGGTCCCCAAAGTCAAGATCAATTTTTTTTCAGATGTGTACATTTCCCGTCCCCCATAAACACTCGGACCTGGTTTCTCGATGTCTCAGTGACGTCATTCTGGCTGCCTTCGCCTCCTAAAAAAGAAAGCTGGCCAACGAGGAGTCATGGACCAGTGTGAGATGCTGACTGAGCAGTGGCAGCGACCGTCAGCGGGCATCAGGGGATGCGTGGGTGACAACGGCTATGCATGAAGGATGGGGTTTATTAGGTACTGGCCAAGGCCCGGGCACTGGGATGCCGAGCTGGGATAAGCAGGAACTGCCTGTCTCAGCTCTTGGACCCGAGGTGCCCCAGTCCAGTGCCCGGGAATCAGCGGGGCTCCTGATGGCCCATCATCCCAGGGAGGTTTCCCGGCCATGGGGAAGCCAGGAGTCCCTCTGGGCCACACTGAGAGCAATGAATGTTAAGGTCAAGGAGAGCTTGGGGCGAGATGACAGCCAGTGTGCTAAATGCTTCACAATTAGGCCCGGTTCATCCAGAGTTCGTAGGTTTCCAAACATATTTGGCCCACTCCTTTTTCGGAAACAAACAAACAAATAAACCCCAAATCTCTCCACCACCACCCTTTTTTTTTTTTCTCAGCACCACTGGCAATGGAAAACATTTATACTAGTGCCCATAATCCAAGACAAAGTGTAGGTATCTGCTTTGGTCCCCTGGGATCATTCCAGTGTCCCTCAGGGGCTATGTGGCCCACTTTCAGAAACACTGATCTATGTACTCTTCACACACACACACACCCCATCCCACCAATTGCATCTGAGTCCATTTGTGCTTGTGGTGACCCTACAATTGTCCCTGGGGATGGCTAAGACGTGAAATCTTGACAGGCGCAGGAAGCTGCCTCTTTTTCCTGTTGAGCAGCTTGTGGTTTCGAACTGCACACCTTGCGGTTAATGGCCCCATTTGTAACCCACTATGCCAACCAGGGCTCATGATCACAGCCTCCCACGGATAACAACTCCATACTAGGCATGTTGGCAGACATGTGCATACAGAAGCATGCGTGTTCTCATCCCTGGCAAGAGCAGCAAATGGAAGTGACCCACGTGTCCCTCAGTCAGGGATCAAGTGAGTGGATGACAATGCCCACTTACAATGGGTTGACTTGCAGCAGCCCCGGGGAGCCTGGGACTGTGTCTATGGTGATTTGGGACAGGTGCCAAGATAGATTATTAAATGAGAAAGCAACAGGGATACACTGCGCTGCCACTTGGGTTTTTCAAAAGGAAAGGTATTTCTCGTGTGTGATGGAAAATGTCTGCAAAGGCACAAAATAAGCTGTGAGCAGTGGGATGCCGCTGACGAAAGGTATTGGGAGGCTGAAGGAGGCTTCGTTTTCTTCCGCTCCCCTTTTGTGTTCTTGCGTGTGTGTGTGTGTGTGTGTGTGTGTGTGTTACTCTGTGTGTGCGTTATTTTAATGATTAAAAGAGAAAGGGGGAGTGAGTTACAAGAACAGCCCCCTCTGGCTTTATCTGGTTCCTCAGTCTGCCTTTTCTTCTCCCCCTCCAGCCAGGACCTGCCACCCCCACCCAGCCCAGACCTCAGCTCCTCCCCGTGGCCTCAGCCCACACCCACTCGTCCCAAGGCATGGGCTAAGCCCACCTCTCTGCCTTGAAGTACAGCTAACTCCGAGCTGGAGAGAAGGCTGAGCTCCACTGCCTTTCCAGAGCAGACAGAAATCAGCAGGCGCGGAGATGCTCAATAAATGTTTGCTGAATTGAATTGGATCTGTGACTCGGTTGGTTACACCGAGCAAGGTCCTAATTGGGCAAGGTCAGGCTTCTAATCTCACACAGGCTGGCTCTCAGAAACCAGAGAGGGGCCCTGTTTCTTTGCACACGGCCCAGGCCTTTGATCTGATGTAGCCCTGTGCCATAGGGAGCCAGGGCATGTGGGCGCTGGACTCGGTCTCTAGCGTCTCCGGGAGACCCAGTCCAAACTGGGTCACGGCCCTGACTCCTGGAAGCGGACGGCAATAATGGGATAGCCCAAAGGCGCAGATTGGGAAAGGTTCTGGCTTTGAATGAAAAGCCTCTGTATCTGCGCGCCCCG
>NW_022111358.1:1421096-1425841 GCF_000313985.2 Echinops telfairi
CCCCCCCAAACCACGTCCACTGCCATCAAGCCAATTCCGACTTACCATGACCCTGTATGACAAAGGAGAATGGCCCCACGGGGCTTCCAAGGCTGTACCGAGCTGGATTGGCACAGTGGCGGCAGCAATGGGCAGCAATGGGGATGACTGTGAGGAGGACTGGGCGGCGTTTCATTCTGGTGGGCAGGGGGTCGCTGTGGGTCAGCGCCGACCCCACCGCGCCCAGCAGCAGCAGCAGCAAACCTTTATGGGAGCAGACTGCCGGGTCTTTCTCCTGTGGGGCTGCTGGTGGGTTTGAACTGCTGGCCTTTCAGGGACAGACAAGTGCTGTCCCCCTGAACCACCCCAGCGTCTGTGGTGGGCCTGGAAGGCTCTCCCATGGCCATTCTGCATGGTCTCCTGTCCCTGGCATGGTGGTTGGGAAGTCCAGGGGACTGTATTCCACACGTGGCGGCATCTCCTGTAACCAAAAGGCCCTTGGGGACACCCACAGAAGAGCTCTGGTTTAACCCACCCAGCAGCACCGTGGAAGAAAGGCCTGGTGAGCTGCTTCCATCCAGAGGGTCATAAGGCACTGTCGAGTGATTTCAGCTCTCAGGGACCCAGTGGACAGAAAAGCACTGTACTGTCAGGTTTGCTGGACTGTCTGTCATCTGTATGGGAGGGAGCCCTGGGGGTGGAGTGGGCGACACCTTTGGGCTGAGAACCACAAGTCAGCAGTTCGAAACCACCAGCTGCTCCATGGGGCTGGGGAAGATGAGGCTTTATCCTCCCATAAGAACTTCGTAGGCGCAGCTCCCCTCTGTCCTATCAGGGCACTCTGCGTCAGAATGGAGGCGATGGCGGTGAGATAGGGGTTCGGCTTTTGCCTGGTTTTGACATCAAGGCTTTGAGTTTGCGATCTGTGTGGGAGTAGATTGGCAGGCCTTCCTCCGGCCGAGCCGCTGGCTGGGTTCCCAACCCCAGCCTTGCTGTCAGCAGCCAAGTGCTTAATGGCCGCATCACCAGGGCTCAGGTCATAAAGATTGCAGGCAGGAAAGCCCCATGAAGCAGCTCCGTTCCGTAACCCCATCATCGAGTCGGGTGGCAACAGCTGGTGTAGACGCTGGACATGGCTGTTAGTCACCTATCAGTGTGGGACCGTCCATTGTAACCAGTGTACCACAGGAATCCGAAGTGCTAATAATAGGAGAACCCGTGCGCCAGGGGGAGGGAGTGTCTGGGAACGCGCTGTACTTTCCGCACTATTTTTCTCTGAGCCTAAAACCGCTCTACAAAAATAAAATGCATTTTTAAAACAAGTCCTTCCAAAGAGAAAGATTGAAAAAAAAAGGTAGAGCAAGCCTGAGAAACACCTCTTAACGGCACCTGGCTCTGTTGGAAGGGGGCAGTCTCCGTGTCTTTACTGGGACGTGGCCTGTGGCCTGCCCCCGTCGTCAGGACACCCACTGTGGGAGCCTCAGCAGAATTGGGCCTCTTCCCTGCTCTCTGAAACCATCCACAGGCATTGACGGGCTAATAGAGCAGGAGTGGTGGCCACATCTAGAAGCCTCTAGAAATAGGGATGAAGGCAGCGCGGTGCAGTGTGGCATTGCACACTCCCTCTCTTCGTGGGCCTGAGCTGCATTAGCTTGCAGAAAGGAGAGCATCCATGTGCCCACGACCATGTCCTGGGTCTTGGGATTCTCCCAGAGGCCCCCTGGCCTCAGCCGGTAGGAGATACTCTGACACCTTACTGGAGGCCGTCACCCAGCAGCTTGACACGACCCCCGGACTCCTCTAGCCCACTGGCAGTAGAAATGTCTTGTCCCAGTAAGGATTATTATGATGAGGAGGCATGTGCCTGAAAGCACAGTGAGTCATAAAGCTTACTGTGCCTTCTAAAAAAAAGAGAAAAAAGAAACATCTATAATCTTTGACGACATTAATAGAAGTGTCCAAATCTAGGGCAACTTGCTTTGCTCTATGCTGGGCACCCAGTGAGTCATCCTCTCCCTCGCCAATCGCATCCATCTCCCAGACATGACGCACATCCTCCCCGCGTCGTCCTCTCCATCCCCACTGCCGCGAAGACCATCTTAGACCAGGTCCTGCATCTCTTGCTTGGCCCATTGTCAAGGCTTTTCTGACTGGTGCCCCACCCTCTTCTCTTGTCTCAAGATTTCACTCCGTAGCCAGTGGAACATGCTCCGGCATATCACTTTGGTTGTTTAAAACCCTTCAGTGGCTTCCCATGGCGCTTAGATGAGCAATCCAAGCACCCAGTCTGCTGCCGGCGAGCGGATTCTGACTCCTGGCGAGCCCACGTGCCTCAGGGCCGAGCGGTGCTCCACAGGGTTCGCCACGGCCATGACCTTTCAGAGGAAGCTCACCAGGCCTTGAAAGCTTCTGAGATGCCCCTGGGTGGATTCATGCCACCCACCTTTTGGCCAGTCTCTGAGTGTTTAACTGTCTATGCCACGTGGGTGGTCTCTTGGAAGAGCCCACCCCCTCCTAACCCCTTGCCATATTTAGCCTGGCATTCGAGCTCTGTGGTCTCACTCATAGCGACAGGGTAGAACTGCCCCTGTGGGTTTCTGAGATTTTAACTGTTTATGGGAGTGGAAAGCCTCATCTTTCCCCTGCACAGCAGCTGGTGGTTTAGAACGGCCGACCTTGCTGTTGGCAGTCTAATGAGAACCCCTACCCAGCTCTCCGACCCCACTTCTGACCGCTTTACTCTCAAGCGGATTGATTTTCTGGTTTTCAGTGGGTTAAAGAAAGGACCAGAAAACTCCCTGTCATGGGTTCAGTGCTGACTCCCAGTGACCCTGGAGGACGGGGCGGAGCT
The DNA here is from genome assembly GCF_000313985.2 of Echinops telfairi. NCBI lineage: Eukaryota > Metazoa > Chordata > Mammalia > Afrosoricida > Tenrecidae > Echinops > Echinops telfairi. The sequence continues at coordinate 1,423,927 of NW_022111358.1, forward strand.
GCCCGTGTGGGTTTCCAAGACTCTCTATGGAAGTATAAAGCCCCTTCTTTCCCCCAGGGGGGGGCCAGTGGTTTCAAACTGCCGACCTTTAGGTCAGCAGCCCAATGCGTAACCACTATGCCACCAGAGCTCCACAGTGGACTAGGCCTGCAGAGTTCCCTCTTCAATTGTGTGGTTTCTGCTGCTCCACCCTCACCCTGCTCACCTGGGAAACTCCTCCTCCTCCTATAGGGCTCAGCTCAAGTGGTGCTCCTTTAGGAAGTTGTCCTGCAGCATCCCCTCCCCCAACCAGGTCCCCATGACGGGGCACCCCAGCATCTAGGACTCATCTGTTCAGCAAACACTTAGTAACACCCGCTGGGTACCAGGCACCCTCGGGGTGAGCAAGACAGGCACAGCCCTGCCCTTAGACAGTGGGGCTAAAAGTCAGAAAGTCAACCACGAGGAGAGCAAAGGATGGGGAGGGTCATGGATTTGGGAGGAGGTGTTCTCAGAAGCCTTGCTGATACCGAGAGCTGACAGAGGTTAAGGAGGGAGCCTGTGGATGGCAGGGTGGGGTGGGGTGGGGGAGTAGGGGAGAGGAGTGTGTTTGGACTAGCACAGCTGGTCTGTCGCAGAGGGGAGCCGCGGGAGGGTGGGATCATGCAGGGCCTCGTAGGACACAGTGAGGTCGCTGAATTTTATCCTCCGTGCCATGGGGAGGGAGAAGGATCGGTTTACGTGGGTTAGCATTTTGTATTGGTTTCCCTTTAAAAAGTGATATAACTCTCATTTTAAAAGGACTTGCATTTGTGTGCGATTGGCCTGACTGCCGTGTGTGTGTGTGTGTGTGTGTGTGTGTGTGTGTATGTGTGTGTTGGGGTGGGGCGGTGTCTTGGGGTTTAAGTGTGGGAGCCGAGGGGCGGAGTTAGGAGGCACTGCTGGCCTCTGGGACTGGGTGCTGTCTGTATGTCCAATGGCTGGGTCAGTTATTTGATACCGCAGCGAGTCATGCCAGACTCTGGACTGTGATTGTGCCCTGTGTTTACCCCGTCCCGACACTTAGTAGATAGGGTCAGAGCCTTTGACTCCGGCTTATGGAGAATAGGGAACTTGTCAGGTCCTGTGTCGTCCTCAGGTCACCAGCAGGTTTGGCCTTGCCAGTGTGGCTCTTGTGCCAGGGCAGCTCATTGAGGGCCTCTTTGTCCTCGCTGACCTTCTGTCTTCCCAAGCTTGATGTCTTTGTCTAGCGACGGATCCCTCCGGATGACGTGTCCCAGGCATGTTCTGTCGTGATCCATAATGATCTCTTTGGATAACTTCTGGATGTAGATTTCTAGTCTGTCTTGATCAGGAAACTCCACTGCAACCTGTACATCCTGGGTGACTCCGCCGGTGTTAGAAGTACTGGTGGCATGGGTCTCAGCATCACAGTAGCACACACGTGCCGCCTCAGTGAGACAAAGTGACAGGAAGATGAACTGCTCAGAAAATGTCCACTGATGGGCACTCCGACTTGGGAAGTGAATTATGTTCCCCTAAAACGTGTGTGAAGACCCTAAGCCTATTTGGAAATAAGGTTCTATCTTCCATTATATGAAAGAAATAATATTTCATAATGTATAGGGTGGATCCTGAACCTAATCACTTCTGAGTCAGAAAAAGACCAGGATAGACACCGGGTTACGCATGAGGGCGACAGACTCCACGCAAGAAGCTTTTACAAACCAAGGAACGGAGACGCACTTGCAGAAATGCAAACAGCCAAGTCCGTTTCAGTCCTTTTAAGCCACCCCCAGGTGGCACGCTTGGCACAGCAGCCTGAGGAAACCAGGATGGGCCGTGAAGATGCTCAAAACCCAGGTCATGTTGAGGAGGGCCGATGGAGCCAGGGGATTGATGGCCCTGGAGAGGAGATTTAGAGAAACGGTCTGCA
>NW_022111358.1:1428214-1430216 GCF_000313985.2 Echinops telfairi
TTGCGCACTCCTTGTGCCTGTGATAGAGGAAGGTCAGTAGTTCAAACCCACCAGCTGCTCCACAGGAAAAAGATGGGATGTTCTACTCCCATAAAGAGTTACAGCCTCCGAGACCTCCAGGGGCAGCTCTACCCTGCCTGTAGGGCGGCCGTGAGTCAGCAGCATCGGCCTGATGGCAATGAAGTTGGTTCCGTTGGGGAGCCACATCTTTCCAGCCTCTGCCTGTCTCATCAGGCTTCTCCCCTTTGGTTGTTTGCAAGGACACTTGTCATTGGACTTGAGGCCACCAGGGCAACCAGGATGATCTCATCTCCAAATCCTGAACCTAATTATCTCTGCAAAGCTGCCTCCATATAAGGGCACACTGCCAGGTCTAGGGATTTGGACATAGATATACGAAAGAACTTTTAAAAGTGCATGAAAAAATAGAACCGAAAGTTTTCTCCTGAACATGCATATCTTGTTTTGGAGGGGTGGGGGTTTACCATTCAACAGGGACCTTCGGCAGCAAGTCACTTAATTCTTGAGCAGTTTCTTTGTATGTAGAGTGAGGATAGTAAGACCTACTTCATCAGAGGGTAATGAGGATTCCTATGGGATCATCTTTGTCCAGCCATTCCCAGAGTGCTGAGCACTTAAAAAGTGCCCTGGGAATCTTAGCAACTGTTACTATTCGTTGTCCGAGATGTGCAAATGGTTAAATACTCAGCTCTCAACCGAAAGTGCCTGAGAAAAACAGCCTGGAGAGGTAGTTTCAGAAAACCAGTCACTGGAAACCCTATTTACCTAGAGCAGGAAACCCTATTTACCTAGAGCAGTGGTTCTCAACCTTCCTACTGCCTCGACCCTTCCATACCGTTCTTCATGTGGTGGTGACCCCCCCCAACCATAAAATTACTTGTGTTGCTCTTTCATCACTCATTTTGCTACTGTTATGAATCAGGCGACCCCTGGGAAAAGGTCGTTCGACCCCCAAAGGGGTGGCGACCCACAGCTTGAGAACCACTGACCTAGAGCAACAGCACAAGACAGAGACTTGGGAGCCACAGGGGAATATAGACTGTGTGACAACTGCCTCCACGAACGAACAGCTGCCGCCTTTGCCACGAGACTGGAAGAACTGGATGGGACCTGCTACCATCACTGAACAGCGTGACCAGAGTCCATAGAAGAATCCTAATCAAAAGGGGGGGAATTGCAGTACAGAATTTCTAGACTTTCCCGAGCCATGGAGGGTGGTTGAACCCCTGAAACTGTTGTGCTGAAATATTTCAAGCCTAAACTACAAATATCACCTGAAAGGGAAACAACAGAGGCGAGGGTAGACAGGGGTTAACTTGGGTGAAGGGGGAGTATAAGGCGCTGCAGAGGGAAGATAAGGAAGAAAGAGGGTGACGAGGAAACAGGGCGAGCCAGGGGAGATTTGGTAAGTTAAGTGAAAACAAGAGAACAAGAGAACGATGACCTGATATGTCACCCTAATTCACAATGAAGAGTTAGGGGGAAATATTTATGTATCCCCTGGAGGTCATCTTACAGCCCAACAATTGTTTACCTTAACTAGTGAAAAAGTCTACCTTGGAGCATTAATCTCTTTTAAGAACTATTTTTATGCAGTCAAATTAACAACCACCACTCAAAAGATTAAACAGGAACTACGTTAATGCAGGAGGAACAATTCCGAAAAGGAGGAGGTGAAGGATTGTCCAACTTGAACAATGCAGCCCATGCCCCTAACTGGTACATTAAGAAATTGTTGGCTTGGTGTCTGTGTTGCTGTCCATATGTTTTCAACACCAACTGTGGGAGAAATAGGCCAGCCCCCCACAATTAGTCACCAGTTCGATAGGTACAATTATACGGTTGAGATATATAAATATTATAATAAAGTCATCGAAAACATGAGAGACGAGAGAATGAAATCATGGAGTCAGACACATGTCATGGTAGCATGCTCACCTCAGCCCCGCTTGGTGGTCCACGTGGAGAGAGGGGGAGGGAA
>NW_022111358.1:1431771-1433203 GCF_000313985.2 Echinops telfairi
GGCCACCACAACGGCTGGCTTCTTACATCTATCACACCTGCACTGTGACAATGTAATTTTTATCTCTGGTTGTTTATTTCTCAGATGGAACTACTTGTAAATTCCAAGAAGAAAATACATCCCTGTGTGTGACAGAACCAGCCTGCGGCGATTAATCTGGGCTTTTAAGCTGGGAGTGCAAACCTGGTGACTGTAGCTCTATACCTAAGTGGCCAGGAATCAGGCACAGCCACTCATTGCTCCCCAGTGCAGCAGCGGCCCCCGGAGGCATTGGGTGCAGTAGGATTCCATCCAGATGGATGGACATGGGGTTCTTGTTGCCCATCTGCTAGGCGGCTAGTGGCCCTGGGGACAGAGAGAGGGCAGCAGGTGACTGGGGACCAAGAGGTACACGAATTTCGGGAAAGAGACCCACACTTCAAGGTAGAGTTGACAATGGGTGTGAGAAAAAGTGGGGGGGACCTTGGCAACCAAGAGATCTGATTCGAATCCAAACCCCACCATTCTGGGCAACTATGAGGAGCATCAGTTACTGTCTACTCCTGCCATGGGATTGCCTTTCTTTCCCTTTCCATTGTTCCAGAAATCTAGGTAACATGTACATACATACGTGTGTGTTTGTGTAACACATTTGCCAATTAAACCTTCTTTCCCTGTCATCTATTGACACCTGTCACATTAATCTTGTACAACCACCACCAATCCCCATTGTCAACAGACAAGAACCTCCTCAGAAGAGAACCTCAGTTCCCCAAAAGCAGTGGCTCCTGGCGGGAGTTTCTTGGGTATAAAACGGAGCAAAGAATACGTGTCCCATAGGGCTGTCGGGAGGAGGCGACGAGCCCTGTCTGAGAAGCGCCTGTCGCGTGTAATGGGTGTCGGGTGGCAGCAAGCTCCCTTTCTGCTCCGTTTCCTGGAGGCCCTTGGGGAGTACTCAGGCTTGGAGAAGATGAAAGCCACAAAAAATAATCGGCCCTTAGGATTCCAGAGTGGTGAGGAACGTAGAGGGCAGCTAAGCAGCTCTGGCCCAAGCTCGGGGACATGAAGAGCCTCTTGGCAGCCTCGTGCCCCTTCCCCCTGCCACCCCCTCGTGCACCCTACTGCCTTGCTGCCACTTCAGCAGGAGGCTTAGCCTGGGCTTTCCGGACTCCCGCAGAACAATCACTGGGCCCCAGGCATCCGTATTCCCTAAACCTATGGGCTTGATGCGTAGAATGCCTAGAACAGGTGCATTTCAGGATAGAGATCATCGGGGCTCTTACCACATTCTCAGAAGGGTCTTCCCTTCAAACAAAGTGACGCCTGTCAGACTTTGTAAGGTCGGCTCACCGAAAGGCTGGCTGTTCAGCTGCACTCCCCCAGCAGCTCAAGGCCCGGCAGGGATCTGCTTCCATGAAGCTGACAGACAAAAACCCACCCCCACACCCACCCC
>NW_022111358.1:1434044-1435290 GCF_000313985.2 Echinops telfairi
GTGCTAAACAGGTTTCAGCAGAGCTTCCAGACTAACACAGATGAGGAAAACCCTGCCCGTTACAGCGGCTCAAGCCGCAGCCCCCTCGGAAGCTGGCATTTCAACGCCCTGTGTGGGTTTGCCTGCAAGAAGACAGCAGCAAACCACAGCCAAGCTGACCCAGTCCGGGGGCTGTCTGTGAAAAAGACCACAAAGTCGGGTGGAAAACTAGGTGCAGGGCCTGGGAGGATTTCTCAGAGCCACTGTCAAGCGACCCCTGCTGGTGCATCATTACCAGACCTGTGTCCTCAGGAGAATGTGGGGTCTCCGCACAGCTGTGCCCACGGACATCCACAACCCCTAAACCGTCTCTTTGTTGATCAGTTCTTCCGGCTCCCCCGAATTCCAACCCACTGCCCATTTCTCTGTGACTGAGGGGCTGAGCTGTTAGCCTGGGCCATGTGCAGGCACCGTGGGTGCTTGGGAGAAGACCGGAAAAGACCAGACCCCTGTCCACAGGGAGACCGCGCTGCCTCTTGCTGATCCCCATCCACCCTCACTCACCCAGCTCAGCAAGTTTTTGGCATTCCTTTGACTAGTCCTGCACCTTCCTGGGGAATCCTGGGCGGGAGCGGGGAGTGGACCCTGTCAATGTTTGTGGCCCTGCCCCTTTCCCGTAGTTGGAGACCAGCGGATTTGTCCAGACCCCAGAAGTGGATGAGACCATTGGAAGATGGAAGGTTGGGGGGTATCAAATCTGGGGTCTACCACTATCTCTGCCTCATTCATTGACCTGCCGCTGCGTGCCAGGCACCGACCGAACAAGGGTCTGACGGTGAGAAGGGTGCTGTTGGGACCAAGAGGCCGGCTTGGATGACCCAGGGCCTGCCTTTGGCTCTCATCTCCACCATGCCTGCTTGTGGCCTCAGAACCTCTCTGCCCTCCAGGTCCATCGTCTGGAAGACAGATCCTCACCACCGTGGTCACGGGTGGTGACCTGAGCATGGCCCTGTGGTCAGCAGCCCCTCCAGACCCGCTTGCTGCTGCTGCTGTTTTGAAAGAATCGTCCCTGTCTCTTGGGACGGACACCTTTCCCCTGTAGTAGCTTCCAGGGTGTCTCCTTGGCTGGGATGTTCTCACCCCTCCCTCCTGGGGACGAGTGTGGGCAAAGCTGAGCCCTGTGCCACCTAACGCTCAGACTGCAGGCAGACCGGCTGGAAGGAGGCCAGGCCTGGTGCAGAGCCAGCCTGCCGATGAGGCAGCTGCC
>NW_022111358.1:1436567-1439861 GCF_000313985.2 Echinops telfairi
GTGTGTGTAATCAAAAGAAAGCTGATTGCCAGAACTTTCTTCCGTGCTGTCTGGGTTTGAGTAGCCAGCCTGTGGGTTAGTCACTGAACGCAAACTGCTTGCTTCACCCACAACATACCAAGAAGATGGGTACCGGCTTCCCCGCTTTTACAGGTCAGCAAACTGAGAGGTTAGGTGCCTTGTCCAAGGTTGCACGCAGCCAGCCAACTGCTGGGATCCAAACCCAGGCCTCATTTTACGCCCGCTCTCTTAGTCCCAGTTCCCGGCTGCTGTTGAAGGCGCCCAGCTGCAGAGCCACCTAGTGGCTTTGGCCCCATGACCCTGTGGGAAGCCACGCTCCACCCCTCTTGAGTGTGGCCACCACGTCTCCCTCCCCTGCAGCTGTCTGCTCCATTAGCACCTTCTCTGGGGAATGAACAAAGTGCTTTTATGTGTCAATAGAGAGTCTGAGCCCACAGAGCAAGGCCCCACCCCTCCCTGTACTGTAGGTTCAGGTTTGGACCTAGGTGGGGAGGGCGCCCTGCCTTGGGAGTGTGCTTACATCCCCCTCCCCCCGAACTTTTTATTTTCTTTTTTAAACGTTGCTTATGTAGTTGTTGAGAAGACATGCAACAAAACAGATAACAATCCAACTGTTCCCACCTCTATAATTCAGTGATTACATTCTTTGGGTTGTGCAATTGTTTCCACCGGGTGGTGACGTGGTTACACATTGTGGGGAGACCCCAAGGTCAGCTGTTAGAAAACACCAGCCACCGTGGGAGAGAAAGATGAGGCTTTCCACTCCCTTAGTGACTTGCCGTCTCAGAAACCCACAGGGGCAGTTAGTTCTGTCCTGTCCTCTGCCATCCCCACCGAGTCAGAATTGACTCGATGGCACTGTTCGTTTATTTGTTTGCTTGTTTTCTGAGTTGTTTCTTTCTCATTGCCACAAACTCACAGCCCCCTGAGGTTTCCAGTGGTTGTCAATTCACAGGTAGTTCTTAAAAGAGACCAATGTGGGGGAGGGGGGAGTGGGGAGGGAGGGGGAAAACGAGGAGCTGACACCAAGGGCTCAAGTGGAAAGCGGGTGTTGTGAGGATGATGAAGTCAACATATGTACTAATGTGCTGGACACAAGTGATGCATGTACGGATTGTGATGAGTTGTATGAGCCCCTAATAAAATGATGATAAAAAAAAAGAAGACCAATGCTCTAAGACAGAACTTTTTTTTCTTGGTAAGGTAAGTTATTGTTGGGTTTTAAGATGATCTTAGGGGATCTGAGGTTGTTTTTTGTTGTTGTTGTTGTTGTTTTTTAGTTTGAGGTTTTAAAGATTATCAAGGGCAATAGCTTCAGGAGTTTGTCTACCCTCTGTGCTCCAAGAAGTCTAGACTCTACGAGAATTTTAAATACTTTTCTGCATGACTCTCCCTTTTGATCAGGCTTTTTCCGTGGAATCTTTGATCACAAAGATTCTCTAACGGACGCCAGGTACCATCCAGTTCTTCTGGTCTCATGACACAGGAGGAGTCCATTAGCCTCATAGTCCATCGCTTCCCATGCATCCGGTCTCTGTTGCTTCAATTGCTGTGCCTTGGGTGGCCACTTGCAAGCTTTTTAGACTCCAGGCAGTCCACAACCAGCGAGGAGGCGAGCAGAAACACGAGGCCATTATGAGTCCAATTAACCTCCCAACCAAGGAACAGCCCCAGGAGGTGTTCAGGTGTACATAAGCTGTCTCAGCAGCAATTTTTTTAACCTTTTTGGTCATTGTTGCAAATACGTCTATCAAAGCATTTCTGCCAAATCAAAAAAGAAAACCCCACAGGTGTTCAACAATGACAATAATGGGCCGTGCAACCTACCCTTAATTAAGGTGATTTTCCCCATCATCGTTAACCCCCCTTTGCCCTTCCTTGCTGTCCCCAGTAATGACTAATAACCTTTAGTTCATATACAGTTGCTTTTTTCCTGTCTTTTATATCACCCTCAGGACTCCTGGTCCCTGATTCCAAGGCCAGGGCACCAGCACATAGAGTCAGAGGCACGAGGAGATGAAATGCAGCCCAGCAGGGCCTGGCAGATGCCCGGACCCCACCCTCAGGCCAAGGTGGGCCCCTTGCTGCAGGAGAGGGTGGGTAGTAGAGGTAGCCTAGGGGTGAGGAATTGGGCTGGTGAATGCAGGCAGCCCCTCAGGCCTCCTGAGAACTCGACTGCTGCCCTTTCACACACCTGCATTGTTGCCAGGCAACTGGGACTGAGTTGTAACACCTTGGCAGAGGCAGGGTGGTGTTTTTATTTCCTGGCTGCTCCAAGCCTCTCCTGAGAAGTTGTGGACAGGTGGCATTTGGTTCCACTTTTCAAAGAGACTATACACACTCACACACTCCTTCCACCCCTAGGCCAGCCCCGGGGTTCCCTGAGCCCACAGCCTTCACTCCTGGGCCCCAGGCCCCGGGGGTGGCACGCAGGCTGAGGAGGGGCCTGGGGAAGCTCTTCGAGGCTCCCTCGTTTTGAGAAAGTCATTCTCAGGGGACCCGGGCACTTGCACCGCAGACAGAACGGTGGATCCGGGAAGCCCACCCTCTCGGCGGAGAAGGGTCAGCTCCAGGGGCGTCGGCTCACTGTGCAGTCACTGGCACCAGGACAGCCTTGAGATGGCCGTGAGGTGGGTGTGGGGCAGCTTCCGACGTCACACACAGGGCGTCATCATGGGCTTCCCCCAGCCCCTGCCTCTGCCTCACACCTCCCGTGCCTCCCCGTCTCTGAGCCACCTGTCCTATTCTTTCTTCTTCTTTTTCCCCTGTATATTGACCCACTTTCACTTAAATAAATGTATTTTAAAAAGGAAACGTGATAACACTCTGTAAAGGGAGGCCCCCTTGCCATAAATAGAGAGTAGCTGTAACATTAAACACAAAGAAACAAACTGTTAGTCCGTGGGAGCACGTGGAGTGCGGTGTGGAAAGCCACGATAAGGAAACAGCGGCTGAGTCAGCAGGCACACACCCTCTGCCCGGCGGGTGAGCGGAGGTACGTTTGATCTGGTGCCATGCATGCGCCCCTTTCACCGATGAGGGCACCGAGAGGCCAAGCACCCACTTACTGAATGAAGAGCTGAGATTCAAAGCCAAGTCCATCCTAAGACTGGATTTGACCCAGTGGGCCGTGCTTGCTCCCTGGACGGTGGCATTGCTGACCTGGTGTCCTGGGAGGTGGGTAGTGACCCTTTCGGGATGGGAGCAATGGTCGGAGCACCCCCAATGTGGTGGCTTTTACTTAACCTCACAGATGATAATCTGGTGATAATC
>NW_022111358.1:1441548-1442692 GCF_000313985.2 Echinops telfairi
GCGTGGAGACCCCTGCCAGTGCTGAGATGCTTACACCGCCACTGGATTCAAAGCCTTTCTACCCACTGGCCTGTGATCCTCCTGCATTTCGCATCATTGTGTATGTGTGTTTTGTGAGTTTAAGGAGGACTTTGTAGATCAGTGTCGGACATGTGGGCTAAGTCGGACTTAGGGGCTTAGACCGAATGGGGGTGGGATGCTTTCTGAATGCACACTGACCCTTTATCCAAAACGCTGTCTTATACATATACGAGTTTCTGTGGATTTGTTTCCCTAGTTTACCCAGACCAACACAGACGCCCAGGAAGTTTAATGGAAGAACCACCGCTCCCCTCTGCTGGGGACTTCCCTGACCTTAGAACCCACCTTCGCTGCATCTTCTTACATAATCCAAAGGGAGAGTTCTGCTGTCAGACGTGGGTGGTAAGCCGGACAAGGGTTAGACTACAATGCTTGTGATGACATGGGGTGCCAGCACAGAGTCATAGTGGGGGGGCGGTGTCCCAGCCTTGTGCTCAGCCCCCTCTGGGCCTTTCTGGCTTCTGCCCCACAAAAAAAATGCCACAATGGTAATCAGGGCTAGCCACATCCGCCTGAGGAGGCAGGCAGGCAGGCCTGCACCAGAGTCCAGCAGGGGCGGGCGCTGGGAGTCCCGTAGCCCCCTGTGCCCTGCATGGATGACAATAGTGGCTCTTGTCTTCCTGCTTCAGATGCAGACACTGGCCAGGGTGCGAGGTCCTGGTATAAAACCAAACTCACTGCCACCGAGTGATACCGACTCATGGTGACCCTGTAGGACAGGGGAGAACTGCTTGCCCTCTGTGAGTTTCCAACCCTGTAACTCTACTGGGGCAGAAAGCCCATCTTTCTCCAGAGGAGCTGGTTGATGGTTTCAAACTGCTGCCCTGGTGGGTTAGCAGCCCGGAGTCATCACTAGGCCAGGGCTCCTTTGGGATTTACCAGGGTGCTTCCGAAAGTCCTTTGGAAAATGGAAGGGAAAGATAGTGGGATCTCTCCATGAATTTTTTGAAGCCCCGTCGTGTTGAAGCCCCTGTGCGAAGATCTCAGATCTTCTCAGCTCTTGTCAGGAGTCACACGGCCTCGTGGGTGCGGGTGCAGGTCCCAGTCCCTTCCCTGGCCCCCT
>NW_022111358.1:1444371-1451103 GCF_000313985.2 Echinops telfairi
GAAGTGTGGAGGTTCAAGTCCACTCAGAGGTGCGTCAGAAGAAAGGCCTGGTGATCTCCTTCTGAGGAATGAGCATTGAGCCTCCTGTGGAGTGCAGCTGTGCTCTGACACACGTGGTCTTCAGGGGCCAGAATTGTGAGGACAACTGGTTTCAATGAAGGCTGACTTAGGGACAAGGAAAGCTCTCAGAAGAATGGAGCCTTTACCTCTTGGTGCAGATGGGGCCATAGAGAGGGCAATTCAGGGAGGGACCATGCGGTGAGAAGGTCAGGGATGGCCAATCTGAAGAGAGATATCGGTATGGTACAGCATGGGCCTGGCTTCCCCAGAGCATTGAAGCCAGAGACAGTAGGGTATTTAGATCTGCTAGGAAGGGGGTGCCCAAGAGCCCTTAGAAAAGAAACTCTTAAGCTGGCCTTCACAGAAAGAATTCAGAGCCTCTCTAGCCCTGCTGGAGTTGCATGGTGCCATAGCTAGGCGTGTGTGGGTTTTGTGGTCAGATCACTTTTGAATTATTCCTTAATCTCTTCGGAACCTCAGCTTTCTCAGTGGAAGGATCTGCCCGCCAGCCAGTCTGCTTGGGGTGACCAGCTAGTGCACAGGCTGGCTGTGCGTGGCACAGGGCCCGGCGCACAGTAAGTGCTCAGGAGAGGGCCCGCCACCACCAATGTGGTGCACAAGCATGAGTGAGTGTGGGGAGCCAGCCATGCTTCTCTGGGGACAGGGTCTCCTGCAGCTTCAGTGAGATTCCCTAAGGGGGTCCCTGATTGAAAAAATGTTAAGCACCACTCTCTGCTGGAGAAGTTTAAAAATAGAGAAGTGCCGTTAAGCACCTGAGAGCAGTGTTTGTGTGAACCAAACGGGCTGGGGTGGGCCTTGGGAGCAGGGAGGCCAGCAGGGGAGCCCATCCGCCCATCTGTTGATCTACCTCTCTGTCCAGGCTGACAAGCACTGCCCGGCACTGGCTCAGCTGGGGCACTGCTAGAGACTGAGAGCATGGTGCCCTGCCCTCAAGAACACCAGGCCCGTCTCCCCAGGGAGGCCCTGTGCCTCCAGGTGTTTGGATGCCTTTCCACAGGGAGTCGAGGCTGGGCCTGTGACTTGGCTTCACCAGTAGGGGGGGCAGGGGCGGTGAAAGTGTGACTCTCTTCTGGGTCGGAGCCTGAAGGTCTGTCTGGAGGCTTGCAGCTCACTGGTGTGGGGAGCTCTGAGGCACCACAGAGGCATCCCTGCTGGCTCCAACCATTAACCCAAAGGGTGATGGTTTGAATCCACCCAGAGGTACCTCAGAAGAAAGGCTTGGTGATCGGCGTTGGAAAGTAGCCATTGATGATCCTCCAGAGCTTGTTCTACTCTGACACATGGGGCGGGGTGGGGGTGGGTGGCGGGTGGCACGAATAGGCTCTGAGCCTGTGACAACTGGCTAGGTTTGGGTTTTTGCACCACTGTGTGGAGGGATCTGGCTACCCTGCCAGAGAGAGCTGTGCAGAGAGCACACTGCGAGGAGAGACCCCCGAGCCTGCACGGAGAGAGGCTTCACTGTGCTCACATTTCAACTGAGACGCCAGATGCCACCAGCTCCTGCCACCAGCCGACTGCCACCACAGGAGACCTGCCAGTGAGGACGGCAGGTTACTCTGTGTCCACTTCTCCCGCCAGCCCCCTCCTCCCACGATGCGTTGTTGGGACCCTCATGTAATGGGTTGGAACTGTGGATGTCATCCTCTTTGGAAACAGGGTCTTCTCTGTTATCATAATGAGCCACTACCGAGGGGAGGGTGTGTCCTGAACCTGGTCCCTTGTGAGTTATAACAAGAGCAGGTTAGACACAGTAGCAAACTCCATGGGGGGAGGGCAGGTGCCATATGAGGACTGCCCGGGGGATGGCTGACAAGGAAGGGAGCCAAGAACCTCATTTGGACTTTAGCTTCCGGTTCGGAGAGCAAATCAATGTCTGTTCCTTATAGCTCCCCCCTTGTGGTATTTTTGCGACAGTAGCATGCAGCAATAGCCAGGGCTGTGAAGGAATGTCCAGAAAAGTTGGAGAAGATCCAGGAGAGATCTATGTGCAAGAAACCAAGGGAGGGGGAGACGTAAAGGGGGGAGGGACTTGCTGTACCCTCTCCCCTGCAGTTGAGGCAAGATCAGACCGCAAACTGCCATTTGTGTGAGGGGGTGGTGGGGTTCAAGGTGTGGGGGGTTGAAGCAAGAGAAGCAGGAGAGGACATGGGCCCGCTGCAGGAAGACAGGGCTTTCAAGAAGCACGCCTGTGAAAGGGGAGGAGAGGCGATAGCTGCAGGGAAATTTCGGTTCCGCAGGGCTTCCTTGTTCAATGGGAGAGACTGAGCAAATCCACGGAGGAGCGGGCGCAGTTGATCGCGGGGGTGGGAACTGAGGCTTCATTGAGAGGGGGCACACCAGTCCTGGAGGAAGGCAGCTGTCAGCAGCCGGGGCCTCGGGCGGAATCCAGGCTGCAGGTGGAGTTTCCTTGGCCCACCCAGTGTACGGTTTTTGTTGGTGTTTGTTGTTGAATTTGCAGCCAGTGAGTATCCTGCGAGGATCCTGGATTCCCAGCCTCTGGCAAAATGGAAAGGTCGGATAGCCCAAGCTCCAGCATCCTGCTGGGCAGTAGTGTTGGAAGCTGATGGGCCTGGCTTCCAGGCTGCCACTGGCCTTGTCCTGTATGCCCAGGCCTCAGTTTGGTTGGTGTTTGTCGCCTGCGTGGCCCTTTAGGCACTAGAACTGAAACGCTGAGGCGAGGAGTGAGGAAGGGGAGAAGCAATCAGTGAGGAGGCATGAGGGGTCAGGCCAGCAGGTGAGGGGTAGGCACTTGCAGAGGGGAGGTTTGGGGTGGCCATGGCGAGGAACAGAGAGAGGGAGAAAGGAAAACCACATAGAGAGTAGTGCTACCATAGCTACCTAGAGGGGGTGGGGCCTGGGGTGGGCACAAAAGGTTTGACCTCATCTTCTAATATATGCCTGTGAACATGTGAATAAGGAAGACCCTAGAACAATCGACGCGTTTGAACGGTGATGCTGGAGAAGAACATGGAAAGTCCCACGGACTGCTGAAAGGACAAACCGAGCTGTGTTGGCAGAAGTAAGTCCAGAGTGCTCCTTAGAGGCAAGGATGGCAAGACTTCGTCTGACATCCTTTGGGCATCTTGTCAGGAGAGACCCATCGCTGGGGAAGGGACGTCATGTTTGGTAAAGTGGAGGGGCGGCTAAAAAGAGGAAGGCCCTGGACAAGGTGCAGCGACCCAGTGGCTGCATCCAGGGGCTCAGACGAAGCAGCTATTGTGGGGCTGGTGCAGGACCATGCAGGGCTTCGCTCTGTTGTGCATGGGCCCAGAGCCCACTCCACAGCGCCTAACAACATGACAGCTCAGAGAAAAATCGGCAGTGCTGCGAACAACGTCCTGGCAACCTGCTTCTAGAAAGAGGACAGCCAAGGAGAGCCTGTGGGACACAGTTTGGCTCAAACACTGGATCAACAGTCCACTTGATGGCAGTGGGTTTGGATTTGGCTTTGTGGCTCATGCTTGCCCCGGGCATGATGGTGAACCTGGGAACTGCAGGTGATCCACTTCCATCTATGGTACCCAAAGCAGGAGGAGTGGGGACAGGGACAGCAGGGGGAGGGCAGGGACGGGAGGTGGGCCTGGCCCTGTCCTGTAGGAGCTTTTACACACAGTGCCAGCACCCTTTCGGTCTGTCAGTGAGCATGGGCAGTCCAGGGTGAGGAGGTCTCACCTGGGGTCTGCCCAGGTAACGGCTCCAAGCACACACCTCAAGATGAGCACATCCCCATGCGCACCCTCCTCGGGAACGCGCTCTTCTCCGTCTTCCTGGAGTGGTGTGTGGCTTGGACACATGTCGCTGTATCACGTGGAGCTGGAGTGTAATTAGGCGATGCCGGGGAATGCTGCACCGGTCTCCCGGGAGCGCTGGAATAATGAACCCTCACAGAGGATGGAGGAGGGTGTAGGGGCTGCTGACCCGAGCCGAGCCGCCAGCTCGGATCACTCATTAGCTCCGGAGGCGCTCGGGGATTCATTCCTCTTCTCCGATGTGTGAACAAGCTGGCCCCGTTCTTGAGCAGGAAGCAGGAGCTGGAGGGGAGATCCTATCAAGGGTGTTCTGGACTTGAAAACAGGAAAGGCGAACAAGTAGCCCCTTTGCAAGAGGGTGAGGCGTGGCAGAGGCCACGGTCCCCCACACGATGGGGCGGAAGATGATCAGGCAGGGAGGCCAGCCTTTCTGGGACAGTGGGCTGGGTCTGTGTCCATGGAGGCTAGGAGGGCTTAGCTAGGTGTGGGAAGGCCCAACTTAGGAGGCCTGAAGGGTGGGGGACAGAGATGGGTTAAGGGCTCCTGCCCACCTAAAGTCACCTCCCTGGGCTGACTCTCCTCTTTGCGCCCTGTGGATCCCCCAGACCCACTCCACACCGCCCCCCATCCTCCCAGTCTTCCTCTGCCAACCAGGCCGGGTGTCTGTTCCACACCGATCCTGACCCAACCCTCCTCCATCTTCCAACAAGGCGCCGCCTCCGGCTCACAGAAGCTGCCAGGTACCCTGGGCCCCCAGGCTTTTACAGCCTCTTTTCCGGAGGGAGGGAGGAAGCGCTTTGGTTCCTGGCAGCAGAGCCCATACTTCCTTAGGCGCCTTTCCCTTCTCCCTCTCTGCCCTCTCCTTTCCTCCGATTCCTTTATTTGTTTCCCCACTCCCTCCGCAATCGTATTCTTAGCTGGGACTTTGCCCGTCTTTCCTCCGAGCGGTCTCATTGGTGCAGCCTGCCCGTGGTCCCTCCTCCCCCGTGCCGGGCAGGCGTTGTCCGGGGTCCAGGTGACCCCTGGAGATGGGGAGCCCCGCCCGCAGCCACCGGCCTGCCCCGCCCACCCTGGTCCCGAGGGTGCGAGTTGCATCAGTTTAGGAGGTGCTCCGTGCGTGCGTGCAGGGGACCCAGTGATTGACAGCGAAGCCCCGCCCCTGTGTCCCTCCAGGCCACGCCCCTTCGCGGGGCCTCTCCCTGGCCTTTCGGGCCACCTTGTTTATTTGCGCTCATGTCTGGCTTCTGGTCAGGGTTCCAATCACCAACCGCTCCGCGGGAGAAGGATGTGTCTGCTCTACGTCTGTAAGATGTGCAGTCTCGGGAGCCCGGGGGCAGCTCGATTCTGTCTTACAGGGTTGCTATGAGTCGGCAGCGACTCACTGATAGTGAGTTTGGGGTTGGTTGGGTGGTGTGTTTATTGAGTGTTGATTCCCCCAAGCCTGTGCCTCCCTTTGAAGGTCCCAGCTGGCTCCGTCCCTTCCACAAAGGGCAAGCAACCCAACCAGAGCCACTCCCTCCAGACCAGCCTCGTTCAATAGCAATAGAAGGCCAGCCACAAGTCATTTTACATGCTTCACTGAGCTACTAAGCTACATATCTCAAAAAGTTAAGAGACTGATTAAATTAATTTAAAGCTATTTTTATTTAACTTAATAGGCTCAAGATGCAATCATTTCAGCATGTAATCAATAAAAGAATTATGAGCTAGTGTGCATTCTGATTTTCTGAGATCTGGTGCGTGTGTATGTTATACTTCCAGCCGCTCTCAGGGAGGCCTAGGGACATGGCAGGTGCTCAGTAGCCACAGGTGCCGGACAGCTCAGCTTTGGGTCTTGATCTGGGTCCTTGAGACCCCCAGTTCCCTGCTCTAATGGCCCCCAGCCTGCTTCCCCTTAGAACCCTGGAGACAGCTTGAGGCGTGGGGCGCCCTAAGCCAGGGTTGTCTCAGAAGATGGGGTGAAATCCCTACAGATTTGTTTTCTCTCTTAGAAGCTCAAAATCCACTCTGATCTAAGAGGGGTGGCGGCTGGGATCCATGTGCTGTCTAGAGAGAATGGAGGATGGGCACAGCTCAGAGGGAGCAGGGCCCCTCCCTCCTCAGGAGAGGTGGTGGGAGCTTTGGGCCCAGCCTGGCACTAGCCTGCCTGCCAGAGAGGAGAGTGGGTGGGGCCACTGCAGTCCACAGACAGGTTAATGGCTGCTGCCTCACACACAATTGAATTTGCCCTTTGGAGCCTCCTGGCTTTGGGGAAGGGCCTCATCCCGGGAGCTCAGCTGGACTCCCCAAGACACAGACCCTGGGTCAGCGGGGCCTGATTCAATCAGGAGAAATGAAGGACATGGGAGTTGCACTCACAGCCAGTGCCCAGAGGGACCAGTGGCTCTGCTGGGAAGATAAGGCTGGAGAGGACAGGGGTGGGGGGGTGGAGGGGAGGATGGGTAGCAGGTCCTCCTATCTCTGTCTCCCTCTGAGCAGCTCAGGGGACCGTGATCCTCTCTAGACTCTCCCTCCACCGAAGCTGACAGCTATCTGTAAGAGACAGCTTCACAAGGGCCCCACCTTCTCATCTCCCTTAAAGGGGGTTGCAGGAGGACTTCCCATCAGGAGACTGGGACCCCCACGGAGCTTGTGGGGTATCCAGGCCAGGAGCCGTAGGGGAAGGAACAAAAGCAATAAAGGCTCAGTTCTTTCTTTCCTCTAAGTACCTCACATGCTGTGTCAAACCCACCTCCCAGGTGTGCGCTGTGTCTTCTCCCTGTGGGCAGCTAGTGCAACAATTAGGGGACAAATCGCAGACAAGAAGAGACATCATAGGACTCCAGACTGGACTTGCTCTCCCGTGCCTCCTGGCCTTTAACCTGGCAGTTCCCAGCACAAGGATTGCCCTCCCCGCTCCCTC
>NW_022111358.1:1451304-1456264 GCF_000313985.2 Echinops telfairi
AGGGGGAAGGGGGTGCTGCAGAAACCGCCCTGGTTCTCTTGCCGCGGCTGCTCCTCTGTCACAAATGTCTTCCGGCTCAAGGAGGTTCACCGAGACCGCATAGGGATCTCAGGGTTCAGAGGACCTGCTCCAGTCCTGCCTCTTGCAGGGAGTGAAATCCCCCAGCTCCTGCGTCTGAGGGGCCTCATTTTCCACACAGCAGGATGGCAGTTACGATGCATCTTGTTAAGGAGCCGTCAACAACTGAATCCCGTCCGTGTCTTCTCCTGCCTTCTCATACCCAGGCCCACCAGAAAAAGACCGTTTGGTGAGTTTAGAGATGGTGTCCAGAGAGCCACCTCGAATCATCTGCTGCCCGGTGTGGAGGCACCTGCTTCAGGTGGGAAGGCGGGGCTGGAGCTGAGTGTCAGATGCTGAGAAGGAGATGGTCCTTCACAGCCTGGGGCGGAGTGGTGCATGAAGGGTCATGACATGCCACGACTCCAGAAGACATACTGCGTGATTCTATGTGTTTACATGAACTATCCCACACAGGCAGAGCCATCGAGACCCCAAGCAGGCGCCTGGGACAGTGGTGCAAGGGGAAATGAGGGCCTCCCAATGGTGTGGGCTTTCCCTTTGGGCTGATGACCATGTTCTGGAACTGGTGGTGGTGATGTTTGCACACCATCGTGGATGTCACCGTGATTGAGATGGCAGACTTTATGCTCTGTGTGTTTACCACAATGTGTATTTTACTGTGCTATGCTACGTGTATTTTACCACAATTACAAAAACATACACCGGAGAACTTCTAGGCAGATGTGAGCATCCTGGAGAAGGGCTGGTGTGGCGGCTCGGAGGGGGAGGGGGAGCGGGAGGTTAGGAGGGGAGGGTGTGGACTTCGTGGGCTGTAAGGGGTTTGCATTTTATCCTGGGCTCAGTGGGAAGGCACCAGGGAGTTGTAAGCAGGGATGTAACGTGATAGCGCTTGTTGTTATTGAGGTGCTGCGTGGGGCGTGGTTTGCAACGGGACTGAAATAAAAGCTGCGAGACTTGCCAAGATCCAGGGAGAGATGAGGACAGCTTGGGCCCGGGTGGGCCAGTGAGGATGGAGCGATATGGACAGATTTGGGATAGATTTTGGAGGTAGATCCAATGGGACTTGATAGATTAGAGGGAGCGAGAATGAAAGGAACGGAAGGGGAGAAATGGAGGATGGCATCTACATGTTCAGCTTCAGCAACCTAAAGGGTGGTGTTGTCATTCCCTGAGCTGGGTGTTGGACACCCCACCACTGGGGCAGGCAAAGGGCTGTGCTGGTCATGACATCAGGTGCATATCTGGTCGCCTCTCGGGTGTCCGAATTTACCCCTGGGCCCAGATGAGCTCACCTGGGGATAGGTGTGGCTACAGAAGATACCTCAGAGGCTGAACCCTGGAGAATGAGGTCGGGTAGAGGAGAAACCCCCTTGCAGAGGCGAAGAAACAGCCCCACAGAGGCAGGAGCCGAAACCAGAGGGCGTGTCTCTAAAGGGCAGGGAAGAAAGTCTTTCCAGGAGGGAAAGTCACTGTTGGGAAGCAGCTGCATCATGGATGAAACTGTGTCCCCCAAGCAGACATATTGAAGTCCTAGCCCCTCTACCTCCTTGGAAATAGAGTCTTTGAAGTTATCCGTTCACAGTGAGGTCCCCCTGGAGAAGTGTGCACCCTACTCCAATCGCATGACAGAGAAGAAGAGACGGAGAAGGGGGATGACTGGGTGACAACAGAGGCAAAGACTGGCACAGTTGTCAGTGCTGTCCTGGGAGCATCAGGCTGCCGACAGAAAGGTTGGCTGTTCAAACACAGCAGCCGCGCCCTGGGAGAAAGAGGAGGCTCTGCTCCCGTAAAGAGTTACGGTTTCAGAAACCTTATATAGGGTCACAGTGAGTCAGAATGAACACATTGCAGGGCTTTTTTCTCTTTTTTTGTGGGGGGGGATGTGAACCCCCTGGGAGGGAGGCCTGAACAGATTCTTTCTCAGAGGCTGGGAGCAGGGATCCCGAGTCCAGACTTGTCGTCTCCAGAACTGTGAGATAAAAGATGTTCTGTTCTTTCTAAGCCAGCCCGACGATGGCATTTCATTGTGGCCGATTGGGCTGCCGCCGATTTAGAGGGTGAGTAGATGAGAACTAAGAAATCAGTGCCCAACTTTGCAAGGTGTTTGCATGTCTACCTCTTGGGCAATCTGAGTGCCAGCACATGGTAGGTGCTTATAAAAGGTCAGTGGGCCTGAAACGATTGTGTTCTGTGCTATGTGCATAGCTGCCCCAGCGTGGAGGAACTTGAGCTAGAAATCTGGTATCAAGGCCAGGAGACGGGCCTGGGGTACTTGAACTACCTGGGATATTAGCAGAGTGTCAGGAGGGAGAGGCCCTGGTGGCGTAATGGGTTGCAACTGGGACTGCTAATCCTAAGGTCAGCAGTTTGAAAGATGAGGTTTTCTATTCCGCCGAAGAGCTACAGTCTCAGAAACCCACAGGGCCAGTGCTCCTCTGCCCCCCCGAGGTTGCTGTGAGTGGGTATCGACTTGAAGGCAGTGAGTTTGGGTTGGGTGTAGAGGCTGGGACAGCCCAGGGTTCGGCTCACTCGCCAGCCCATTTTGAGACGGCTTTACCCTCTGCTGCTTTTTCTCTCTTGCCTCTCAGGAGGTGATTCATATTTCAATATATTCCAGCTGAAAAAGGCTCAGATTTTGAGCAGGTGGTAAGTCAGTACATGGAAATATGATATATTTTGACTAATGCAGTTTGAAATTTGAAAACTGCAGACAATTTTATTCAAGATCCATTTTAAAACCAACTCATTATAGGGGGGCTGAGGGAGGGAAGATTTCAGGTTTCTAGGGGGGAGAACATGTGAACCCGGGCCTGTCGCCACTGAGCCCCAGGTGGGCAGACTTGACCTGGCCGGCTAGCCCGGCGGCTGCCCGCCTCAACTGCCTCCAGAGCCTGCCGGAAACGCTTTCTTTAGCAACCTCTTTCAGGTATCCCCCTGGGGTTACCAGTCCAATTTAATCTGACCTTCAGCCCCACCTCTGTCGCGCCAACTCCAGCAAATCCCCGGGGCTGCCGCTGAAGACAGGTTTTGTGAGACAGACGGTGGTAATACACAGAATTTCCACTTCCTTCCCCATCTGCCTTGTCCATTTCCCCAGTCTCACAGCCCGTGAGGCACAGAGACCAGAGAGCCGTAATGAAGACGGGGAAGATGGAGATGTTGACAAGGAAGCCAAGGACATGGTTTCGGTGGGGAGGGGGTGTTTGAGGGGGGTTTACTGGGAGGGGGACCCCGAGGCACAACCGCCCTCCATAAAAGAGCGTGTGCTCTCTGTTATTGGAGGTGCGATCAGCCTTGAGTTGAATCCCGGCTCCCCCACCTTAGGAAAATCATGTTGGAACCTCTCCTCTCCGCTGTGACGTGGGGAGGATGGCTGCCTTCATCATTGTCCCCCTGTGCTTCCGCTGCTCCCGTGCTGCAGGAACAAGTTGTAGAACGTCTGCTGACATCCAGGCGGGACTTTTCTTTCCCTCCTGCCTTTTGCGTGACCTGCAGCCCTGAGTAGCACCCCGACTTCATCTGGTCTGTGATCACCGGTGTTCCCAGGCGATGGTCTCCACATTGGGGGGGAGGGGCTCCAGGCCATACTGTGGTGGTCATGGACTTGGTTCTGAGAGATGATACCGAGCGTCTCTGTCCCCTCTTTCCCCAGGTGTAGTTGACTTCACGCCTGGGCATTCCATCCGTTGAGGTTCACCTGCGTAGTCAGTTTCGCAGCCGACAAAAGGTATTTGCCATGAGGAAGTCATTGGCCTTGCAAAACTCTATCACGCAGTCAGTCCCCCAGTTGGTTTCTGACCAAGGCTGTATTTTCCAAGAGCCAATCTTTCTTTGTTTACAACTTTCTCATCTCAATCACTGATCATTCTCACTGACTGTATCTCGAGTGGGTGCCTTGGATCCATTTCAGATTGCAGAAGTTGGGAAAAATCTTCAATTTCTTCAACCTTTGGCATGAGTGACTAGTGTATCACTTTGCCTAATAGTCGTACTAACTGACCTTCCTCGTGGGCTTATGGATAGTCTATCACTGACAGTGTTGTACTTCAAGACAGAGCTTGAAATGTTCTTTGCCATGATGAATGAGACGCCTTTTCTCCCCAATCTTTCATGGCAGCATAGCAGGCCATATGATTTTTCAATTCCATATGGCCAATGCCAGTTCGTTTCAGCTCACTAATTGATGCCTAGGAGATCGTTCTTTATGCATTCATTCGTTTTTGACAACTTCCCGTTTTCCCACAGTCACACTTCATACGTTCCACACCCCAACTGTTAACGGATATTTGCAGCTGTGTCCGCTGACTGTGAAGAGGACGTAGAATGAGGGATAGCATTGCCGCTGCCCAAAGGATCTCGGCTGAGAAAAAATACCAGGAAGACATTTACCTGTGTTTTTATTGACTATGCAAAGGAAGTCTACTGTGTGGATCATAACAAATTGTGGATAGCATTGGAAAGAACGGGAATCCCATAACTCTTAATTGTGCTCATGTAGAATCTGCACATAAACCAAGAGGCAGACATTCAACTACAACACAGGCATATTGTGTGGTTTCTATTCAGAAAGATGTATGTCAGATTAGTATCTTTTCGCCACACTTATTTAATGTGCCTGCTGAGCAGATAACACAAGAAGCTGAGCTGCAAGGAGAGATATGGCATGAGGATCGGAGGAAGACTCATTTAACAATTTGAGATATGCCTAAGATTAAACCTGGCTTGCTGAAAGGGAAACTTAAAGTCCTTGCTGATGAAGATCAAACACTACATACAGCCTTTCGTGTGGACTAAAACCCAACATTTAAAAAAATAAAACAAACTCACTGCCATCCAGTCGATTCCGACTCACAGCAACCCTGTAGGACAGGGTAGAACT
>NW_022111358.1:1456760-1458782 GCF_000313985.2 Echinops telfairi
GGCATAAGGGGAGAAGAATTGATGTCTTTGAACTCAGATGTTGGTGCCCCGCCCACGATCTCGTGAAGTTGATGCTAACGGAGTGACTCTGTAAGACTCTGCAGGGCCTTTTTTGAAGCTGGCTGCCTCATCCTTCTCCTTGGGAGCTTTTGTCTTGAAACCCAACACGGAAACCACCGTGCCAGCAGGGCCCTGGTGATGGTGAAGAAGATTCAATATGCCGCCAGACAAATGAACAAACCCGTCTTGGAAGGGTACAGCCAGAAGAATCCTTAGTAGGAACCAGTATGATGAAAGTTCATCTCACATACTTTAAGCGTGTAATCAGGAGAAGCCAGTCTTTGAAGAACAGCATGCTTGGTTAAGGTAGGGTCAGCAAAAACAAACAAACAAACCAAAACCATCCTCAATGAGATGGACTGACACAAGCAGTTGCAACCATGGGCTCAAACATCGCAAGGCTTGCGAGCACAGGGTTGGACCTGGCAAGGTTTTGTTGTGTTGTGCGTAGGATCACCCTGAAGTGGAACCAACTCAGACACCTGGCAGCAAGCGCAGCACCTTGATCTTGATCTGTTGAGAGAAGTCAGCGAGTGCACGTGGAAGCTCCGGGGCAGGTAGGTCTGGCACGCTGGTGGTGCTCAACACACGTGAATTATCTTTGCTTCTCCGTGATCTCTCTACATGTAAGACGCAAAAGTCTGGTCTGTTTTTAGGTGCGCAGAGTCTCCTTGGAAAGGTAAACTGGGAGAAGCGTTGAGTCCCCAAGATCCTGGAGGGTTGGCATTTTTTTCCGGAGTGAAGAATGGGCTCAGCTTTCTGGACGGTGATTTATCAGTGTGTGTTCAGAGAACTTTGACTCAATGAATCAGCCCTAAGGACAGGATTAGAAGTTCGGGCAAAGCTTCAGACAGAGAAATAGTCATCACCGCATTATTTAATGTTAAGTTAACGGATTTTTGAAAGAGCCAGTTGATATGTTCACATGGCCAAGAATTGAACGCTCGTGACAGATCTACAAGGAATTTTTCTCACCCAGCCTCTAAATGCTTCAGTAGCTCTCCCAGGAGGCAACTAACTTTAACCATTTCTTTTTTTTCCAGCACAATCAGGCTTATTGTTTATGAGTATAGTATATCAGACTTTTAAAAATAGCTCTACTATTGAGGTATAATCCACTGCTTTATAATTCATCTAGTTAAAGTGTACACTTCAATGGTGTTTGATATGCATCCAGAAATGAGGGGGCTTCAAAAAGTTCATGGAAAAATTCTTTACCCTTTCATTCAATTTTCCCGTAAACTTTTTGAAGTCCCCTGTTTGTGCGCAATCACCGTTATAGTAAATTACAGAACATCTTCATCGTCTCTAATCAAAAACTCATCACCCTCCTGCGCTGCATGGCCCCCCCAACAATCTCCCTATACCTGTATGTGGCCCTATTCTGGACATCTGAATGGAATCACACACTGTGTGGTCTTCTGTGAATGACTTCTTTCATTCAGCATCATATTTTCAAGGATTCCAGTTGCAGCACAGAGCGGAACGTCATTCCTTTTTGTGGACAAATATGGCTCCTTCTTTGGATAAAGGTATCACGCGTGTGTATCCAGTCATCCACTGAAGGACAGTTGGGTCAGCTCTCGGACTTGGCTGTTGCGAATAATGCGGTTGCAACCATTCAAGGCTAAGTCTCTGTGTGGACAAATGTTTTCACTTCAATGTGGAATTGCTGGATCGTGTGATCACTTGGTGGCCATTGTCTGAGACTCAGACTGTGGTTCACATCCGCGCCGTCATCTTCCATTCCCACCAGCAGTGTTTGAGTGTACCATCCCCCACATTCTCACCAACACTTGTTATAGCTGAGCTTTTAAATTCGATTTTAGTGGTTATGAGGTAGTGCTACATTAAGATTTTTCTGTTTGTTTGGGGGATTTTTTATTGTGGGAAAAAAATATATATCTCCATATATATATATATATAATGAAGCATTTTCCATTTCAACTTTTTTCTTTTTTT
>NW_022111358.1:1459739-1464241 GCF_000313985.2 Echinops telfairi
AAAAAGACAAAAAACATTTTCTTTCTACTTGAGCCCTTGGTATCAGCTCCTCATTTTTCTCCTCCCTCCCTCCCTTACCTACCCTTCTTCCCACAAGCCCTTGATAATTTATAAATTATTATTATTTTTCCATGTCTTATACCGTCCCATGTCACCCTTCACCGCTTTTCTGTTGTCCGTCCCCCACGGAGGGGGTTATATGTAGATCATTGTGATCGGTTCTCCCTTTCTCCCCCACCTTACCCTTACCCTCCCGGTATCACTACTCTCCTTATTGGTCCTGATGAGTCATCTGTCCTGGATTCCCTGTGTTTCCAGCTCTGATCTGTACCATGTACATGCTCTGGTCCAGGCAGATTTGTAAGGTGGAACTGGGATCGTGATGGGGGCGAATTACCCAACTGTTCCTCTCACAGTGAATTTTACATCCCACTGGTTTGGTTGAGGATTTCCCACTGCGGTTTGGTTTGCATGTCGTGGGAGACCCATGATGTTGAATGGGCATCTTTTCATGTGCTTATTGGCCACCTGGAGATCTTCTTTGAGGGCAGGTCTGTGGAGGTCCTTGGCGCGTTTGCTAATTAAGCTATTCCTTTTTTTATTAGGAGTTGTGTTCGTTATGTCTTCTAGAGACACATCCCTTATGAGGTGTTATTAGATGTATAACGTGCACATATTTTCTCACATGTTCTGAGCTGTCTTTTTTTAAATAAATCACTTTACTGGGGACTCTTACAGCTCTTATCACAATCCATGCATCAATTGTATCAAACACATTTGTACATATGTTGCCATTGTAATTTTCAAAACATTTTCTTTCTACTTGAGCCCTTTGTATCAGCTCCTCGTTTTTCTCGCCCTTCCCCATTCCCCCCCTCCTGAACCCTTGGTAAATGATAAATTATTATCATTTTCATATCTTAAACCATCCGCTGCCTCCCTTCTCCTACGTTTCTTTTGTTTGCGCCTCCTGTGTGTGGGGTGGGAGTCGGGGGCCTGGGCTGTCTTTAAATATTAGCAGTAATGGGTTTTAACAAATCAAAAATGATAAACAAGCTAAATATCTCCCAGTTAAATAGAAGATGTTCTGTCCAAACCTTAGAATACGCTGCAGTCTGAAAAACGTGCCCATTGACACCCAGTTCTTCTTTCTGAGACATAGCAGGGTATTGCCTCCTGCACCAGAGCCTTAGCATGTGCCAGAATGTTCCCCCTGTCTGGAACCTCCTCTCAAGTTTCTTCCACCCTCATCCTCCCACCCACAAGTTCTAGGGGAGTCCCCTCCAGTCTCATTGCTCCCTGGACCACCGCACCCCTCCTGGGTGCTCTGTATAAACGTGGCCATTTGCTAAGCGTCCACTTCCTCATAAGACTCACTTTCCACGAGGGAGGGACCCCGCTGTTCACTCCTGCAGCATCTCCTACACAGACCATCTAGAGAAGCTGCTGAGAGAATGGAGCATCAAGGATCCATCCAAGGAGCAAACACAGACTGCAGAGCTGCGTGGGTAGCAGGACCCCAGGACTGTTTCTTAAATAAAACTGTTTAGAAGTGATCTATCCCTATATCAATGACCCTCAAGGTCAGCAGTTCGAAACCACCAGCCGATCCATAGGAGAAAGACAAGGCTTTTTACTCCTGTGAAGATGTAAACCGTCTGGGAAACCCACAGGGCAGTTGGCCCCGGTGCTCTCCGCTGCTAGGAGTGGGGCACCAACGGGAGGGTAGGGAGTTTGCAGATGGACGAAGGAGGTCCGGGGAGAGGGTGCGGCCAAGGTTGGAGGGATGGCGGTGTGTTGCCTTCCTTCTCGCGTCTCTCTATTTTTCACACTTTCTACTATTTTAAAACTGAGGGGTAAATCATGGAGAGTGAGATCAACGTTGCGGAGAACGTAGTGTTTGGGGGTCCCACCAGGAAGCGCATGCTCAGTGCCAGCTGGGCCAGCCTGGGGAGGAGGCGCCCACTCAAGGGCCGGGAGCTTGGGAGGCCCAGGCTCGGTGGCAGGTGGGTGGCAGGTGTCTGAAGGAGCAGGATCCAGTCGTGTTCCGCTCTCAGGTGGTCTGTGCTCTGGAGAGGCTGGGCTCCAGGCCACAGGGCGCATCTTTATGAGAAGACTCCATGGTGGGTGATTGGTTTAGACACAAGCATGTAACTCCCTCCTGACCAATGAGATGCAAAAGCAAGTCTGGGCGGGACTTGTGGGAAAGTTTGTCTTACTCTCCAGTCAAGGGAAGGATGTCCTTTTGTCCTTCCTGCCTTTTAGAAGTCCTTGGGTGAGGATGAAAGTCAAGGTCCTGAGACGCGTGGGGTGACTAGCACAGTGCCACCACCATCTGTGTGGCTTCAAACAGAGATGTAGTAAGTCAGAGCTGGGAGACTAGAAGTTTAAACTCCAGGTGTTGACCTTGTTTGTTCTATGTCCTGGCAGTTACTGGCAATCATTAGTATCCCTTGGCATGGAGGGACCATACTCTAATCCTTCGCCATCACCATGGTCACGTAACATTTCCCTTGTGCATCTGTGTGTTATTGGATTAGGGCCCACTCGCTTTCATGTGATTCTCCTTCCACGGAAGACCACTTTCACAGAGACTGGGTGGACTTAGGGAGCCCTGGTGGCGTATTGGCCATGCGTTGGGCTGCTAGCCATAAGGTCAGCTGTTCGAAACCATGCCTTTCAGTGGCTCTGCGGGAGGTAGTTCTACTCCTGTGAAGAATTGCCGTTTTGGAAACCCACAGTGGCCTTGTCCTATAGGGTCACCATGAGCCAGAATCTAAATGATGGCAGTGACCTTGGGGCTTGGGTAAGGCTTGAGACTGTCTTTGGACACAATTCAAAGTGTCCGGCAGACTCTTAAGGAGAGCAGGGACCATGGTGGCTGTGCAGCATGAAGAGGCAGGGTCCCTGGGCAGTGTCCTCAGGAGAGCCCCGGCTAGGACGAAACAGCTCCAGCTAGGCCATCTTCCCGGTGGGGAGAGAGCAAGAGCCCTGGGGGAGGCTGGGTTAGTCAATTGAGTCACCTGCAGGGAGGGAAGAGCTGGGGCCTTGCTCCCAGGGAGGCAGGAGGAGGGGAGTGGAAGCCACTCCACTGAGGTGGGAGAGGAAGGTGGCCAGGAGAGAAATAAGGCCGGCCGGGGAGGGGCTGCGTGAGCCAGGCTACTCTCCAACGATCTCTCAGCAGTGAAGATTCTTATTCGTAAACAACGGTTTAAGCAAAAGAAGGGCCTTATTAGGAGGCTATGGGATGACTTGCAGAATCTCCCAGAGGCCTGAGCATCAGGCTTGGGGGAAGCTACAGGCAGGAGCCATGCCCAGTCCGAAGGCAGGAATTCCTCGGTTTGTACCGTCAACACCCCAACACAAGCGCTGACTCCATTGGGTGTGGACGTGAAGGGGGGGGGGCCCTACCTCTGCGGCCATTCTCAAGGACACGGATCCTGTCGAGTCCCTGCCCATTGGCATCATGAGGGCCTGGTTCAGAGTCTAGATTGTGAGAGGCGTGCATGCGTGTGTGTGTGTGTGTGTGTGTGTGTGTGTGTGTGTGTGTGTGTTTTCATGTGCTCGCGTGCGGAGTAGCAGAAACCCAAGTCACGGGGCTTTCACAAGTTCTAAGGGAGGATGGGAAATGAGTGCTTTTGATTGTAGGACCATTTCAAGCTCTACAGGGAGGGAAAGGCTCCTTTATCTCTTCAATGAGATCCTCAAATACAGGAAGAGGCTTAGAGGCCAGGCACCCAAAACAGGGACAGATGCCCGCAATGTATGGTCCTGGGGGTGTTCAGGAGGACTGTTGGCTGGTGGAGGCCAGCGACTGTGTCTTTTACCCCCAGCACCCTCCTGGCGTGATGCTCAGTGCAGCGAAGGGCGGGGGAAGCAGTGGGCTATGGCAGTGTGGCTGTCTCTAGGGCGGAATTCTCGACTTCTGGGTGGGACACACTACTTCCATTCCCAGACAAAGCTCAAGTGCAGCTACAGCCCCTCTGTCAGCGGAGGCCGGTGTGCTGCTTTGATGCTGACCAGGTTTCTGAGGAGCATCTAGGCTAAGACGGACTAGGAAGAAAGGTCAAGTGATCCGCTTCTGAGAATTGTTGAGACTCTGGGCTCCTTTGTGATCTCGGCAGAGCCTACCCTAACTAGTCTCTCCTGCCTGATACAGAGCTGTCTCCCCTTCCTCGCCTCCCTTCACAATCAGTGGTTTTCTTTATGAAAATAAAGCTTTTTCCCCTCGGAAATGGATTGAAGCGATGATTGCACCAATCTTCTTAATATGATGGAACAATTAGATTCTATGATATGTGAAGTATGTGCCTGTAAAACTATTTTAAAATAAAGAAAGAATACAGGAGCGGTTTGTTCCAGTAATGTGGTACTGTATGATATTCACCTTCCTGACATGATTGCTGAAGACAAAATGGGTGCAGAAGGAAATGTGGTGAAGAAAGCTGATGGTGCCTGGCTGTTAAAAGATGTAGTGTCTGGGGTCTTAAAGGCTTGGAGTT
>NW_022111358.1:1464476-1465478 GCF_000313985.2 Echinops telfairi
TTTAAAAAAGCACACCAGCCTGTGTGATCATGAGGTGTTGACAGGAATAGGTATCAGAAGTTCAAACACAAGCAATCAGATTGACATGAAGGAACATGGATAAAGCAGAGACCCCAAAACCCACCTGTAAGGTAGTTGGACAGTCGCTCACAGAAGGGCCTCATGGAAGGGATGATATCTCCAGGGTGAAGTATAGTGCCAATGAAACAAACATATAACTATCCCCTAGTTCTTTAATAGTTCCTCCCCTCACTATTATGGTCTTAGTTTTACCTCATTAATCTTGTTAGACCCTATGTATATTCATTTGTATAACTGACATCATTTGATGCATGAACTAGATAACCCTTCAGAAATAGTAATGGGAGTAATGATTCCCTGAGGGTATGGAAGAGTGGGAGGTGTTTGCTATTAGCAATGATGACCGTATAACCCCACTCTAGGGGAATGAATAACAGAATTGCAGGTGAATGGGTACATTGGATGGTGTAAGAGATGGCAAAAAGAATAATAATAATAATAATATATAGTAATAAGGGTTCCAGGGGAAGGGGGGGTAAAGGAGAGCTGATATCAAATTGTTCAAGAAGAAAGAAAGGGCAATTATTATTTTTAATGTTATAAAATTATAACAGAGCGAGGTAAACAAGGGACCATCTAGCTCAGAAGCAACAAAGCCCACATGGAAGAAGCCCACCAGCCTGTGTGATCATGAGGTGTTGAAGGGATCAGGTATCAGGCATCATCAGAGCAAAAAATCATATCTTTGTGAATGAAGGGGAAGTGTGCGCAGTGGAGACCCAAAGCCCATTTGTAGGCCACTGCATCTCAGGGAGGAGACGAGCCAGACAGGGTGTGATGTAGCAACGATGAAACATACAACTTTCCTCTAGTTCCTAAATGCTGCCCCACCCCCCCACCCCCGCCCACTATCATGATCCCAATTCTACCTTACAAATCTGGCTAGACCAGAGGGTATACACTGGTACAGATAGGAACTGG
>NW_022111358.1:1465832-1467033 GCF_000313985.2 Echinops telfairi
CAGCGTGGCAGAATAGATTTTTTTAAAGAGAAAAAAATTATCACAGAATGAACTAATCCTGGAATATGTAATACTAAGGCTCAAGACATCACATTAGTTTATTGTGAAAAAATATTCGTATGACAAAACATTTGCCACTTCAATGGTTTTCGCGTGTCGAAGTCAGTGACATTGATTCTGTTCCGCATGTCGTGTGAACATCGCCGCTACCTTCCCCAAACGACTCGGCCCTCGGCCCTCTGCCAATCCCTGAGGGCCCCGCCAGCATTGCCTCTGTACAAGTGCCCGGTCCATCGACGTGGGTCCCACAGTATTCCGTCTGACTCGATTCACGCAGCATACGTTTTCACGGTTCATGCAGGCTGTGGCGTGGATCAAATTGTATCTCTCTTTGTGGCTAAGTAATAGTCTAGTGTGTGTGTGTGTGTGTGTGTTGATCCCTTCATCTTTTGATGCCCATTCGGGGTGTGACCCCAATTGAGGTCTGTGACTTTCGCTGCTGTGAATTGGTTTCCCATTTAGTCTTCATTCTGACCCACAATGCCTTACCCACCTTACAACTGGAATTGACATTTCCAGAGTCATCGGTTAGCTCCATGTTACGTAGTTAAATGGATACTTTTTCGGGCGCCCAGTAAACACTCCGCAGGAGCCCAGGGAACATGTCAGGCTGCTAGCCAGAAAGTCAGCCACCAGAAACTACCAGCTGCTCCCTGGGCGGGAGATGGGGCTCTCGACTCCCATAGAGCTACAGCCTTGCAAACTCGCAGGGCAGTTCTGCTCTGCCCTATGGGGCACTAGGAGTGGGAGCGGACTCAGTGGCAGTGAGCGAGCAAGCGGGCTCCTCCATCCTCCTTGAGGCAGCCAGTTTCTGAACACCACTCTTTCCCTGATTCTCATCATAACTCACAGGCCAGCTGTGTTCGTCCTGGTTGACTAGAGAAACAATTCCAGAGACACTGTTATAGATGTATAAGAAAGAGCTTTATATCAAAGGGTAATTGTATATTGAGAAAACATCCTAGCCAGATCAAGCCCATAAGTCCGATATTAGCCCATATGTCTGATACCAGTCCATAAATTCCTCTCCAGACTCATGCTGAATGCAGGAAGATCACAGACCAGTGGGTGGAAAGTCTTGTGGATCCAGTGGTGGTGGAAGCATCTCAGCGCTGGCAGGGGCCCCCACGTGGCTCCTCCA
>NW_022111358.1:1468456-1475696 GCF_000313985.2 Echinops telfairi
AGCCTCTCCCCGCCTGTCTCCTTTCTTGCTCCAGTACAGCCACCACCAGTTGCCACTGCGTCGCTTTGATTCCTGGCAACCCTGTGTGCCAGCGCAGAACTGTGCTCTTGAAGGTCTGGGGCTCTTTTTGTTTTAAGTTCTCCTCTCGACTTGGACAAATACGCTGCATCCTCAGCTCTCTCCATCAGACGGCCTTGGCGGCCGTGCCAACGGCCTTGGCCAGCTGGAGAATGGACCCTGCCGACTGGCCCGTCATGCAGAAGGCCCCGGGGACAGTGCGGGTCTAAATCCGGCCATCGAACTTGTCAGCCTTACCCAGGTTCATCTGGCTAGCCACCGGCGCCTCCGATTCTGTAGCAGGACAAGCCTTCCCCAGGCCGTGCTGGTTCATGAGCCCGCCGGTGCCGGTGCTGGTCTGCGTGTCGGGGACACTGCACCAAGGATAGCAGAGGGGCTCCCCATGGCGAGCTTTCAATGGCTGCTGAGTGTTTGGAACTAGATCGCCAGGCATTCTTCCAACTGCCTCCGGGTAGACTTGCTCCAACAACAGCCCCACATCCCATGATGTCGCTTCTGCCTCCCCAGGCACAATAAGCAGGGCCAGGGTCTGGTCCTCTCTCCCAGGCCATGTCTCCCAGCAGGAACCCTGAGCCCTGGGGTCAAGTCCCCATCAGATCTGTCAGGTCCCTGGGCCGACACGCTGAAGTGCAGAGAGACAGGCTGGGAGTGTCGGTGTGAACAGGGGAGATCCAGGGTTCCCTAGGGGCTGGGAGAGGGAGGAGCTTGATGGAAGCCATTACCCCTTTGGGAGGCCATGCTTGCAGCCGGCCCAGGGTGGGCAGGGCAGGTGCGGTCTCACTCACACCAGCAGCAAGCCTATCAGGGAAGTGCCACACGCCCAGCTTCCAGACCGAGACCGAAGCTTCCGGAAGTTTGGTGACTCATCCAGGTTACAGAGCTGAAGTGTATTCCCATTGGGACTGGGCCCTAGCCCAGTTGGTTCCTGAAACACAGAGCTGTCAGCTTCCTAGCCCCCACCCCCATGCAGAGACCACCCCAGTGAGGAGCCAGTAGACAGGAAGGGCAAAGGCTGGGACCCCTGAGTCGCTGGAATGAAGCCCCCCACCTCCTGCACTTGCCAGCCCCCTGAGCACAGCATCCCAGAGCTGGCCTGCTCTGAGGGTGAGCATGGGCTGATGAAAGCAGGGGTCTTTCAATAAGGGGCCGCCCACTTCTCAGCTGAGGGCCCTGGAGTGGGTGCTTAATTCAGCGTGTCAGGAAGAGAGCAGGAGTTAAAGGCAGAGCTGGAGTGAGCAATGAGATCAGACGGACATCACACGGCCGGATGGGTGCGTCTGTCTCCTCAGAAGAGGGTCCCTGCCCTCTCTCGGGAATGAACGGCCCAGGCTGCTGCCGATGAAAGGGCCTGCGCTGTCAGTCCCATCGCTCATCACGGTACAACATGCATATATGTGTGCATTCCGATACGGGTGTGTGCACACAGCCATGCACATGCACACAGAAATGCAGCCACCCGTGCACATGTGTACATGCGCACACAGCCATGTACTTGCACAAGATGCACCTAAACGCTCCCCTATGCACAAGTTTGCACATAGAGCCATGCACGCTCACAGATAGATATTCGCCTGTGCACAGACACAGACACACATGATTGTGTGCATACCATAGATACAGACAGATATACACATGTGCACATAAGCATGCACACACGCGTGCACGTGTGGCTACACATTCGCCTATGCAGACACACAGAGGCACAGGCCCATGTGTGCATACACATTGCACATAGACACATGTACACACACAGGCTCACCCTGGGCCCAAACCTGCATCCTGACTGTTAGTGCTGGGCTCCCATGAGTGGTAGCCATCCCCTCTCCCCCTGTCCCCAGAGAATTGTTCTGTTTTGGGACAGTCCTGTCCCCAGGAAGGCTGACCAACTTGTTCCGGTGTGCCTGGGACTTGCCGCATCCCAACATTGCCAGTCTTAAATCCTCAGAAACCCCGCAGATCCAGGCAAGCCGCGTCATTGGTCACGCTGCCCCAGACCTTAGGAAGACCAGATACTGCCCCCTCCTCCCTAGAGTCCTCCTCACCATCCAGCCACCCCTGTGCTGGACCCCAGGGACTCTCAGAACAGAGCCAAGGCTGAATCTCTGCTCTTACCTGGATTCTGCATTGGTTTATTGAACACCTACTGTGGACCAAGCCCTGGGCATGGGGCCTTCTGGGCACCATCTCTCAATCCTCCCACCAACCCAGGAAGGCACCCTGTGGAACCAGGCACTGTTACTGCTCTCTGTGTCCTAGGCATCCTGCTGGGGTCCGGGATACAGCCGGGAACACTCCAGACGAAACCCCTACCCTCGGGGAATGGAGATCTCGTGGACGGAGGCTGAAAATAAACCTGACTGAGCTAGATGGGCTTGTGGCTTAGAAGGGGCTGAATGCCTAGTGGAAGTAAAATCGGTGGGTGGGGCCAAAGAAGGGCTGGCCACCTAATGCTGCTTGTCAGGGAAGGGCCACCTGAGGTGACTGGGAGACAGAGATCTGGAGGAGGTAAGGACAGGAGCCAGGCAGTTATCCGGGGAAAGTATTACATACTCCAGGCGGAGGGAACAGCATGTGCAAAGTCCTCAAAGATTTTCACATCCATGATGTAAAAGGGGCACTCAGATGAGCTTTGGGGGGCCGGAGTAAGCACCAGGTGATAGAGGAGTGGAAAGGAGGAGAGGAAGCCGGCCGGGGGCTCTGGGTCCACGGGAGCCATGGAGAGTTTTGAGCTGCGGCGTGACTTGCTCCGTCTTCAGCTTTAGCTGGGTCTCTCCGGCACCTGTGCTCAGACAGATAGACGGAGTGCGGACGGACGGAGTGCAGGGACCAGGGTGGCAGCAGGCTATTGCAGCAAGCAATGACAGTGGCCGCACCAGGGTGGTGGTTTCGGTGAGACGTGGACGGGCCTTGGAGGGGTCGCTGTAGGGCGCGAGAGGGAAGCATCGGTCTGCCTCTGGGGTTCTTGGCCTGAGGGGCTGGCCCACAGGAGCCACTCACCTGATGGAAGAGAGGTGAGCGGGGACGGCTTGCGTGGGGAGAGAAGAAGCTTAGCGTGGACCCTACAACGTGCAGCGAACAGATGGGGGTGTGGAAGAGGCAGGGGAAGACCAGAGCCCACAGATGGCAAAGGCCCAGCTGACACGTTCAATATTATCTCCGTTTTCCCGGTCAAAGAGCCCTGGTGGTGCAGTGCTTACACATTGAGCTGCGATGCTCACAGTCGGCAGTTCAAAACCACCAGCTGCTCCTCAGGAGAAAGATGAGCTTTCTACTTCCGTAAGCAGTTATGGTCCTGGAAACCCAAAGCGGGGGGGTCTTCATCGACTCAATGGCAGTGTTTTTTTTATAGGTGAGGAAATGAGGCTCACACCAGCGAGGTGACACACACGTTACTTTGGGGCCAGCACTGGAACACACATGTTTCTCATCCCAAAGTCCGTGCAGGCCCCAGTGGGAAACCAGCAGCCATCCTGCCCACCATCTGATGGGTCAGCAATGGGCTGAGGGCTTCCTTGTCCCACCTTGGGGTGGGGGTGCCAGTGCTCACCAGGAAGTGGCTGGGGCTTGGGTGGGGCCCTGAGGGTCAGTGCCAAGTGGCCCGAGGTGCCAGCAGCTCTGGGTGTGCAGCTGGCCGGGCCTGTGGCCATTATCCGACCCCTCTTTGTAAAGAGCACCGATTGGCTTAGAGAAGAATCAGGAACGCTTGGGGTGGTGGGAGGAGGACCAGGGGACCTCAGCTTTAAGGGTGGGTCTGGCAGGGCTAACCACGTGGCTGACCAGTCACCAGTCCCACAGAGTCCCATGGACCTACCCAGGGGGCTACTGGGATGCCAGCCAATCAGGTACCCCTCTGCCGGTGCAGGCAGTAACAGCCACTTCTGTGGGCAGCCCGGAGAGCTTGGGGGCCTAGCTGAGAAGGTCCTCCGGCCCCC
Source organism: Echinops telfairi (assembly GCF_000313985.2). NCBI lineage: Eukaryota > Metazoa > Chordata > Mammalia > Afrosoricida > Tenrecidae > Echinops > Echinops telfairi. Next base: position 1,472,467 of record NW_022111358.1, read on the forward strand.
TGCACTGTGGAGCTGTGTGCAGAGCTGTGGCTTTACCTCAGTTTCTGCGTCTGTAATCGTTGTCTGATTCCCCGATAAACAAGCTAAGCACAGGCCTGCTTGTGCTTACCTATTCATCAGTAGTGAGCAAGTTCATATTTTTTCACCACATCAAAGACTCATACCTTTTCTAAGGAGGGCTGGTATCTGCCTTATCGCCACCACCACCACCCCCCACTCCCCCAGCACCTACCCACCGTATCAAAGCCTCTTTTCAAAATTGCAGTCCCCGAGTATCCAGTAAGCAAGGTGAACATGGCCTGACTCACGCTCACTCATCCGCAGTGGACAAAACGTGGAAGTGTTCACGACCGATTACTTAGTGAGCACTGGTGGGTCAGTGCTGCCCTTGCCTTGCTTTATTGGGGACTGTGCCCCTGGTGCTTGCCTAGAGTCCGGCGTGAGGGTCCCCGGCTCCCAGGGTAGGGAGTGTCAGGAGCCCTGGCAGCTGAGCTAAGGGCACAGTCTCACTCAGGGGCACCAGCCCACTTGAGGGGGGGCCCCCACCATGGTGCACATGAGGTGCCCTCTGCTTGTCCCCGGTCACCCCAAATCTGGCCCCCATGGGTCAAGCAGTCAACACAGCTGGGGGCTCCAGAGCAAGTGGACTGGGTGAGGTGCCTGTCTGTGCTCCTGGGGGTGGGACCCACAGGGCCCTGCCCGGCAGGGAGGGGGTTGGGGAGACATGAAAGCCACACCAGCGCGCCGTCCTGAGCATCCTCTGCACCCTGAACTGAGCTGGGCACACTCGTCTGACTGTGCCCATGAGGTCGGGGCTCTCCTCTCACCTCGCATAGGAAATCTGAAAGGTGAGTGGAGGGCTTGGGGAGCAGAGCCGGCGGAGCGGGGCCCCCAGCCTCTGGCCGGACTGAGTGCCTATGGGGATGAGCCCCCCACCCCATGTGTCAGTGAAGCATGTGGGCGCCTCGGACACCTGGATTCAGGAGCAGGTGCTGCCTGCTAGAGAGATGCAAGTGAGCTCAGACATGTGACACGGGGTGGGCCCCACAGGAGGAGAGCCGGAGTCCGGCTGAGGGGGAGGCCCAGCCCTCTTGGTTTCCTTCTGTCGAGCAGATCGGCTCCCACCCCCACCCAGGAGGGGGCCGAGGAGGCTGGTGGGAGGGAGTGTGAGGCTCTACCCCAGAGACTTGGATCGCTGCTAATTTGCAATCTTAAAATGCACAGCAAAGACACCCGCCACGTCGCTAGTGCCTTAATCAGGCAATCAACGGGTCCGTCTCCCACAGCCTGCACAGGCAGGGGGGTGGGGGTGCGCAGAAGGAGCCCAGCGATGGGTGCCAGCCTCTCTGCAAGGAAGCTCAGTGGGGCACCCTTCCAAACCCCCAGATGCCTGGATGCATCCAGAGCTTGGGCTAAGGGTGCTAGATGTGGGCAGGGTAGCTGGGACACCAGCTGGCGCGGGTGGGGTTGGGGGGGAACCTTGGTGATGGGACAGGCTTCTATGGTGAGGCCCTTGGGTGGTGAAATGCTTAGTGGACTCCCCTGTTAACCGAAAGGTTGGAAGTTAGAGGTGCCTGGGTGGGTGGACCTGGTGAGACGCTTCTGACCAGCAAGGCTTGCAACCTCTCTGGAGTACGGATCGGTTTGCACACATGGGTGGGGCTGTGTGGGAGGGGCCATGAGTAGGAGCTGGCCAACAGGCAGCCAGTTTGGGCATTGTCCAGGGCAGCTTCTCTGGCCTAGGTACCCTGGCATGTGGGCATGACTAAGGCTGCAGAGTGGCCCCTGGACTACCTTCCTAGATGGGCAGTCCAGGAAGTGATGCCCCATGGTCTTGTTGCTCCACCTGCTGCACCCCCAGACCCTGATAGAACAGCATGCTCTTTAGTGGGCTACAAGGGTATATAGGCCACGCCTTGTGCCACGGGTTGGCAGTGGTACCTCTCAGAGCAAGGGTCAGTTGTCACGCTGCCCCTGCTGCTGGACATTCACACATGGCTTGTGGGGCAGCCTGACCTTTGCACCTAAATCACACGCAGACTCTCTACGACGCACCCCTGGAGCCTTATTTCCAATGGAGAGGTGTGGCTCCTTGTGTGGTCCCTACCTCCTCTGGGGTCACTTTCAGAGACCCCCACTCCTGGGGCCTTAGGGAAACGGAACATAGGAGGCAGAAGAGGTTGTGCCTCCGGCTCGGGATCTAGGGGCAGAAACACTGCTCATAGCCACGGCCACCCACCGTCCAACACACACACACAAACACACACACACACACACACACACACACACACACACACACGGCGGCTGTGAGGATCAGAAGATGGAGAGCCAAGCACTTTGTAAACTCCAGTAAGCTGTACAAATGTCAGGTGGCATTAGCACTGAGCCTGCCACTGCTCACCCAGGGCCCCCACGAGTGTCTCTCCCGCTGCCAGACTTCAGGAAAGGAAGTGCCTTGTTCTTGCAGGACCCCCCGGGAGGCTGCGGTGGTGTCCCCTGGGTGTCCCATGAGCTCAGGTTGTATGGCCAAGGCCATGTCCCTTTCAATGTGAGCTGTGGGACGGAGCACAGTGGACAACAAGGGTCTGTGAGCTGGACGACCCCCAGACTCCCTCAGAGTGGCCTTCCTGGGGCAGGGTCCTGCAGGTGGGGCTGGGCAGAAGTGAGGCCCTGGGACTGAAATGAGTATTAGCTGCTCGGAAGGTGTCACCAGCGTGGGCTGGCCCCTCCTCCGGGCCTGGGGTCACAGGCTGAAGGCAGTGGGCAGGTTTCCAGGCATCCCCTGGACTGGGGGCCCAGGTGCTTACCCCCTCACACTTCTGCCCACCCTTGACTGCACTGAGGTGGGTGGCTCAAAGCTGGAGGACAGGCCCGCACCCTCGCCCTGGGAGGGCAGGCCTGGACAGCCTCTCCCACTCCTGTAACAGTCAGGCCCAGCCTGCAAACTGCCCAGCGGCTGGGGTGACTGAAGGCACTGCAGAGACCCAGGGAGGGTCCTCAAGCGGCACCGCCACCACTGAGGTCATAATTGCTCTGAAATCACAACCACACGCAATTATGCAAAAACCAAATTATGTGCGATGATTTTTATGTGTTGCAAACGTTCGTTCGAAGCTGGGTGATTACAGGCGACGGGAAGCAGCTGCTGCTCTCTGGGAGCCCATAACTCCCAACAGCTGGGAGCTGCCACTTATTTACGGCCACGCTGCGCCTGCCAGGCCCCAGGGTGA
>NW_022111358.1:1476171-1479035 GCF_000313985.2 Echinops telfairi
CAGGTAATGACGCTCGTCCATAATGAGGCTGTGCTGTTAATGAACACAGGGCTATTATCCGACCACAGGCTGGACACATCCGAAAATAAATTATTTTAAGGGTCCATTAACGAATGCCTAATTAATGCCCAATTAGAGGGAAGCTACAGAGGAAACGCTCCGGACTGTCGCGTGGAGAGGCCTGATTGGCAGCCCCAGCCTGGGAGCTGGGCGCAGGCAAGGGGGGCTGGGTTGGGGGGTCTGCCCTCGGGCCACCCTTAGTTCTTCGTAAGCATGTGTGGCCTCTCATCTAATATTCAGGACAGCTCTGTGAGGGGCACCACTTAGAGACCAGGAAACTGAGGTACAGGGGAGGGTGGGGGTGTGTGTGGCCCAGGCCGCTTTCTGGAGAACTTTGGCGTCATGCATGCTTTGCTTGCTGATTGGAGATCACTTAACTGAAACGACTCGAGCTTGGCCATGGTATTGACTTTGCCTGAATGGGAGTCTGCACCGCAGGCTGTTAACACAGAGCCACAGGAGAGCTGAGGGGCGGGGCTATCAGCTGTGGGTGGGGCTAAGCTGGTCCTGTGCTGTCAGGCCACTCCCTCTCATCTTTGCGCTCCACTGCTAGTGGAAAGAGCATCATTCGAACCCGCCCAATGTTGCTGCGGAAGAAAGATCCGAGGACCCACTTCCACAGAGACTGCTGTTGTCGGGTGCCTGGGAAATGATCCCGAGCCTGACTCACGGCGGCCGCACGTCACGAGAGTAGAGCGTTGAGCAATATGTTACTGTGTTTGACAATTTCTACACAAGGTGCTCGGTGACATCCGTTACATTTTGAGTGCTCCTACAGCCCTGGGCAGAATGGTTGGTCGTGGGAGCGGGGCAGGGTGGATGAGACATGGCTGGCGTAGGGCTATTAGCCCTGGAGACTGGCTCCTTATCCCGGGACGTGAGTTGTTTCTCTTCTGTTCCTTGTGGAATAGCTCCAGTTGGACACACGTGTGGTGAACGTTGACTAGGTGTTGACTGGGCAGCAATAGGTTTGATTCGGGTTTTTTGTTTCTAGAGGCGGGGGCCAGTGAGTGAAGTTAGAAATCTCATCCAAGATAGAGTTCTAACGCCTCCCTGGCCCAGCCCCGCGGGGTCCATGAGCCCAACAAAGGCACAGCCAAAGCCCAGCTGGCCCCAAGAGTGTCCTGTGCCAGCCGGCACCCTGTAGCCCACTGTGGCCCACCCCTACCCCCCCTCTCCTGGGCGGCTGCTGACCTGCCCATGCTCTCTGTCCCCACCAGGTTGCTGTGTGGAGCTGCTGCTGCTGCTGCTGCTACTGGCCGGGGAGCTGCCCCTGGGTGGCGGCTGCCCACGAGACTGCGTGTGCTACCCGGCGCCCATGACGGTCAGCTGCCAGGCACACAACTTTGCTGCCATCCCCGAGGGCATCCCGGAGGACAGCGAGCGCATCTTCCTGCAGAACAACCACATCACCCTTCTCCAGCAGGGCCACTTCAGCCCCGCCATGGTCACCCTGTGGATCTACTCCAACAACATCACCTTCATCGACCCCAACACCTTCGAGGGCTTCGTGCACTTGGAGGAACTGGACCTCGGCGACAACCGCCAGCTGCGGATGCTGGCGCCCGAGACCTTCCAGGGCCTGGTGAAGCTCCACGCCCTCTACCTCTACAAGTGCGGCCTCAGCGCCCTGCCGGCGGGCATCTTCGGCGGCCTGCATAGCCTGCAGTACCTCTACCTGCAGGACAACCACATCGAGTACCTCCAGGACGACATCTTTGTGGACCTGGTCAACCTCAGCCACCTGTTCCTCCACGGTAACAAGCTGTGGAGCCTGGGCCAGGACACCTTCCGGGGCCTGGTCAACCTGGACCGCCTGCTGCTGCACGAGAACCAGCTGCAGTGGGTGCACCGCAGAGCGTTCCACGACCTCCGCAGGCTCACCACCCTCTTCCTCTTCAACAACAGCCTCTCCGAGCTGCAGGGCGAGTGCCTGGCACCGCTGGGGGCCCTGGAGTTCCTGCGCCTCAACGGGAACCCCTGGGCCTGCGGCTGCCGGGCTCGCTCCCTGTGGGAGTGGCTGCGCAGGTTCCGAGGCTCCTGCTCCGTCGTCCCCTGCGTGTCCCCGGAGCTGCGGCAAGGTCAGGACCTGAAGCTGCTGAGGGCCGAGGACTTCCGGAACTGCACTGGGCCAGCCTCTCCGCACCAGATCCAGTCCCACACGCTCACCACCACCGACAGGGCCGCCAGAAAGGAGCACCACCCTGGCCACCGCCCCGCCAAGGACAGGGGCCACCCGCCAGGCTCCCGGAAGCCCGGCAAGAACTGCACCAGTCACAGGAACCGGAACCAGATCGCTAAGGCGGGCGTCGGCAAGCAGGCTCAGGAGCTGCAGGACTATGCTCCCGACTACCAGCACAAGTTCAGCTTTGACGCGCTGCCCACCACACGGCCCAAGAGGAAGGGCAAGTGTGCCCGTAGGACCCCCATCCGGGCCCCCAGTGGGGTGCAACAGGCCTCCTCAGCCACGTCCCTGGGGGCCTCCCTCCTGGCCTGGATCCTAGGTCTGGCGGTCACCCTCCGCTGAGGACCCAGGGGGTGGGAGGGCGCGTGCCCAGCACTGCCACCTGTCCACCAAGGAACAGCATTTATTTTCTTCTCTTTTTTGGACAAATGGAGGAGCTGCTAGGTTTCAGGGAAAGGCTGGTAGGGGCTCTAGCCACTGCCTGGGCTCTGCCCAGTGGAGTATAAGCCCAACGTGTACAGCCCCAGGCAGAAGGGGGTGAGTGCACATCGCCCAGCTGCCCCTCCCCTCACCAAGCACCCATGGACAGCGTCCACGCCAGCGAGGCAGTACCAGACAC
>NW_022111358.1:1479240-1486149 GCF_000313985.2 Echinops telfairi
GTTCCTGGAGGATACAAGACTCAGAGGCAAACCAACGAGGTACCCACCCCCCAGGAGTCTGCTCAACCAGCAGTCTGGGAGTGGGTGAGCAGGTGGTATCTTGGCTCTTACCTGGTACCTCTCAGCCAACCTGCCCCAAATCCAACCATATGCCACCTTCCGTCCTTCCCTCGGGGACCACACCTCCCATCCCTGATGTCTCAGGCAACCCAGGCAGCTCCAGGCCCAACTGCTGGGGTCCAAGACCCACTTTACCAAAGGAAAGAAAGGTCACCAGAGGCGGAAATTCAGAACCTCATCAGGTGCAACGAGGTTCCCACAGAAGGTGCGGTTTTATAACTATGTCCACTTATATACATATATATATATGCACACACACTCTCTCTCTCCATATATATATGTATATATACATATATATACATGCACAGGCTCTTTCTGCCCAACCCCCAAGTCCATTACCATACTGTTTGTCTACTATGTTTATAAATTCTATGGAAAACTCTATCTGCTGAACTAAGGATTGTACTGGTGATTTCTAGCAAGAAAAAAGAAAACAAAAACAAAAAAAGAAAGAAAAGTCAAACATTGTAGAATCTGTGTCTAGAATCTTGGCAACACTAGTCCCCAGGCGCCCTTGGCTTGCCAGGTGCCCGTGGGGAGGGCTATGGAGAAGGGGAGCCCACAGCGATCAGATCAGGGGACCAATATTCTTAGCTACTTAGAGCCTCACCTGGTTTTTATATGCAACACAGGCCTGTGGCCTTGGCACGCACCTCCGCCCCTCCCCCGCCCCCCCCCTTGCTGCTGGTGTCCGGACCAGAAGCAGCGAGCAACTGGCTAGGGGTAGGAATGTTAGTCCCAGGCGGGGCGGGGCCGGGAGGGAAGAGGGCGGGGCTTTGGGTGTGTTAAGCCGGCAGGCGAGGCAGCATTCCAGTGTTAGTCCAGCGGGTTGGACAGTAGGGTCCTTAGCTTAGCCCTGCGCCTGCGAAGCCCCTAGTTCTGGGAGCGTGGGGCATGAGCCAGGTTTCTGGGACAGTTCAGCTGCTGGGTTTTTCCTGGAGGCTCTTTGATGGGCATCCCAGCGAGGGCCCTGTGCAGGGTGGCAGGAGGGAGAGCATCAGGTGGCCTTGGCAGAAGAGGCCCTATAAGGGCACTTCAGGAACCACCTCAGGCACTTCTGCAACATGGGGACCTAGTCCACTGGGCCTTGGGACATGAGTGGGGAAGGCCAGAGCAATGGCTCAGGAGTGGTGGGAGGGATAGAGCCGGCCAGCGGGCTCCGGTCAGTTGGCCCTGCCTCTGGCCAGGCACCCCAGTGGGCAGAGTCTCCTTCGCACTTTGCACAAACCCCAGTTCCCCACCAGAGAGGATTTGTGTGAGGAACCAGAAATGCCGAATCCAATTAAGAGAGAAAAATAATAATAATAAAAAGCGATTCTCTTGGACACCAACAGTGTTTTTCATTTCTTAACCCCGCATTCCTGACAGGGTGGCAGATCCTGGGTGTTCAGGGGAGTGGGCGGGCCTGGCTGGGCACAGCTTTGAGAACACAGCACGTTGCTTGGCGGGAGGAGCCGTGTGGGGCAGGGGCGCGCTGACTCACAGAGACACGCACACACATGCCACTTGTTCCCTGTTCCAAAGCGCTCCATCGAGTGCAGGAACGTGGTGCCCACCCCCCCACCTCTCACCCACCCTACCCCCCCTCGCCCACCCTATCCCCCACCCCCTGTGCTGGGTCAGTGCCATCCCCTCCAAGCCTCCCCCCAGAGCAGGCTGGCTCAGGATTGTTCCCAGCCGTTCCCAGGAGGCTGGGCAGTGGCTGGAAGGGAGCAGACAGCTCCTGGGACCCCAGGGACTTCAGGAGGCCCCAGCAGCAGTGGGTGGGTTATCTGCCCTCCGGGTTCTGGAAAAGAAGGCTCAGAGGTCAGAAGGCTGTGCCTTCCAGAGAGTGAACCCTTCTTGCTGCCTCCCCCCTCCCCCCACCACAAAGCTCATTGTCCTGGGGTCAGTGTCAACTCACAGCCACCCTGATGGATAAGAACTGCCTTTCTGAGACGGTAAACTCCGCACGGGAGTAGAGAACCTCATCGTTCTCCTGCAGCTGATGGTTTTGAACCACTGAACTTGTGGCCGGCAGGCCAATGCATAACCTGGTGCAACAGCGGGGCTCTTCCTCCTTGCTGCAGGGCTCGAAACCTAACAAATTATCTTCAGCCTGTCCTGGCTCTGACCCCCACCTGCTCTGACCCGGACCGGCCGGGTGGGGCCTGGCTGTCCCTCAGAACCTGTGAAGGCTGTTAGGCTGCTGATTTCATTTCCAGCTTTGACAGCAAGCCCTCGATGGGAAAAATCAAGAGTATAAGCACTGTATTAAAATTTGTTTTTTTCCAAAAAACAAAAACACTAAGAGAGACACTTAGTCCCATAATCTGGAAGTGAAATGTCAGTATAAGAAATGCTAATGTTTTATAAATGATCCGCTTCTGTCAGGGACAACGGAGTCTCTGTCTCCGGCAGCGGCCGGCCGGCGGCTCTCAGGCAAGGCGGCAGGGCCCAGGACGCCAGGGGTATTTTTAGTAGCTCTCTGCTCCAAGGGGTAGAGGGAGTAAAGGCAGCTCTCCTGTGGATGACATCACTGTCTCTCAGCCGCTCACCTGCTACCCAGCACCTACCCAGCACGGTGACACCATCGCTCAAGGCCTAGGAACATGACAGTTGGTCAGAGGCTGAGCACAGCAGGGGCCTTGCTCTGCGAGCTTCTGTCCTGGGTCGCTCAGAACAGCTGATTCCCTACCTCTGGGAATCCCACGCTCCCAGGTGCTCTCTGGTCCTGCTGCAGTGGGCTCAGCACTCTCCCTGGGCCCCCAGGAGGGCACTGGCTGTCTCCTCACTCCCCTCTGCCAGGCAGCACTCCCCTTGGGGCTGAGAGGCGGACAGAGTCATGGTGGATGAGGGTGCCACGGGAGGATGAGGGTGGCAAGGAGGAGGCCTTATGGGTGGGCAAACTTATTCTGTCCTAGAAGTAGTGGGGAGGTGGGGTTCCCTCCACTCGGGGGCCCCCTTCCGGCCCCACAGCCCCAGCTGCAGGCCCACAGGGGCACATGGCCCCACCCGTAGCACCCCTTGCCAACGTTCCTCAGCAGCGGGCTTCTTCATTGCAATTTGCCTCTCTGCTCAGCCGGATCCCTCTCTCTTGCCAGCAGACCGAGTGTGCTCCCTGGAAACCCGCCTGGGCCAGCAGCCATTCCCAGACACCTGCTGCTTCCAGGACCATTTGTCTCCAGGCCCCCACCCCCTCCAGTCTGGAGTCCACAAAGAGCACTCCCCTCTGCTCTCTCCTGGCTTCAAAGAGTACCTGCCTAGGAAAGGTCAACTGCCACCTCTCCATGAGCCACCCAACCCAACCTCTCCAACTGGCAGCCAGCCAGGCATATCCCCCACCCCCACCCCTAGCTGCAACTCCCCCCCTCCTGCTGGGGCTGCTCTTCACCAGAGAGCCAAGAATCCCATTAGCTGGTGTTTACTCATCACTTAGCTCCTCCCCCAGCACTGCCACAGGGTGGGGGCATTCGCCACCCCCAGGAAGGGCTGTCAGTGGGTTTAGGGAGCCAGCCAGGAGCCAGAGAGGCTTCCTGGAGGACCAGCCACATACATACATACTGGGCGCAAGAGAATGAGTCTTCTGGAACCAGCATGTGCCCACCCGTCCCTGATTATACACTGCCACCAGGCCCTCCTCAACGCTGACCCAGGGGAACCACCCTCGGGTTAAACAAGGCCAAGTGTGTATAGTGACAAGATCGCAGACACCCCCCCTCCCAAAAAAAAAAAAGAAAAAAGAAAATCAACCCAGCTGCCAGACCAGCGACTGATTGATGGTGACCCCTTACAGAACAGAATTGCACTCTGGGGAGTGGACCTTCTGGAAACATCTCTGAGGCTTTTTCCTGAGGTGCCTGAGAGTAGGTTTGAACTGCTAACCTTTCCATTCGTAGCTTAAGCATTTGCACCACCCAGGGGGCTCTCATGGGATCCCATCCATGGGCCCTGTTTCTAAGCCTCCAGACGTGGCGCATCTCCCCATCATGGGCTCTCTGTCTTCACCTTCCACAAAGCAGGAACTTAGCTCATCCCCGGCCACCGGCCCAGCCCCTACCCCCTGCCCCCCACCAGCTTGTAATGGGCCAATTTTCTTTTTACCTTCTGTTTGCTTGGAAAAGATCTCAAGATCTCATTGCATTAAAATATCCTTTACACGTCTACACTTGATACCTAGTTCTGTTCCTCTAATTGTCTCTTTTAACTCATGGTGAGCTTTCAGCGTAAACCACCCAGGTGCCTGCCCCCACCTTTCAGGCTGTTAATAAATACAAGCTCTAGAAAAATGTACATAAACATCTCCTGTTGGCTAAATACCTGACAGAACCATCAAAAAGCCAGGGGGGGGGGGGAGGCTTTTTCGTAGGATGAGCCACCACCTGTGCTGCCCAGCCCAGCCCTTTGAAGGGGCCTGCTAGATCCAGGGTAGTGTCTGCCCCCCACGGGCCAGTGGGTGGAGGGCCCAGCCCGGCCAAGGCTGCAAAGAGGTGAGAGGGCAAGAGGACGATGACCTCATAGGACTCCATTCAAGAGCAAGATGTTGGGAGAGGGAGGAACAAGGGCGAGGACACAGGAGACGTTGGCTTTGTCCCGGAAAAGCTAGCACACAAAAAGCAAACCACCTGCCACCAGGCTGATTGCGATCGCGGCCACCGCCTGTGTGCAGGGTGGAGCTGCCCTCCACGGAGCGTTCCCAGAAGCAGATCTCCAGACCTTCCTTCCAAGGTATCTGAGATGGGTGTACACGGCCGACCTCTCAAAGCCACATGTGCCACCCCGAGTCCTTGTCCACGGACTCGGCTTTCACTGCCACGGAGTGGATTCCGACGCAGAGCGCCCTTCAAGGTAGGCGACCACGGGGTAGAGCTGCCCTGTGGTTTTCTGAGACTCTCACTCTTTAGGGGAGTTGAAAGCCTCGTCTTTCTTCCCAGGAGCGGCTGGTAGTTTTGAACTGCTGGCCTTGGGGTTAGCAGTCCAACTCGCAACCCACTGGGCCTACTTTTGCCCACCAAGCGCCGGGGAGGACAAGCGGCATTTCCCGTGGGCCCCCTCTGGAAGAGGCGGGTCAGCTCCTCCTGAGGGGGCCCACTGCCTCAGGCTGCAGGACAGGAGCCACCCCAAGGCTGCCCCTTCCAGCTCTCCATGCTAAGTAGAGCCCCGGGAGGCTGAGGAAGCCTGCGCCCGTGTCACCGATTCTTGGCACGTGGCCCGCACACGCGTGGCCTGCCTGATGGCAGAATGGGACGTGGCTGCTACAAAACACATTTGGGTCACTGTGCTTTCCAAACCCCGGGGAGGCAGCACCCCTCGGAGGGCGCCCCTCCCGCCCCCCAGGCATCACAGGGGCCTGGCCCTCCCAGGCCACCCCCGCCCCCTCTCAGGGTCTCTGAAAAGAAAAGAGAAAAAGCAGAGCCGAATGAAACCCTTCCATCTAGCTAAGTGCCATCCCCAGGGAGCTGACTCCAAGGAAGAAGGAAATGTCAGTGCCGGGACCTGAACAGGTGGGAGGCCTCCTCGGAGGCGGCTGGCTCCTTGTCGTCTCCCCCCACGACGTCGCAGGCAAGACAATCATCTCTGACCGTCAGCCGCCTGGAGATTCAGAGGCGGCGGCGTCCAGGCGGCCACTCACTGCCCCAGCCAGCAAGGCCTGGAAAAGGCTCTGGGTCAGAGTCATCGCAGGAGGCTTTCTCAGGGGTGGGGAGCCGTGGTCCGTCTGGCAGGGTGGGCAAAGGAGGGGGTGTCTGAGTGGGTCACCGGGGAGCAGTCTGTCTAGTCTCAGAAACCCACGGGGCAGTTCTGCTCTGTCCTGTGGGGTAGCTAGGAGGCAGAACTGACTGGCTGGCAGTGGCTTGGTTACAGTCCCTGGTGGCTTAGTGGCTCCATAGGCCAGCAGTTCAAAACCAGCAGACCTGTGGGTGAAGGGGGCCAGCAGACGGCATAAGCTACTAAATAATAACAATGTATACTTGATCACGGATTCGAGCGTGGGCGGGCCCGGGAGGGAGAGGAAAAAAGAGGAGCTTATATCAAGGACTCAAGTAGGAAATGTCTTGGAACCAAGGATGGATGGCAACGCCTGTACAAATACGCTGGGTACGATTGATGTCCGGAATGTTACAGAAGCTGTAAGAGCCCCCCGGAACATGATTGTTTTAAAAGGCAGCAAAAAACCACCAGCTGGGATTTTGGCTCCTGACCGGCTCAGAAACCCGCAGGGGCTCCTGTCCTATGGGGGCACTTTGAGTTGACATCAACTCAATAGCAGTGGGTTTGGGGTTTGGGTTTTGGGGGGGTGGGGGAGGGGGTGGGAGTAGTTCAAACAGTGAACACACCAGGCAGCTAACAGAAGGGTGGAGGTCAAGTCCGCCCAGTGGAGCCTTGGAGGAAAGGCCTGGTGCTCTATTTCCAAGAAACCAGACATTGAGAACCCTGAGGAGTGCTCTTGTTCTCGATCTCAGTCTCTCACTCACACACACACACACACACACACACACACACACACACGGCTGCTATGCGTCGTCGCCTCAACTGCAACTGGTCGCTGGGCTATTTGAGTGTGAGGGAGAAGGGCTGTCTTCCCAGATGAGGCCCAGGGCTGGGGATCCAGCCGCCCTCTCCCTCTCCGCCCTCTCCCTCTCCGGACATGGTGGTGACCATCTGTCAGCAGCCCTGGCAGTTGTCTGATAAAGGGGAGGATGCTGGGAGGTCTGGGCACTGCCCACGGAATGTTGGTTTTGCAAGGCAAGGCCTGGTGGGGGCTGCAGTCCTTCATCCCACCCAGTGCCACCTGGGGGCTGCCCCCCCCCC
>NW_022111358.1:1486249-1491250 GCF_000313985.2 Echinops telfairi
CCCCCCGCCAGCCAGCCAGCTGGGCCACACTGACATTCTGCCCCTGTGCTCTGGGTCACTGGGGTCTCTAGGTGTTTTTATTCTTTATCCCCTTGTCTCAGCCTCAGAGGCCCCGAGGTGCCTGACCCTTTGTCTCGCCTGCCACCTGGAGAGTCTGTCGCTGTTTTATCTCAGGCGGTTAAAGTGCCGCTGTCTGGCACTTGGCAAGTCTAAGTTGAAGGCTCCTCTCAATTTCAATGCAGGGCCCCCTTTCCCAGTAAACAGTGCCTCGGGCTGGGCTCCTCGCCTTTGCTTCTGTTGGCAGTTGGCAGCGAGCAGCCAGGAGGCTCCCTGCAGCCTTACGTGGTGCACGGAGAAAGCCTGGTGGGGAGCTGCACTCCGTGAGCCCCAAGCTTGCGCCCAGGTAGGTCCCAGACCTTGCGTCCTTGCTCATCTCCTCAGCACCCCTGCCCGACAGCTGACAGATACTCTCCTCGCAAGCCCTCCTCCCAAGTCCATCACTCCCCACCAGCTTCCCACTGGGCCCGCTGCTGGCCTCCCCCTCCCCAGAGACCACCATCAGGAGCTGCCCCGTGGCCCACTCCCCATCTGGGCTCTCTGGGTGAGAAACGTCACTCCTGTCACCGACCCACCTCAGTGCCACAGACAGTCCCTGGACACAGTCATGCTTCCTTGCAAATCTTTCTTCCCCACCCGTTTTGGAAAAGCCACTTAGGGCTGGACAATGGTGTGGGCCTCTCCTAGACACGATCAGGGGATATTTGACTCTGACCCCCATCACACAGTTCAAGCAATGGACCTCTTAACGACACGAGGATTCTGGTTCAAGTCCACCCAGAGCCTGATGATCTGCTTCTGTGACCACCGGCCTGTGAAAAAACCCTAGGGGCACCGTTCTGCTCCCACGTGCATGCTGTCAGCTGTAACTCCATGGCCCCGTATTCAGTCCCAGGCGTGGGTGTCCTAGCCTGGGCCTCTTCCGCCAAGACAGCCCTGCCCTTCCTGCCCTGAGTGGAAGGAATCCAGGCACTGGGGGCCAATCCCGGAGCCAGGCTGCCACTGGTGGAGGCCTGGCCACATGGCCCAAGGTGTGTTTTGTTTCCTATAAAGCAGTACACCTGGGCATCCGAGAACAACAGCTAAATCCTGTCTGGAGAAGTCTGCCATCCAGGGGTCAGTCGGTCATGCGCTCTCTGAATGCTCTAGGGCAGCGGTTCTCAACCTTCCTAAGGCCACGACCCTTTCAGACAGTTCCTCATGCTGTGGTGACCCCCAACCATAACATTATTTTCATTGCTACTTCATCACTGTCATTTTGCTACTGTTATGAATCATCATGTAAATAGCTGCTACAAATTAAACATAATTAAACATACTTTAAAGCATAGTGATTCATCACAAAACAATATGTAATTATATATTGTGAAATATGTGTTTTCTGATGGTTTTAGGCGACCCCTGTGAAAGGGTCATTTGACCCCCAAAGGGGTCGAGACCCACAGGTTGAAAACCGCAGCTCTAGGGGGCAGTCCTTCCTGGCCTCTTCCTACCTTCTGGTCGTTTCCGCCAATCCTTGGCTTCCAGATGCACCCCTCCAATCTCTGCCTCTGGCTCCACCTGGTTCACATTTGCCCTGAGGCCCCTGGGAAGAGGCCTGGTGGGCTAGTTCTGAATATGGTCACAGCCCCTGAAAACACTGTGGAGCGAAGTTCTCCTCACGTGAACAGAAACTGATCGGCTCTTGGCAAGAAAAATTCACTTGTTAAAATTGTAAAGAAAAGCAAGAGATGGACCCGGCGGCAATAGCCTTGTTGTGTTGTGTTGTTTGTGAAGAGCCCTCTAATGTTTCCTTCCTATCTCCAGAAAGCTCAAGGTCAAATCAATTCATTGGCAAAAGCCCTGGAGGGCAAGTCAGGTGGTCAGCCCCATCTTCCTGTTTTCCCTTACCTGTTGTCCTTACATTTTTCCAAACTACGGTACTGGGATCACTAATCCAGGTAAGGATGGGAGCTGGTAAAAGCATCCCCACCCCCTTCCTTTCCACCTAGTATGGGGGTACAGTGGCCAGAGGCTCCCAAACTGCCTAGGGTTATTTCTCCAGCCTCTTGGCAGCACTAGCTGGGGTCCTGTTTCCGACAGGACACCATGGTAAGTGCAATGGAGACTCCAGTGTCAAGGGCAGAGAGAGAAGACCTGTCCCCATGGTCCCTCCTCCTACAGAGGACCATGAGGCTGCCATGGGAAGGCCTTCTACCAGGTGACAACAGAGTGGACGAAGGTTAGCTGAAGGGGATGCCCAGGCTGCCCTCACAGGGTCCTTGGGGGTGTCTGCATGCAGGGTCAAGTGTGGAGGGCACTGTGGAGACCCCCTCACTTGGCTCGTATTTACGACTCTCCTTGTGCTTTGATTTGGGGGCCTCTTTCTGGAGCGGCTGCAAATCCTGGGACCATTCCGGAAATGTGTGTTTTCTTGCCATTTGTTTTGTTCCTTTTGGAAAATTAACTTCAAATTCTCACATTCATTTTTAGACCATTGTGTCTATTTTGCTTATTTGGAATGTGTTTTTTGTGTGCAAATTTTAGAGTTTTGTGTCCAATTTTAAATTGTCTCGTAGTAAATTGTCTTTTAGAAAGGAGAGAGTGAGAAAGACTGGCCAGTCCCTCGTACATAAAATAACACTTGTAGGAGGGTTATTTTATCTAGCTGACATGACAGCATCTTCCCAGTTATCCTAGCAAAATCTCCTCTGCTTTTCTGAAACTTGGTCTGTAGAAACAATGATCGATTTAGAGGAATTGGAAAACAAGTGCAGAGATGGCCTCTGCCCTTTGCCTGGCCCTGTCCACCAAGGCATCGTGCTTCACATTACGCTGCCTGCTTACTGTTTAAATTTCTTTTCAGATAGTGATATTTGAAGAACTTTGATAAGGAAAAGAAAAACCCTCCGAGAGGAATCAGAGAATGATTTTTTTTACCAGTCTCTGGGAGCGTGTTCTTGTGGTGTGGGTGAGAACTGGAGACACGGCATGCGCTGTGGCCCCTCGGTGTAACTGCACACACTTCCCCCCTCCTCCCTGGCCATCCGCCCACCCCCCTGCCCTTCCTGCTTTCTGGACTGTGTTGTGACCGCTCACTCAGTGCCATCGAGTCAATGCTGACTCCTCGAGGGCCTATAGGACAGGGCGGAACTGCCCCTGTGGGCTTCAGAGACCGTAACTCTGCCTGGGAGTAGAAAGTCCCGTCTTCCTCTTGAGGAGCGCCCAGTGGTTTTGAACTGCTGACCTTGCAGATGGAAGCCCAACATGTCACCCTAGGTCTGTCTATTGTTGTGCTGAAAGCTGCCCTCTGGAGTGGCTTCAGTTCTAGCTTCGAAGGTGTCTACGGGTCATAATCTTGGAGTTTCCACCAGTCACTAGGGGACCAGGACATCTGGTCTTTGTCATGATTTTTAATCTTCTACTTCAGGGGTGCTCACACTTTTTCAGCATGCGAGCTACTTATAAAATGATCAAGTCAAAATGATCTACCAACTGCAAAAAATGCAAAACATTTATTTTTATTTATTACAGTTATTCATAAATGCGTTGAGAATTCTCTGTATGTACAATGTATGTTTACGTACCTTGCATAACCGCATGAGTCCATATTGCACAACACAACACAATTAACTATGTACGTTTTTTGTCATTACCTGAGTTTACTCTGATGACTTGCACTGAAAGGAATGAGCCAGGGATGCATAGTCCGGACAGTAGCTGCTGACAGCCAGCCTCAAGCACACTTCCAAATGATCATCTTGATAGTCATGGTGGAACAGTACTTGGACTTAATGATCTTCATGTGGGAAAAGGCTGACTCACATAAATAAGTAGAGCCGAATCATGCAGTCAAGGAGGTAGCACATGTTCTCGTGTTTGGGTACTTTCCCTCTGTGAGTAATTTCCAGAACTGTTCATGGCTCTGGACTTCAGCTGAATGTCGGCTCGTGGTGTCAAAATCTCCCATTCCGTGTGAAAGTGATACGTTTTTGTCTTCTTACTGGGTCCAGCTCCCCCACTCATTTTAATGCCTTTTTCTTAAGTTTAAGAGAAAACACCAAGGTCTAAAATTGGCGATGACAGAGTGTCAGTTTTGCTGCACTTAGCGCAGTTGTTTGCGCATGCGTTTGACACCTAAGTTTGCATCTGATTGGCTGTGCTGTATATCAATTAAGTGATCAAATAGGCTTATGTCTATTTTTTTTAATGCCATGCGATCTACCCACATGACATTTGTGATCGAATAGTAGATCGCAATCGACGTATTGATCACCCTGCTCTACATTTTTCTCCTACTCTGATTAGGCAAACACTTCCTGCTGCCAAGTTGATTCTGAAGCAGAGCGATCCTACAGGGCAGAGAACTGCTCAGTAGGGTTTCCAGGCTCTGTGTTTCCATGGGAGCAGACCACTCCCACGGAGAGCTGCACAAGACTCCTCCCACTCTGCCCAGGGCCTTGTGTTAGGATCCTAATCAGAGCGTTTGGTGGGGTGAGCAGGCTCCATCCAGTTTCCTGGTCACCTGAGGTCCATTAGTCCTTTGGACCAATTGCTCCCTGAGTTCTTGCTTGTCTTCTTTGCTCTGGGTGGGAAGAGACTCGTGGTGGTATCTTAGATGGCTGCTTACAACCTTTTGAGACCCCAGTTGCGTCTCACCCAAACAGAGCATAAAACAATATCTTCATAGACCACGTGGGTCAGCGCTGGACTGCAAGGTCGGTGGTTCCAACCCACTGTCATGCCTCAGGCCAAAGATGGGGCCATCTGCTCCCATCAAGACTTCCAGGCCATCTTACATCTGTGAGCTGGCAGATCTACCTATGTGTCCATTGGCAAGTTATTCTTTGTTATGACTGCTATGATTAAAGGGTGGTATAGTGGTTACGGATTGGGCTGTTCACCGCAAGGTCAGCAGTTCAAAACTGCCTGGTCTTGGCACAAGGGACTCCATTTTGAATCCGG
>NW_022111358.1:1491350-1494528 GCF_000313985.2 Echinops telfairi
CGTGAGTTATTGAACCCGTCCGCAAGCTTCTCAATAAAGCCTGCTTCTAAAACTTTACCAATTGGACCTTTAATTCCGCTTCGTGCCCCAAAAACCCTTACAAAAACCACCTGCCACTCCTCAGGAGAAAGTCAGGGCCTTGTACTCCCATGAAGAGTTAGTCTTAGAAACTCACAGGGGCGGTTCTACCCTGCCCTTGAGAGTCACTCTGAGTCGGCATCGACTGCATGGCAGTGAGCGATTGCTGTTATTACAGGATTGTCTGTGTGTGTGCGTGTGATAGCACTTGCCGTGTTGCCTTTTTTCTTGATATAGACCTCTCAGGGGTCTTTGGTCATACTGTGCTGACCTCCCCCTGACTGTAATCCTCTCTCCCTCCCCCCACATGAATACGAATCTACTCTCTACTAAGCGATCGCCTCTTCTGCCTGGTCTCACCCCTGGTGCCTGTCAAAGCCTGTTTCTCTCTGTGCAAAATCTGAATGGCCTCCCACAAGATCTGTCCATTCGTGATCATCTTAATTCACTCCGCACCATCGCCTCCAGGTTCACCCAGGGTCTGAGCGGCTCCTCACATTCACTGACTCTTCAGCACGGCCTAACCTGCCATCGTGTGTTTATCCCTCAGCTGTGGCTGTTTCCAGGTCTTTGTTCTTGTGACTGGAGCTCCCACGAACACGGGTGTGCACTGGTTTGTTCGCGTCCGTCGTGGCTCTCACTCCCTGGGACACACACTCGGATCACATGGCATCTCTACTTCTAACCTAGGCCAATTTTCCATTTTTGGCTTGGGTATTCCTGTGTGAAACACTGGGATGTTCAATTTCCTTTTATCACTGGATGAGGGAGCGGAAGAAGAGAAACACTTCCGAGAACCCAGAGTAAAGCGACGCGAGAGGCCGAGCCTTCCAGAATTGGATGTTTCTGAAGAGAGTTTGTCCCAGCAGGTCCTTTCTTCCTTGTCTGTGTTCCTCTCGGAGTTCCGCTGAAACCTGCTTGACATCACAGCCACACACAAAGCCCGGTGGTGGGTGGCTGTGCGTGAGGTGCACTAGCCTGGGATTAAACCTGGGTCTCCCACACGGAAGGCAACGTTTCCACCCGACACCACGCCACGCCTCTCAAGCTGTTCCTCCGTGGGTTCCGATTCACCGTCACTCCAGGTCCGTCAGAGCAGAGCTGCGCCCCGTCTTTCTGAATGGCTGCTTTTCCGAAGTACATCTCCACATCTTTCTTCCTGGGTCCTCCAGGTGGACCTGACCCTCTGACCTGTCAGGTAGCAGCCAAGCCAGTTAACCAACCTGGCATGCCATTAATTGAGTCTTCTGAGAAGCGGGAAGTAGGCCTGGTCACGTCGTAGAGTAGGGGATGGGGTGGGCTACTGACCACAGGTCAGCCAGTCTGTGGGAGAACGGTGAAACTGCTCACTTTTGTCCGTGAAGACGTACAGCCTGCTGCTCTGTCGGCTCACTGGGGATCGCATTCCTCTATGGCGGCGGTTGGGGGTTGGGAATGGACACGTGAGGCTGCACTGCCCTCGCCGTCCCGACACAAGGGCGGCGCTCTGACTTCCTGTGAGGGCAACCGTCACCGTCCAGACCTGAAAAGCGCCCAAAGCCCTGGTGGACACCTCCTTCTTGACCTTGTGATCTTCCGATCAATTTCTTTTTTTTTTCCCAATCAATTTCTTTTTTTTTCCAATCAATTTTTTCCCCAATTTCTTTTTTTTTTTTCCAATCAATTTCTTTTGGACCAAAATATGCACTCCTCTGCTCTCTCACGCAAGAGCGGTCCCCTGCTTCAGTTTCCATACTAAACTCTGTAGCCACCTCCCGGGGACCAATGCTCGCCACAGGCTAGTCTGAAAAGGGAGGGGCCGTCATGGCAATGCCCCCCATGGTCAATGAAACGTGAATGTGGTGAGCTGCTCCTTCAGCCAAATGTATTCCATCTAAACATATTTTATTCTGATATCGTCTCCTTTGCCTTTTGTGACGAAAGTCTTTATTTTTTTCGGAGGGCAGGAGATGACCTAACAGATGGATCTGTTCTTGAACTCACATTAAGGGTGTCCCGCAGCTGGGCTCATGGTTCCCCAGTCTCTAGTTGGCCAAAGGAGACCACGGCAGCAGGCCTTCCGAGTTCTTTCCGGGAAAGCCCCGTGCTCGGTGGTGGAGGAGTTGGACAACGGGGTCCTTACGCAGCATTGCCCCCAGCCCCGAGCCTGTCCTTTTCAGGCCTGCCCTCCGATGCCAGCACCTGCTGACCCTGCTTCTGATGGTTGCCATTACCTGGTGTGTGTACACGTGGGCCTGCGCCCCTTTCCAGCAGCCTCCTCCCTTTTAGGACCAGCCTCTCCATTCTTTGCAGACAATTATCTGCAATAATTAGGCAATTACCCTTAAAGACAATTACGCTCCTCCATCAGCAAACATTGATGTTCTTTTCGTGGGTCTTTTAATGAAGCTGATATTAAGGACACTTTATTTACATAAAGTCAAATCGTTCCCTTTCAACAACGGGGTTTGGGCTCAACATTAACGTTTTCAGATCTTACCTCGAGGCTGGCTGCTTGGGGGTTATTGTGGTTGGGGCTGAGAAGGAGGTGGGAGGGTTTATTCCCTCTTGGAATAAGAGGCACGGTTTTAAAAGGTAGGATGCCCAGGGGACCCAGTACAGTGCGCAGCCCTCCCTCCCCAACCTAATGAGAGCTAAAAGTATCAATGCGAAGAGCTCAGCTCGGCCAGGAAAACCATTCAGAACTGCGCCTCTCTGAGTGCTGCCTCTTACTGACCACGGCGTAAATCTCTCACCCGACAGCCACCTCTGGGGACCCCCAGGTCATCGCTTCTGATTGCTTGATTGAAATGTGCTCCCCACTTCCCATAAAAGCTCTGTCCGTACAATGGAATATTCCTCAGCCATATAAGGAAATGGAATCCAGATGGAGACCACAGCCTGGGTGGACCGATTGTGGACAAGAGAACTCAGCTGCAGGACGGCAGACACTACACGATCTCCCTTCTGGAAAACACATATACTTTATATATTTTTATGTTATCTAAATATATTGTGTATACAGCGAACCCTCGTTTATCGCGGTTAATCGGTTCTAGACCCTACCGTGATAAATGAAATTCCGCAAAGTAGGATTCCTTATTTGTAAATCAAATATTTT
>NW_022111358.1:1494924-1495826 GCF_000313985.2 Echinops telfairi
ATATATATATATATATACACATATATATATAGTGAGGGGTTGCATGTTGGGCTGTTAAGCACAAGGTCAGCAGTTTGAAACCACCAGCCTCTTCGGAGAGAAAGACGAGTCTGTCTACCCCCGTGAAGAGTTACAGTCTTGAAACTCACAGGGGCAGTTCTGCC
The DNA here is from genome assembly GCF_000313985.2 of Echinops telfairi. Classification (NCBI taxonomy): domain Eukaryota; kingdom Metazoa; phylum Chordata; class Mammalia; order Afrosoricida; family Tenrecidae; genus Echinops; species Echinops telfairi. Next base: position 1,495,089 of record NW_022111358.1, read on the forward strand.
CCAGCCTATGGAGTCCCTGTGAGTCGGAATCGACTTGCTGGCCGTGAGCCTGAGTTTCCAGTTTCATAGATACAGATGCAAATAAGTAGAAACCAAAGCTTGTTCCTGGCTAGCAGCGATGAGAGAGAGGAAGGAAGGGGAGCTGCTGTTTAGGGGCCCCCTGTCCCTGAGTGGTAGGAGCAGATTGCACTGGAGTGAAACTCAAGGTTGGGGCTTGGCACATGCTCAGCGGTGCCAGGGAAGAAAGGCCGGCACCATCACAGCAGAGCAACCCTCTGGCGCCATTCTCCTCCCTAACCCAGGGAGTCCCCTGAGTGGAATTAACTGGGAGGGTTCAGGTCTGAGTTTATGCAAATGTAGTCAGACTTCCAGGCAAGGATGGTGACCCTGGTGGCATCATGTGACGGTTACGGACAATGTCACCGAATTATACTCGTAAGCGTTACTGGATTGACAAATATTTTCTCATGCCTGTTTTCACCATCATAAAAAAGTGTGTGTGTGTGTGTGTGTGTGTGTGTGTGTGTGTGTGTGTGTGTGTGTGTGTGTTGGGGGAAGCTTTATCCTCTTTGAAGGTTGACACTGCACAGGACATCTCCCAAGTCAGGGGCCAGAGATGTGGCCGAGGGTCTAGGCAGGATGTAGGATTGCCCAGGTTTGTGTATTAAAAAGATGAAAATTGATGGTGCCGAGCTATCAAAAAGTATAGCGTCTGGGGTCTTAAAGGCTTGAAGGTAA
>NW_022111358.1:1497414-1517704 GCF_000313985.2 Echinops telfairi
GGAGCAGTGAGGGGCCAGCGGGGAGGGGACAGAGATCTGGAGGATGAGAGTGTCAGCTAATGGTGGCAAGTGACCTGCCACAGCGCTAACCACATACTATTACCACCCCCACAGGGCAGGCCCACTATAGCAGGGGCTGTGCAGCCCTGTGGTTCCAGGCAAAGGAAACAGGAGGATTTCCTCCACCTTCCCCTCTGTCACCAGGAGAGGCCAGAGGAGCCTGGTGCCCGGGCAGGCCTTCCAGGATGCCTTGCACTTTCCCCCGGTCCCTGAGGCACTGGGTTTGCACCATCTGGGGTGCCTAGACCCAGCCCTGCAGAAGCAGACCTTTGGGACTGGGTGGAGGCTTCCCGTCCTCACTGGGGCTGAAGGAAATTGGTCTTTGGGGCACTGAAGGCAGCTTCCCCTCTCTGCTGGCTCCTTGGTAACCCACATGACAGAGCGCTGCTGGCAGCTGGCCTACTCTAGCCTCCCTCTGTCAGGCGTTCCCACCCCCTCCCCAGGGCTGCAAAGTTTTGGGTAAGGAGAGCCCTGGGTCTCCAATGTGGGACAGCTAGGAGTTGGGGAGTTATTCCGACCCCACTGCCCATTTGAGGTGTGATCCTGGCCCTCCTGCACTGAGTGGCTTACACTTCTAGGGTGACACTTTCAGGAAACCCCCCAGTGTGGCACAGACAATGCATTTGCCTTTCCAGGTGTATGCCCTAGTGCTGCTGAATGGCTTGAATTCTGTGGGGGCTGGGGTGGGAGGAAGACACCCTTCCTCTCTCTTGTCCCCTTTGGTCCCCAAACGAGCTCGGCGCGTGATTAAGCCCGTTCTTTCCTGCTCAATAAACGCATACATCTTTCAGGGAGTGAAATACACAGAGAAGACAAAGCCCTCCTATGCTGAAATTAGCCCCCGGAAAATAGGTTACCTGACAATTACTTGCCTCTAAGTAGAGCACGATCTAGTGGCTGCAGCAGCGGACGGGCTGCTGCTCCCCACTCACTGCCTCTTAACCCGTGGCTCGGAGTCGGGGTCATAATTCTCGCCACCGCCGCGCCCCCGTGAGCCGGAGGCAGGCGTGATGCATCAGAGTCTGAAGCGCTCTGAAGAGCTGGGGTTCAGGACACCGTGGAAGCGCACAGGCCTCACCGCTCCCCCTCGAGCCTCCACCTCCCTCGCTGATTTATGGACTTCCTGAGGAAGAGACAACAATCATATTTACACTTCAGGCGGCAGCTTCTGTGTTCCCCTGCAGCAGCGCCTCCCTTGAAGCCTGCTGAGAGCTACCTTCTCTGGAGGAAGAGAATCTCTCTCTCTCTCCATGTCTCCCTTCATCTCTTCTTCTCTCCATGTCTCTCCGACTGCACAGAGTCCCATCCTTCTTCCCCCAAGTCACAATGCGTTGCCATTGCATGTGTCACCCGGTCCCACGGTGTCCCACGGTGTCCACAAGGGCAGGCCTCCCCAAGAGGAGGACAAGGACGGTGCGGGGATGTGGCTTCCAGAGAAGCAGAGCAGAGGTACGTGCAAGGTAAATGGCTATTGTTGAGACGTGGTGTCATTTAAAGAGTACACTGCGCCTGAGGCTCCTCGTGACCATACCCAGCCACAGACAGGGGCAATTAGGCTGGCACAGGGACTGTCCACCCTGCCGAGGGCCGAGGAGGGGTCAGCTGGAGCCTTTCAGCGGCTGCCGTTGGGGAGAACGTTTGAGTTCTCTCATCAATTCTTACTTTTGACAGGCCCCCCCACCCCCTCACCACCATCCCCAAGTCATTTCCCACTGCATTCAGGACACAGAAAATAGAATTAAAAGTACAAGAGAAGACAGGCAGACAGAAAGAGCAAGTGCTGAAAGGCCCTTCTTAGTCCCGAGGCTGTAAAAAGGCCACTATCCGGGGCTGGCCAGGAGCAGCCAGCACGGGTGGGTGGCTGCCGTTCCGTAGCCACGGGGCCCCACCCCAGCGCTCCTCGGTGGGCCTGGCAGGAGGCAGGATAGATGCCTCCTCAGAGCGGGGCTTAGGGACCCATTCCTCCGCTGCGTGTATCTGTGAAGGAGCATCAACAAATGTCCCCCTGAAGAAGGATGTCTCTATTTCCATGCTAATCCGGGGCTGCACAAGAGCAGGACCAGCCACCATGCCTCACCCAAGGGGTCTGACGCGTAGAGCCGATCTCCCAGTAGAAAGCATCGAAGCAAGGCCCCTGGATGGTACAAATGGCAGATGCTGCCATGCTGACCTGAGGGCTGGCACTTGGAACCTTCCTGGCAGCCACCCCACACCCCACCCTCCCTGGACCCAGAAGCTTGGCTGTCTGCTTCCACGAAACAAACCCAGGAGCACAGCTCGACCCTAAGAAATTGAAATCCACTCGGTGGTCACTAGCGACAACAGGGATGCCCCAGCCTCCGCCCCTCCAGCAAGGCCGGCCTTGGCACCTCTTATAGCCTGCCCCCCTTTCTTTTCCTCTCTCCCTGTTCCTGGAAAACATTCCTGGCTCCGGCTTGTCTCCCACGGAATGTGACTGCTATGTGACTGCTGGGCCTTCCAGCGGATCAAACCCCCCAAACTCGTTACCGGAAAACTTTGCCGAGGGAACAAGGGGCAGGGAGGCACAGAACCCGGTGCCAAGTCTTTCATTAAAACGTCTTTCAACAGGAGAGCTCCTTGCCAGCGACCGTGGGCACTCGGCCAGGGCCGGTCCGGAGATGCCGGAGAAAGGGGTGGCCGGCAGCTGTGTCCAGGTCACAACAGATTGATGTAGTGGCCGGCGACGGGGGCGGAAAGCTGTTCACTGCATGCTCGGTGCCACTCGCTTTCTCTTGTTGAGGTGATTTTCTAAAACGCGTTCCCGGTGTGTTTGTTTTGCTTCGCTTTTCATGCTTGGCACAAGCCTCGTGCTTTGTGCTGATGGCCAGTGTGCCTTTGGCTGTGGTTCAGGTGGTAAGCAGTCAAACCCCAGCCTCCAAGACAGTCAGGCCATAGCTGATGCTAAAGAAGGGGGAGGGTTTGGGGGAAGGGAAGAGTGAACACCAGGCTAGGAAGTGAGGAGCAGAACAGGGTCACGAACAGGGTCACGCACTGAGTAAGATGAAAATGGGAGCGGCCCGGTTCCCGCCTCACGGGGCCAAAGAGCAGGGGAGAATTCAAGCTGGTGCTACAGAACCAGAGCCACAGAACTGCTCCCAGGACAGTCTTCTCTACAACCAGTCTGACCCTCTTGGATCTCCATCTACCTGCCAGAGGGAATTTCCCAGGATCCTTTGGGACACCAGGACTCCCCGGATGGATGGTGTACACCAGGAACAAGCTCACCGCTCTCTGAAAGTCTGGGGTGGCAGCCCCTTGGAAGAAAGGCCTGGCGAGCTCTGAAAAACCCGCCATCGTGTAAACTCAACGGAGCACAGTTCTGCTCCGGCACACAGGACGGGGGCCGTGGGTCAGCGGCCCCTCGCTGGTACCTTGGGAAACCTGTGGTTTTGACGCTGTCACAAAGCCACATGTACATCGAGCCTTTCCTCGAAACCAGGCCATCAAAGATAGGCTTTTACAGCTCAGAGGGTCACTCCGCCCCAGGGTTCCTTCTCCCCGAGGTGGTCCCTAAGACAGGAGGCCACGGAAGAACGGCTCCTCCACCAGGCACCACAGGAGAGGAAGGGACAAGTCCATTCTAAACAAAGCAAAAACCAGTTGCCCGCCTGTCGATTCCAGCTCACGGCGCCCCCTGGATGTCAGAGTGGAAGCAAGCTCTACAGGGGTGTCTGTGGTGGACATTTTTCAGAAGCAGATCCCCACCCCTTTCTTCCGAGGCACCTGGGGTGATTCGAACCACCCGTCTTTGAGTGAGTAGCTGAGCAGTTAACCATTTGTGGTATCCCTGGACTCCGTGCTATTCTTTCTGTTTACCCTGTTTCACTGGGACATAGCCGCATAGCATACCATTCAGTAGTTGGAGCCCATCAAGAAGAGGTGTACGTACCATCAGGACCACAGTCAATTGTAGAACATTTTCCTCTTTCCTGTACTCCTTACTTCTCCATCCTATTCTTAAGTGATCCATCGTGTTGTTGGTCAGTTCTGATCCTGGAAAACCACGTCTCTTGGTTGCAGCAGCCTCCCGGTACCTGTCATGCGGTCCAGCCTCTGCCCACATCTGCTCCTGGGTGGCACCTTCAGAATGAAGTGGGGACATCAGGCTCTCATCAGATGAGAGTATCAAGATGGCCAGCCACCAATCTACCCCCAGGCCACTGGGCGAGGATGCGGCTGGGCCAGACAGAAGGAGTTTCAATTCCATCACAAGCTTGGGTAACAACTACCACTGCCGTTTTAACATCTAGCCTATCAGATGCTAGGAGAGGAGGCCTGGTAGCGAAGTTGGTTACATGTTGAGCTGCTAACTACCGGGTCATCAGTTCAAACCCACCAGCCTCTCTTCAGGTGAAAGATGAGGCTTTCCGCTCCCATAAAGATTGACAGCTTCAGAAACCCGAGGGGACGGTCCTACTCTGCCCTCTAGAGTCGAGTAGACCGGATGGCAGTGTGCATGCTTCTCTTACACAGATTATTTGATATCAGATATCGTTTGTAATCCTCATCACGGGCCCTGCTTTACACGCCAGGGGATGAGTTCTGAGGTCACGTACGTGGAAGATGAGGGATTGGAACACAGATCTGTCCGACCACAGAGCCCTACAACTTCCCCCTGCCCTGTGCAGTCCCCGCATAGGAGAAGGCACAGAAATCTGCTTCCTGTGGCAGGGGCACTGCACAATGGGGGGAGGGGGGACCAGTGTCTTCAAAGGAAGGTTGAGAACTATGCAGGAACTCCAGGGCCCCATCTAAACCGAGCAATGGCGCTTCATTTCGATCCCCCCTCCCCCCAACCTATAGCTCAGTTACCCTCCGTTTAAAAAAAAAAAGGCAGAACTGGTTCTTGAGAAATGTCAAGTATTACATTTCCACAGACATGTCCAGAACAATCAAAAGTGCGACACGCCCCACAGACACATGGCCGAGGTGTGAAGAGAGCAGCTCTTGTTCTTCCAGCCTGGTCTTTTCTCCAGCATACGGAGCTCCAGCCCTCCAGCAGCATCCTTATCTTCCCTCACACCCTGATGGATGGAGAGGTGGCCGCGGCTGCGTGGTGCCGCCCAAGGAGCCTGTCATTCCGTTCCCAGCTAACGCACGTCGGGCACAGCCACCAACCCAGCTATTCCTGGCAGTCTGCATACTGCGATGACACTGAACAGGTTTCAGCGGCACCTCCAGGCTAAGGAGAGGAAGAAAGGCCTGGTGATGCACTTCTGAAAATCAGCCCGTGAAAATGCTCGTGAGTCACACGAGGCTGATCTTAAATCCATCGCGGGGATGGGGCAGACCGAGGCAGCATTAGGTCTGTGGTATTTGGTGGGGGGGGTCCCCCTGAGTCGAGAGTCAACCTACTGGCAGCCTCCCGCACATTTGTGGAATTGCTTTGTTTTGTTGGATTCTGTTCCCCACCGATTGTTGGGCTTGAAGCGGGACGGACCGAGGTCACCTTCCCTGCAACCTCTGGAAACCCCTTGGGCAGCACTTGATGACTAACCTAAAGCTTGGGGGGTGGGGAGCGTGTGGTGTCAAGTTCACTCAGTGGTGCCGCGAGAGAAACACCTGGAGATCTTCAGCTGTAACAACGACGACGGCCCAGAGATTCCTACCCGAGGAGCGTTCTAGTCCAGCACCAGTGTCCTGATGGGGCACAATCCTCCCGACACAGTGGTGGCTTTCTAGCCGAGGGCATCTGGTGACGGTGACCTGGGTGGTTCTCCAAGGTGACGCTCACAAGAAAGTCCACTAGACAGCCATGTCTCCTCTTTTCATCCCACCGCCCGCCCCTCTCCTGGAAAGTCCTTCCCAGATCCCACCAGGAACTGGGGTGGGAGGAAGGAAGGGGCAGGGAGAGGAGGAGGGGAAAACAAGGCAAGAACCAGGAAGACAATCTCTGCTGCCACTGCGGCGCAGCAGGGACAGGCAGGGACTTGACTTGAAGACATGGCAGGAGCTGATCAGGAGCAGCCAGGTGCCTTTGTGCATGCAGCACCCGAAGTCCTTGGCAATCAAGTGAACTCACTTGCAAGAGCTTTGCCTCCTCGGGACCAGGGGCTTGCTCTCAGCCATGACAATGTCAGCGCGGAGAGATCTGGAAAGCTGGCAGCCACGCGTGCCCTCTGGGGTGCCTGTGGCCAGAGCCAAGCGGCGGTGCAAGTGCTCCTCCGAGGTCCCGTTGTCTAATGAATGAAGGTTAACAGCTAACAGTGAAAGAAATAGGACCCTGGATTTCACTCTGCTACCACGTTGCTTCAAAGTAAATACTGTGGGGGATTGCCTCGCTGGGGCATCAAATGCCAGTGGTTCTGCTGACTGACCAAAGCGAGGTGGTGACAGACCTTCAGGAGACATGACCGTGGGCATCCTGCCTGGAGAGGGTCAGACTGGCATTTGCCTCACGCAAAACCCCCACGAGGCAGAAAAGGTGAACAGTCATCCTTCAGAGAAAGACTGTTGGTTTCATAATTCCCACCCAGGGGGACACTGGCTCCTGCAACAAATGCTCCCTGGAGTTTGGTCCTTCCCCCTCCCCCACTAGCCTGAGAGCCTTCCCTGCACAACTATTCCCTGTAGCCCATCTTTCTTTTTGGGGGGATTACCCTGTTCTTGTCCACAGAACAAGAAGGAGCCCAGATCTAGCTACATGATCATTTCCATGACAGTAACGAGAGCTTTCAAATGATCACAAAGGAAAACATGCCTCCTAAAGAGAAAAGAGGCAAATTATTACAGCAACTGAGTCCTAAAAGGAATTTTCAAGTGAGAATGTGGCTCGTGTGAGGTTGTTATGGCAACTGACATTTAAAAGTAACTGGATTTGGGCAAGTTTCTTCCTCCACCCTCTCTCCAAAGTCTTGCAGGAACTTCATGCTAAAATTATGCTTTAATTTTAATTAGCCAAATAGGTCATAAATATAGCTTATTCCCAAATCCCTACAATTCCTGCCCTGCAAGCAGCTGATCTACTAATGAGAAAATATTTCTACTAAACCCACTTACCATTAAAAAAAAAAAATCCTACCCAATATTTCTCTAATATAATTTATCAATTTAAACACATTGTATAATGTGATATTCTGTAGCATTCCATTAAAATGATAAATAGCAGTGGGGGGAGGAAAAAAAGCCCACAAGAGATTAAACATATTGCAAGCGATGTTACTGTATTTAAACAGCCCAGACCATTGCAGAGGAAAACATACTGCTTCCTATCCTCAAATACAGTCTAAAATCAGCCACCTATCCCTGTCTGTGAGAGTATTAATAGGGCAGGGGAAGGGGGGCAATAAGAAATGACAGGCAACTTCTGAAGAAATAAAATTTCTATTATAAGATTACATCAAAGCAGTGCATATGTTTTCATCTGGGGAGAGAGCGAACGACCACTTGAGGTTTGTGCCCGGGGGCTGCCTCTATGTCCTGAACCAGACAGTGTGCATAATGAACACTTTTCATTCATGAGCATCTCAGAGGTCCCAGGCACAGACAGGCCGGGAGCCTTCATGCCCACGGCCCCCCCTTGCCGGAGAGAACGGTGCACCGCAGGGAGACAGGGTGCCCGCAGCTCCCCACGGTGCTCCTGCAGAATTCGGTCACAAAAAGTGATCACCGCGCTTTCAGGCACCAGCAACCCGGGCCCGCAGGGGCACAGCGGCTCTCCACTTAACAACTGTCTTAGGAGAGCAAGGGGCTGGGGGTGGGGGGCAAGGGAATTGCCATCAGCCGCGAGCTGAATAGCTGGCGGATCAAACCCACCCTGTGTGTCGTGGAGAAAAGGCCTGGCGATCGGCTGCCATAAAGATTACGGGCAAGAGCCCCCTAGGGTCCCCACTTGGACTTGGGAACACGTGGGGTCGCCAGGAATCGGAAATCACAGTCTTGTGGCGAGGATTTTAGAAATGGCTGTTTGCATGTGGGGAGACTCGAGAGGCTGGAAGGCGGTTTGCCCCGGTGGACAAGGTCACTCTTTTGCCAAGCACCCAAGGTCTTTTGCCAAGCACCTCCAAGGTCACGTCATTCCTAGCTGGAATCAAGTTTCCCAGCTCCCTGGGTCTTCCAAAAAAAAAAATTAAAAGCTGCCCAGATAGAATTGCATTTTCATGCACAATGGAAAACCTAAAAGCTGAACAAATCGTTTTTGGAAACTGGCACCGTCGCCGCTGGCTTGGAGGAGGGAGCGTCCTGGGCGAGCCGGCTGCGCCAGGACCCGGGGCTGCGGCCTGATCCCGCCTGATCCCAGGGCTTAGCGCGCGGCGCCCGGGGCTGGAGCCGCAGGACCGACACGCTCCGCCTGCTCCTCCCCGAGCGCGCCGGCGCGGGCTGCTTCCCGGGCGCGGGAGGACCGCCACGCCGTGCGAAACTGTTTCCCCGAAAACCTGGGATGAGCATTTAAATGTTTAAAATATGCACATGGTAATTCAAAACTAATTACCCTGAGCACGTTGATGCGCCATCGCCTCCTGACGGCGCGCCGCGGCGCACTCTGGCGCTGTTGCTATAAACCGCCTCGGCGATTTCAACTTCCAGGCTGAATCGGGCTCGATTCAGGCTGAACCCCTTCGCCGGCTTCCTGGACGGGAGGCCGCGCCCCGTTTCCCTGGGGACCTGTGACCGGTTTAAATGGAAAGGACCCCTCTCCCCACCGATCCCGGTGCCCCTGGTCCCTCCCCGCGTGCCCTTCTGCCTCCGCGTGTGGTCCCCCTTTCTCCTCTCCCTGGCTCCTTGAAAAGTTGCCCGCACAGTCCCACCCAGGGTGAGTATGGGGCATTTTCCGGAACGCAAGCAGTCCAGGTGCACCAGCCATCGCGCGGGCGGGCGGCGCAGGGCTGAAGTAGGCCAACCCTCCTGAGCGGCAGCCATTGCCGACCTAGTGAGCGAGCGCATGTTATCCTAGCCACGGGTACATACGACACATTGAGCACACGCCACACGTGAACACAGCTGCCCCCTTTACAGAGCAAACCCCGCTTCCAGAAGAGACTAATTAGACTTAGGCAGGTCGGTCCCCAAGCAAACCCATTTCCCCACTTTGCAGCATCAAATGAGCTCTCTTCCTTTGGGGGCCCTAAACCAAAGGGCTAGAAACAAAGGGGCAGAGAAGGGCCACCCTGTGCCACAATAACGCCAACGCTGTCGCAGGAGACTGACCTCCGGCTGGGGAGATGCATTCGGAAGAGGCACCTTCCTGCAGTGGAGAAATCAGCGGCAGTTTATAAACAGGCTCCGGGATGAAGGGTGGCCGGCTCCTTGTTAGGCCTTTGAAGATGCCAAGTGGCGGGTTTGAGATGTTTAGGAATACAAAACTAGGTTAGATTCCCACAGCCAGCTGAAGTTTTGATCGAGTGATATTACCAGGTTTAACTAGCACCATTAAGAGACTCTTCATTATCCCCACACCACCGCCACCAAAGTTATCACATGAGCCATAACGCCAGGGAGAATTTTCATTCCATCAACAAGAGAGGGAGCCAGTCTATCTTTGTCCAAAGAAAATGAGCAGCCCAGCATGAAGCTTGTGAGGAATCGAGTGTACAACATTCCAATAACATCCCCTGCAGGATTTCCTCCGCTATTGAGTTGGCTAAGCAGGGCAGGCGGCACTGGAGCAATCTTCCTGCTTAGCTGGCGTGCAGCGCCAGGAGCAGCTGAGAGGTCAATTACAGACAAAAGACGCTCACTCAGACCTCGGAGCATTAAGCTCCGAGAAAATCATGGCCCATGCAGCTCTGCTGATTCTCAGCGAGCCCTAGGGTTTGCTACTGAGATCCACTGACTGCTCAGGCCACGTGGTTTTCCTTGGTCCTCGCCGGCCTCTGGCTCACTGGCTGCCTCCTCCATGCAGGCCTTCAGCTCCACTCTCTTCTTTCTGGGGTAAAACAAATGCAGACCTTTGCCGATGGCCTCTTTTAGGGTTTGGTCCTCCTCTCCTTCCAAGTCATACTCTACATCAATCAGTCGGCACTCACATGCTTATTAGAAAATAAAGATTCCTGCCTTCCTGTGGGCCTTCCCTCGCCTAGAGTCGTCCTTCTGTTTCTTTTACATCCCTGGGGCCTCATCCTCAAACAGCCCTTCCCCATCCGAGACACCCATGCTAGCTAGCTACCCTGGCCCACCGGAAGCTTTCTAGCTGGTGTTGGGAGACCCCTGGAATGATCCGGCACACCCCCATCCACTGCACAAAAATTGCACCCCTCAATCAGACCGCGCCTGGCATCTTATAACCTGCCCAAAGCCAGATTTATTGCTCCCGCTGTAAAGTGTATCTTCTCTAAGCCTCACTTAAAAGCTACCACTTGGCAGAAAATCAAGTTGGAAGTGCAGGATAGCAGGTGATGGCGAGGGTAGGGAGGGGGCGGGGAGGGCGGTGGGGTGGAGCAAATAATTGAAGCTCTGAGAACTACCAGCTCAATATTTAACCTAACTGGTAATTTGCTGTGACAATTATGCCGCAAACAGAGCTACTACTATGCAAGACTGTCGGCTCTCTAATTAAGAGGGCCCTGCTTTTGCTTGCGCTGTAATAACACTTGCAGAAGGAGGCCAGGCTCCAGGAGCCAGAGGTTCTGAGAGGAGGTGGGAGCACCCCCCTCTGTGAGTGCTGTGGTCTTGGGAAGCCTGCCTGCTGCACTGCATGCTCCAGAGCCCCAAAGGCAAGAGGGCCCCTGCAGCCTGCAGACAGGAGTGCCTTTTGACTGACTGACATCTCCCCTGAACCCCTGCTCAGTTTGCGTGCCAGTACTGCAACTTGCTCCCTCACCCCAGTTCCACGCCCCAGCCAGGAAGGCTGGGTGGGCCTGATCCTGAAAGACTAACTTTAATCAGGATTTCCATGAAAATCAAAGTGCCCATAAATAAGCCCTTAAAGATAGAAAAACAAGACAGAAACAGGGACACTCACACACACACACACACACACACACACACACCCCTAACTGCTGGCTGCAAAGACTCCAAGAAGCTACAAAAGAACATTATTAAATTCATAGCTGTAAGGAGAAGGGCCGCCATCTTCTCAGCTAGATTCTCATGACGTGTGGCTAAGCAAGACAAACAGTTTTTGTTTTGTTTCATGTTGCTTAATTAGTGGCTCCTTTATGGAAGGTTTGCTGCCTGGAGAGAACCCATTAGAAAGGAGAGCTCATTTACAGGGCCATTCCTTATAAAGCTCTTCAAGTTTTAAATAACTAGCGGAGCCGGGAAATGGTAGTGGTGGCGGCGGCTACGGAGAGGTGCTCTGCACAAGAGAAGCTTTTGCCACCAGCCTCGGTGCTGAGATCCGTTTTCCTAGCAGAGCCCAGAAGCCTCTAAAATTTTAGGCCAATAGAAATGACCTCTGTCCCATGGCCGACTGAAGATATAAATAAACTCCAACATGAGCAGCAGTGTCAACTGTGGGAGGAGAGAGGTGAGAGTCCAATTGGGGACTATTTTTAAAAAGTCCTGGTTGTTCTGACTCCATTTTAGGGCCAGGTATTCGTGAGCACAAAGCTACTGTTCCCTGCAGAGCTCTCCACTTGAGCCAGCCCCTGGGTTACCTAACCATTGAGAGGAAGAAGCTGCACCACACAGGAGTTAAATATAGGCTGGGTTGTCTGCACTTTACAAGCACCAAGAATGTTATCTGAGGAAAGCTGTCATTTTTAATGATAGCACAAACTTCCAATTACCAACCGGGTAATACACTAGGGAGCAAGACTGGTTTTATAAGAAGGGCTTACAATGATCAACTTTATATGATCACTTTTGAATGGGATATAAATATTTCTCACAAGCGGGTGGAATCACATCCCCCACCCCCAACCCCAAGGGGGCCAATCAAAGCCGGGAAAAAAAAAAATAGAGGATTGTTTCCTTGAAAAATTACAGTTTGAGGTTTATCAACAGTTAGGAAGCCAGGGTGCTCATCATGAACTTGGCAAAGCTGAAAGGCTGAGACAAAAACAGCCAGGTACTTGAGTTCCTCTCCGCGACACCCACAACTTTGTTGGCAAGTCACAAACTCCAAACGCCAGAGTTAGGGCTCTGGAGGGGGAAACCCGAGAGAGTCGCCTTCTCACTACCCTTAACGCACTGCCACCCAGGCCAGCCCCACTCGCAGGGTCCACTGAAGAGCCCCGCGTCTGAAGGTGGTGCTGGAAACGAAGACTGAAAGATCCGGGCCCTGGTGGCGCAGTGGTTACGACCTGGACTGTGATCCTCATGGCTGGCAGTCCGAAACCACCAGCCACTCGCTTCCTATTCATATAGTTACAGTCTAGGGAACCACGGTGGGCTGGGGGGTGGTGGTGGTGGTGTCACCGAGAGTCAGCATTGGCTCGACGGCTGTGAATGAATTGTGGACTGCTAATAGGACAGACCCATCTGTGTTGGAGGAAGTCAGGCCAGAGTGCTCCTCAGAGGCAAGGATGACAAGACTCCATCTCACACTTTGGGCGTGTTGTCAGGAGAGACCAGTCCCCGGAGGAGGGCAGCATGTCTGGTAAAGTGGAGGGGCAGCGATAAAGAGGTAGGCCCTCACTGAGGGGCTGCATGGATGGACACAGGAACCATTGCAAGGCTGGTGCGGGACCGGGCAGTGTTTCGTTCTGTGGTGCGCAGGGCCGCTGTGAGTCGGAGACTCTTTATGGGAGTCGAAAGCCTCATTTTTCTCTCTCCGAGCGGATGGTGGTTTTGAACTGCTGATCTTGAGTTAGCAGTCCAATGCATAACCGACTCCACCACCAGGGCTCCACACACACTACCGTAGTCAAACATTCTTCACCTAAAGAACCCCATTTTCTGTAGTGCCCTGTACCCAGCCTTCCATCTAGCTGCACTCATCAGCGATGGCTACAGAATCAATGGCTCTCGTGAGTGGGGCACAGCCTTCCACAGAGCTGACAGCCCCTGACCTAAAGGAGGTTGATTTTCTTGGGTCTCAAGTTGCTCAGTTCTTTGAGGTCTTTAATTGGCGCATAATCCATGCATCATACAATTCAATAGTTCAGTCATATCAACAAGAGTTGTACAATCATCACAATGCCAGAACACTTGCTTATTTCTTGTGCTCATTGTTATTAGCTCCCCGTTTTCCCCAACTTCCCCTGCCACACCCCAAGCAACTACCTATTTAGTAACTGTCTCCATGGATTCACTATCCTCAATTTCATATAGAGGAAAAATATACGCCCCCCCAAAATCCCACCATAAATCTAACAGCAATAACAAACAGAGAAAAACTTGAATTGTCAAGATAGCAGAAGATAGTAACAAGTAGAATAAATTTAAAATGGGTCCAATATAGCTACAAAAATAAATTGAGGGGTCAAAAAAAATAGAGGGGGGAACCAATTATAGGGCTCTACATATAACCTCCTTGGGGGACGGACAACAGAAAAGTGGGTGAAGGGAGACGTTGGACAGTGTAAGACATGATAAAATAGCAATAATTTATAAATTATCAAAGGTTCCTGAGGAAGGGGGGAGCGGGGAGGGAGGGGAAAAAAGGAGGAGCTGATACCAAGGGCTCAAGTAGAAAGCAAATGTACAAATGTGCTCGACACAATGGATGTATGGATTGTGGTGAGTTGTATAAAATGATCTTAAGAAAAAAACCAAACATGGGTCCTGAGATCTGAGGTTCAGTGCAGCTCTATCACTTAAAAATAAATAAATTGAGGAACAATATCCATTAGCCTAGTAATACATCCAGAGCATGGAAGCAGTGCACGTGATGGGGTTGCCAAATTATTAGGTATAGCCTTGGAAGTTTGAGTTATCGCTCTATTGCATAATAAACTGTATCATAACTTCTCTACTTAGGAGGTAACAGAAGAGCAATGTGGCCCTCGTCATTGTATTATGAAAAGTATCAATCTTAAGAAAATGATGGCAACAAATGTACAAATGTGCTGGACACAATGGGTGTATGCATTGTGGGAAGAGCTATACGAGCCCCGATAAAATGGGTCCAAAGGGAGATCAAATGATAAGGTGTTGAACTGTTACCTAACCGCACCTGCAGTCACCCGCGCTCCAGTGCACTCTGCATGACAGCTGGCTGTGCCCGCCCGTCCATGGTCAGAGGGGACTCACTGGGGCCTCACCCACAATCCAAGTCTATTTCCTCTTCCCGGGTTGTTTTAGCGGAAACTTTTAAATGGTTCAAAGGGGAAATCAAATGATATGTTTTAATCTAATTATATCTGCTGTAATCAACTTTATGCTGCTAACAACGCTCAACTATGGCCAGAGGGGACTCAGCTGAGGCGTAGTCTGTGTGCAAATGGATTTTGGATTTCTGTTGTCACCCATAACCTTCTGTAAACCAGGTGTTTACAATTTAAGCTCTGATACCGTCCCCTCCTTCAGATTTGTATTTTACAATCCTTAGATCACAGTCCGGTGTGCTTCCTCCACGAGGACTTAGCTGGTGACTCACTTAGATGGCTCCTTGTTTGAAGACAAGCCTTTGAGACCCCTTTCCGGTAGCCACACTTTGCTGTAGCACCCATACCTTCAGTGATGTCTTCCCGACAGCCAGCATCGAGCAGGACCATGTCCTGAGAACTAGTTGTTCTTACATTGGGACTAGAATTGTGTGAGCCGCAAATCCATTCATATCTCTAGGGTTACATGTCTCTGCGTCACCTGAGACACATCCTTGTCATTTGATGAGAACATTATCAATCATCCCCCTGCGGTATAAGGTGAGCCTATTGATAGTGTCGTTAATTGAGTCAACAGGATAGCATTTAACACTGCTGAGGAAAGGGAACTATACAAGTACAGGCTGGCTATAACCAGGCAATGTCCTTGAGGACAAGGTGTCTTTAAGTTGACTTAAAAGGATGTCATTGCGGACAATCGACTACATACTTTCCTGCATGACTTATCAACATCACCATCATGAATATAACAAGGTCATCAACTGACAGATTTGGATCAAGAACCAGGTTTGCTTTATACAGTGAGTCAGATGTGCTCTGGGGAAGCCTGTTCCCCCACGAGCAGAAAACCTGAGCCTCGAGACGTCTTCATAACCACGCTCCCTCCAAAGACCCCCCAACCTCTAGTCTGACTCACAGTGACCCTACCACACAGAGCAGAACTCTGGGGGTTTCCAAGACGGTAACTCCTTACGGGAGTAGAAAGCCTACGGAGCGGCTAGTGGGTCTGAACTGCTGACCTTGTAGTTGGCAGCCCTCCACGGAGTTTCTGAGGATGTAAATCTTTAGGGGGAGAGTCTCATGATCCTCCTGGTGGTTACCAGTCCAATGCTTGCTTACCCGACAGTGGCACCAGGGCTCCATCACCCCACGGGGTCACTCACACCCACGGCCATCGAGTCGATTCCCACGTACGAGTCCCCAAGGCTGTGTATCTTTAAGGGGTAGACAGCCTCATCTTTCTCCTGAGGAGTAGCTGGTGGGTTTGAACAGTTGACCTGGGGGTTAATAACCCAACGTGTAGCCCACACGCCACCAGGGCACCCATGGAGTAAAACTCAAAAATAAAGCTCACTACCATGAAGTCGATGCTGACTCATAGCAATCACGGTAGACCTGGCCCTTCGGGTTTCTGAGATGGCAACTTTACAGGAACAGAAAGCCCCCTTCTGCTCGAGGACTGGCTGGTGGCTTCGAACCGCTTCCGCAGCCCACCTGGTAAGGTAGAAGCGTAGACCGTATGGCTGGGAGGCTCTTTTCGTCACACGAATAGACCTGCTGCTGATCGAGGGAATCCGCAGGCCCTGCTCACATTACCTGCCAGCCTTGCATGGCACACAAGGCTAGAAGAGTTATCACTGGACTAGGGCAAAAAGCAAAGGCACCAGAGGACCCACCCAGACAAGAAGCCGTGTTTTCAGTGATGCAAAGAACGAGTGCTCCTCTTCGTGAGACGCTGTGTATGAAAACCATGAAGCAGGGGCATCCAGCACACAGACGGGCTCCATCACCGTGCACATCTGTACCACCGCATGGGGAGCCCGGGTGCCATAGTGGGTGATGAGTTGGGCAGCTAACCCAAAAACCAGCAGCTCAAATTCACCAGCTCCTCTTCAGGAGGCAGGTTCCCAGCCTGGGAAACCCACGTGCAGTTCTCACTCTGCCCTGTAGGGTCGCTAGTGGCAGTTGTTTATTGGTTGGTTATATATAGCCGAATCTAGCCAGATACCAACGGGAACACACACACACCTATTTTTATTAGAATAGAAAAAAAAAAATTGTCCACCCTACAGTGCTAGCAGAAAAGTGTTCTAGAATGGCATGCATTCTACAGCTTCATTTTTAAAATGAGAACTATTTATACACCTGCGTGCATAGAAAAGTGGTCAGCTACACAAGTGTAATTGCTGGTCTGTGCCACTGTTAAAAAGAGGTTGTGGTTTGGGAGACAGTGTCTATTCAATGATCTATGCATGTGCTGTTCGGTCCACTTGTAATCCCTAAAATGCAGCAAGTCTCCTCACCTTCCCAGTCCCTGACCCCTTTGTCCGTCTTTATTGGCCACAACACCCCTCCCCACCACCCACCTGGCCTCCTAGCCCCACAGCTGCTTTCTGGCAAAGACTGCCCCGTCGGATTCATGTCGTCCCCCCAGGTATTACTGTTTACTTTGTCGGCTGAAAGGTGCTCCGACGGTGGTGTCCGTTCCGGGTTTGAAGTGTCCACAGGCCCTTATCTTGGGGGCTCCATCTGCCTCGCAGTCCAGTCAGCCTGGTCTTTTTTATGGTTTGGGGTTTTGCTCTACATTTTCCTCCCTTGCTGGTGAGGCCCTTCTGTGATGACTGCGATCAGAGCTGTTGGCTGGTTGTACAACACGCCTGGCTGTGCTCTTGGGGTGCAGAGGCTGTGGTTCAGGAGGCCCGGAAGTCCTTTAGACTCACTGCTTCCTTGAACCTTTGCTTTTCGTCCCTCTTTTTGGCTCAGAGATGGGAAGAGACCAACTGTTTTATCTTCCATGGCCACTTACCAGCTTTCAAGATCCCCGCTGCTATTCACCAAAGTACCATTGTCCACCACCGAGCTGACCTTCAGACATGAAAACCACCAGGATCAGCCCAAAGTTGAACCCCAAGGTGGAGGTCAGACATACCTCCACTCTCCAACTTTTGCACCGATTTTGGATGCTAGCGTCCCCAGGACCCACAACGGAGCCCATCAGGGCAGCTTCCACCCAGGAAGAATCCTCAGCTGCCGGCCCTTCCTTCAGTCATGCCAGCCTGCAGCTCTTCTCTAGGTAGCTGCCCGGCTTGAGCAAGAGCTCCAGTAACTGCCTGGAAGCACTCCACTTCCCCAGCAAGCCTCCTGTCCCAAAGGCCCTCCCTCCAACTTGCTCCCTGGGCTGAACCATGGTTTTTGCCACTGTAAAACCGCTGCCTTTTCGGTCACCCATCGTTAGTGTGACAGCTCAGGGGTCCTCCAACTTTTTAAACAGTGGGCCAGTTCACCATCCCTCAGACCCGTTGGAGGGCTGGACTATAGTTTAAAAAAAACCCAAAAAACTACGAACAAATTCCTATGCACACTGCACATATCTTCTTTTGAAGTAAAAAACAAAAATGGGGCAAAAACACCCGGCAGGCTGGATAAATGTCCTCGGCGGGCCGCATGTGGCCCGTGGGCCATAGTTTGAGGACACAGGGATTCAAGGTCGAAGGATGCCCTGTTCTGCTCCTGGATCTTCTTGGTGGTAGTGATATCCCTCAACCTCTGTGGGACTGGCCCTTACATTCAATTTCAGAGTATGGGTCTCCCAGCCAGATCATAAGCTGACCAATCCCCACCAGGTCACTGTACCCTGCTGGGTGGTTGTGTGTGGCCTCTTTGCCCGGTACTGAACCAATACCTTGCAAGATTGTGGCCCCGCTTGTCATTTTGGGAAGCATTGTAAACCCAAGGGCACAAAGTCCCCACGGAAGAGAAACCCACTGCCCGGCGGGCCCAAAGCCCGCATTTCTTCATCACACATTTTAACAATTCTTCACCTTGGCTTAAGGAAGTATACTCACTCAGCGGAGTCAAGAACAGTTTCAAAGAGATGGGAATACACTCCTTCTTTTTCGGAAGGAAACCCAAGCATCCCCTGAAGCCAGCACCCTGCCGACAGTGGATGATGTAAGACCACCGGCAAACCCACCGGCGAGGAGGGGGCGTGGACGAAGGCCAGCCTCTCTCTGCCACCAGGAAATAATCCATTTACGGGGGGAGGGCTGAGCTCCCAACAAGTGCAAACAAGAGACTGGACAACCTGTTTCGTTTTCTAGAAATAAAACCCTCGACGGCACCTTGCCAAAGAAACACAAGTCAATATCAACCTTTACGTCCTGGGCTGCCAAACGCCACTTTAAGACAGTATATTAATTATGTAGTCAATACCCTGGGTTTCATTAGTGTATTAAATACCACGGTCGATATTATTTATACTTTTCAAAGGCAGGCCACTCAGGAGGAGAAGGATAAAAAGCCATCAGCTGGGGAGGGGAAGACCCCTGACCCGGCCATCGACGAGTCACAAGAGCCCGCTCGAGGGGAGCTGGGCTCTAATGGAAAGCATAAAACACTGGAAATACGGGCAGGGATCAGACGTATTTCTTCCCTGTCTCTCTCACAACGAGACTGGAGGGAATTCAAGAACCATTTAAAATAAAGGCAAATGATTAGATTCCCGCCCACTTTAATTGCTGAATGCTGATGTCATGTTGTGCCAGTCAGCAGCGCTGGCCCACGAGTGAAAGACGACAGCATACCAACAGTCTTTCGAGGTAAACGACCTCCAGGCGGGGCCTGAGCTCTGTGCGCCAGAATCTGTTTAGACCATCCCCGGGGACCGCCACCTCTTACCAGCAGAGCAGTGCCGCCAAGTGTGGATGCTCCTCTGCTGGTGATCTGATTTTTAGCAGGGAGATCTGTTAAAAGTCTCTCAGGAGAGAGCCCCCTTTCGCTACAACAATCCTCCCCCAGGATGTGCAATCACAGCCAAGTACACAGGCTGGCTTTGTGGCTGGTCATCAGGAAGGGCAGTGACTGGGTACCACGTTCTCCAGACCCGTCCCAGTAACAGCAGTGGGCAGTGCCCGTTGGGGGACTCAAGGCAATGCCAGGAGTCGCAGATACAGAAGACTGGTAACTGGACCGGAAGACCGATGACCACTTCTAACCCGCAATTTGTCAATCCCGAATCGCATGGATGACTGTAATTTTCTAGTCGGTGCTTTTATAAGCAAGGCCAGGCAGGAGAGTTTTCCATAAAAAAACCCAGGAGGCCGCAGCCAGAGAATTTCCAGTGAGCCGGTGCCCGTCTTCTGAGACCTGAGACATGTAGGGAAAGGCCCCGTGAGAGGGGGCCCTCTTCTGTCTGCTCTCAGGAACGGGAGCCACCACGCCCGAGTGAGCCGGCTCCTCCGAGGTGACAAGGAGGAGGGTGAGCCGGGCAGGACTCCACGCGGCACTTGCACGGGCTCACTGCCCCACTGCCTGGCTACTGGAAGAGCAGTGTGCAGCCACCAGCCTGCAGCTTGCAGCACAACCAGCTAGATAATTAATATGATTAGGAACACACAGAGCAAGCATGCTCTTGCTGACGGAAGAGCCCAGTAGCATAATTACTGTTTTCTTACCAGCTCACTGTCTGTACACATCTCAAAGCCGGGCTGTTGTTAGACTGCTGTGTAAACATCAATAAAATCCCAAAGTGCCGGATCATCAGCATTCTCGGGCACCATGGCGTCTTGTTTCTACTGTTTTCCTTTAGAGATGACTTTCAGCAAGGCAGGCATGAGGACGAGACCCCTCTATGCCTTGGACTAATCTTTGAGTTTGTAACGAGCTAACAGGTCCTCCACGTGACCGTTTATTATGAGGAGTAATTAATTGCTTTCAGTTATAAGAACCCCTTGCATTCAAAGAAAGCAGGATGCACACGCGCAGAATATGTTTATTAAAACCAAGCCAGGGGAACAAAAGGCTGCCTCCCTTCAAGAGCCTTTCTGTGGTTAGAACATAGCTTTAATCAAGAAGCAAAACATACAAATGCTAGACATCCGTACAGGTAGAACGTGTGCAGTTCCAACCCAAAACCAACCTTCACTGAAGTGAAAAAACTGAAGCCATGCTTTGTAGTTGCCTGCATGTCCCCCGGGGACGGCAAGTCAATGCTTATCTGCCTTCCTCAGAAGAGAGAGTTTGATTAATATCAGACCCATCTGACTCAGTCTATTAAACCC
>NW_022111358.1:1518457-1536543 GCF_000313985.2 Echinops telfairi
CACCCAGGGAGCGATGGGGACACCCTCTTTAGCCACAGTGGGCCAGCAGGAGAGGGAGCGGTGCTGGACGCTGGGTGCTCTGATGCCAATGAAAACGCGCTTGAGATCAAGCGCGCTGCACCGAGTCTGGCCTGTCTGAAGCGGGGAGGGTGGACAGGGCCAGCCTTCCTCTCGTTTCCAAACACACGGATATCTAAACTCCAAAAGGGATGAACCTTCGAGGCTTTACCTAGTTCACCTCACTCTGTGGGCGCTCACGGAGAAGGGAGGAAGGGGAGGGAGCCCAGCAAGGAGAAGTGACTTGTCGAACGCCACCCGGGCAGCAGTGGAAACAGAGCCTTCTTTTCAAAACAGGCAGCACGAGGAAAAGCCCCCGTGGGCCGGGTCGGAATGACGCCTCGGGTCCCCACCCCTCCGCGACACTGCACCCCACTGACCTCGTCGGCCCCTATGTCACTTACTGCTCTGAGCCACAAACTCCTGTGCGGCCACAGCAGGGCTGTCTCCAGGTGCTCCCCCTCACCTGTCCGTTTATACCTCGGGTTGGCGAGAGCCTCGAGAGGCAGAAGGGGCGCTGCCCAGGGAGTGTGCCCAGTCTAGCTCAGGGCTTCTCAAAAGACGCTCGGCATAGATGTGATGATGTAAGCTGGCTTACGGGCACAGCCTGGAGGCTGGCCGCCTGGGTGGGAATCTTATTCCCGCCGCGTGCCAGCATTCAACTTCCGAACAAGGGGCTGCATGCTCTCACTGGTAAGGCGGAGACAGCAAAGTTGCTGTGTACAGGGTGGGTGGGTTACGGGGAGATCGCGGGAGACGACACAGGTCAAGCACTACCTTCTGTGGGCAATCTCGGGACGTTCCAAGGGACTTTCAGCGACCAATTGGTCTGAGTAGTTTATGCTGATTTTAGAACCTAACCTTTGTGGAAGGTATCGGTCCATTAGAGCCATTACCCATTTCTGTCAGAACAAAGACAAATTAAAATAAAAGAGATCTGAGCTAAGGAGGCCGTGCAGCCTTCCAGCCCCAAACACAGGGTGAAACCGCTCGTCTCCCTGTACCTCAGTGATGGAGGGCTTCACTGAGCTCAGGACTGGGCCGGGCACAGGAAAGCACCGACTGTCACGGTGCTGGCAGGGTGACAACCAGCAACTGCCCCCCACACACCCTCTGCAGCACCCAGCGTGACCGCCACCGACCGCACTCACGTTGTAGGTCTCCAGTTTGACCCTGATCCTGAATGTGAACGACCGGAAGTTGGCATTCTGGAACGCTTCCTCAAACGCCTGTTCATTCTGCAGAAACAAACAGTGACATTTAGACCAGGGCACGGCCGGCCGCCCTGAAAAGGCTTCCGAGACTCCCGCCGCGGGGACTTTGAGATAAATCTTAAGAACACCATCAGCCCCGGTGGTTTGGGTTTTATTAGGAATGATTAACCTGCAGGTGACACTTCATCATATACAACTGTTTAAAAGGAACTGTATTAAAACTTGAAACACTCTTGGGAAAGGCATTTCTGGTCTTCACAAGCACGAGTCCACAGACCTGAGGCCCGCATTGTCATTAAGAATGTAAGCACTCGGGGCAGAGGTGGACCATTCTGAAAAAGTGTTAAGTTTGTTACATATGCCACTCCTTGGTATTCCCAGCTACAAATCTGGGGAGTAGGTGGGGGCCAAAGGCAACAGAGAGGCGGGCAAAGGTTATGAGCAGTCTGAAAAAGAGCCCCCTCCCTCTATCACCTGCCCCTCAAATACTGCTTAATTTTTGAGCCTGATAAACAGAGATGTTTAAAAAGCATTGTACATAAATCTATGTAAACGAAATGTATAACTTTATATAAAACTAACAGTTCCTATCAGTCAAGTATTATCTTGGTAAGGCATATGGAACATGAAAAAAAAAAAAAAAGCTTTGTTATACAGAACTCCTTTTTGTAAAGGTTACTTCACCCCCCAAAAGCATGAAATAGTCCCTTTGGACTTCGATATGTAAATACAACATTAAACCTTCAGAATATTATGCAGCTGCTATTCTTCCTCCAAGATTAAGGACGCATGGAGCGCACGCTCCGAGAACATCGTGCTCCTGAGGGAAGAGCTCCCATATGTACTCATTCGCCAGCAGTGAGAACAGTCAAATATAACGGGCTAGTAAAACAACAACTCCGCCAGGCTGCCCGAGCCTTAAAATCTGATGTGAAAACAGAGGACCTGGCAAACAGACAAAAAGATCCATCACATTTTAAAGTCAATTCCAGTTGCTTCTATTAAAGGGCATGTAGGGCTCTCCACGACTCTCCGACTATTGAAAAAGAAGCAGGGGACAAAGTCAACGGCTGCACTGAGGACACAGGCAGAGCAAGGAGGGGACCACCAGAGCAGGGGCTGAATCTCTGTGCCTTGTTTACAACGCGCAGGAAGTGGGGGTGGGGTGATCTATAGGTAGACGTTCATTTGTGGGGCTCAGAACGCAGTGCAATATATGGATGTATATACACATAGGCATTTAAATGGAAAGACTGCTTCCGGGACTCTCCTTTACATCCTCCATCAGAGCAACTTACCCATTAATCTATCCCCAGCATTAAACAAAAAATGCAAACATAAGATCGATTATATCATTTGATAAAAAGAAAGTGCTTCCTTAAGAATTGCACCCAAATGCTAAATATGTGCATTGAAAGCAGAAGTGGAGCCACCTGCTCAGAAAGGCGTTTATTACGTAGCCTTAGAGGCAGACCTGCTGCACGGGGAGTTACCGCAGAAGAAGCCTGCCCACTCTCACGTGACCACGTGCGCGCCAGCCTGGTGTGCTCACAGCCAGAGAGACAAGCGGGTCACACGCTACTGAAGCACATTTACAAACATCACAGTAAGTCCCGATGACAAACCGACTCTCTGTTAGCAACTCTGACTTTAAGTCAGGCTTGTACCTGAATCCGAACAGTCAGGCACGATCCCCACCTACTGTGAGGCAGTCACGTGTTTGTCTCAGGACAGAGTGCATGTAATTGTGTGACACCTGAGGTATAGATCAATAAAACTGTTAACTTATGTTTTGTGTATCTTTTTTTAAAAAAAACATATTTTTTTATGTTCCAAACAGACACACGACACCATCTGTAACATAATGCTACCATAAGACAATGTTTCGAAGGTGCTTGTTGGAAAGTGGCACCTATTTGTTAAGAACCACAAAAGGTTGGAGGATCCTAACCCAGGATCACCTGCACTTCATCACCTCACTGTTAGGCAGCCAAAATGCACCAAAGGAGAAATACCATCCATCTGAATGATCCGTAACACACAAAAAAAATCAACCAAGGAATACTACCAGCTTCCAGCCACTGAAGAGTAGCAGCCGTGGCTGTGCGCTACCCCAGGGGCGTGGGCCTCGCTCCACCAGAGCCCCAAGGTGACCAAGAAGGTGAGCAAGCGGAGGCACAGTCGCGGCCGCAGTGCCTCACCAAGCACACCACGTTCATGTGGGCAGGATCCGGGAGGAGTGTGGCTTCGCGCCCTGCGAGTGACGAGTGAGACGGGCACAGAGCTGCTCAAGGTCTCCGAGGACAAGCAGGCACTCAAGTTCATCAAGAAGCAGGTGGGGACACACATCCACGCCAGGAGGGAGAGAGGAGCTGAGCACCGTGCTGGCTGCCACGAGGAAGCCGCTGCCCAGAAGGGCTGAGCGCTGCGCCCCCCTTGGCCCCCAATAATAGCCTTTCCAGAAACTAAAAACCAAACCAACTGAAATACACACAGGGACCAGTGTAGAGCACAGAGGACCTCCTAGTTATAAACGCACGGCTGACCTTCTCTTTCAACTCCCCAAGGTACGCAGAGCTTTGTCCAAGGATGGCCTCCGCAGTCTCCTGGAAACACGTCACCCACTGGTTCTCTAGGAAATCTGCAATATTTGCCTTAAAAAAAAAAAAAGAAGAAGAAGAAATCAACACAGCCCTCGCATCATTACAGCAAAGAAACGATGAAAGGAAGGGATGGTTGAGGCTGGAAAGGTAGCTCTTTCCACTCGTGCGTTCCTGTAGAAGTCCACAGTGCCACTACAGACACAATGTTTTCCCAGGGAGAGAAGAGGGACAGAAGCACAGAGACAGAGAGACATAAGTGGGGTCACAACAGGCCACACTGGTGCTGTGGGTGTGTCATTCCAAATCTCAGCAGGGAAGCTGCCTGCCCCTGCTCTCCTTTGAAGGCAGCGAGCTCACAGACAAGTGCAGGGACTCAGCTCCCCTCCAGCTCCAGGGGGCTGTGGACTAAAGGTTCCCAATAAGCCCCCAAACGGGACACTCTTCAGTCACTAGGAGGAGTTGCAGGAAGTGGAGCCACATCACTGCTAAGCCATACAGACCGTGGCAGCCACCAGTCACCTAGCAGCAGAGTGACCGATAAAGCACCCGCAGTTCATGCAGGGTGCCAGGGCTTCCAAAATTGGCCAGGACATTCCGTTATCTCCTAATCCTATTTTGCTGCCATTTTTCTAAAGCCCCGTCGTAGGGGAGGGTCAAAGAAGAATTTGAGTATCTAACTGTAGAGGGGGGATGGAGGGGGTTAGAAATGGGCTTTACTTAAGGTTTTCATTTTGACGGCTTTACAAATTCATTTTGCAGGTACACGGGACTTTTTAGGATGAAACACAAAGTTCACGGCACGACACGTGGGGGCTCATCCCTACCGAGCACCCCATCCTAACCCCCGAGGACAAGAGCATCACACGCTCAGCAGACGTGAGGGTCAGCACCCGTCACAGGAGAAAAGCACGCAGGGGGCCTACTACTGAGCAGGTCACAGTGTCACAGCATTCTCTTCATCTCAGTGCATTGAAAGGGGAGGAGTTCCCCCGGCACTTGGAGAGGCAATGAAGAGGGCAGAAAGGATGGATGGAATCTGCGGTTTACCTAAAAATGTCCTCAAAGTGACCGTGACTGGCGTGTGCGTGTACGTGTAAGAAACCATTCAACAGTGGGCTAGTTTTAGTCTTGTACTAACAAAGGTCCGTTTACAAACATCTTAACGGCTTCTGGCCCCTCACTGCCGAATCACCGTCTAGCAAAAAACGTGACAGCCTTTCTTCTTGTAACTTCACTGTGTATGATTAAAAACATAGAACAAAACCCTTGCCCCATTCGTCAGAAAGGAACAGCTGCTGAAATGCAAACAGAAGCAGCCCCTCCTGAGCACATTGTCCCCTGCCACCGCAGTCGGCTCCAGAGAGGCGGGAGGCACAGACCCTCCACGAGGACAACAGGACACACAGGCACCGGCAGACTAAGCAGCATTACTGCTCTCCAAACACGCCACTTCAGATGGCGTGTCTGTCACTGTGCGGCATGCAAGCCGGCTGAGGTCAGCTGGGGTACATAAAGGGGGAAAAGCTTTTAAGAGGAGAAACAGGCCGCTAGTCGCCCGAGTGAAGGCCCTGCCTGATTCACGAAAGGACCATAAGCTCGCTCTTCAGCACGTCCTGCAGGCTCCCAACGGCCCCCACTCCCCCCTTCTCCCATGAGCGCTCTTGTACCTAGGGTGCCGGCCTGAAGCGGCTCTCAGCTCCGCGTGCTACCTACTCACCGACAGGATCAGGCGGTACTTAAAGTTGGGAAACTCGCTGTCACACTTCTCACAGCGGTACAGGCCGTTCTGCTGGTCAATCACCTTCTTGTTGCAGTCCTGAGTCGGGCAGGCCTGGTACATGCAGCTCTCCTTGCGAAGATACACCACGGTGGCCACGGTGCTGAAGTAGTCCGCCTTCGGGAGGGAGGAGGGGCACGGGGCAGAGCCATCAAGCCTACACTCGGGTTTGGAGGCAGCCCGGAGCCCGCCCGCCCGCCGACACAGAGACATGGTTTTTCGATTTCATTTCTCGAGATCACAAAGCGACTCTAGGGACTGGTTTGCTCTGACCGGCTGAAGGCCACCAAGCCAAGTCTAACACATCAAGTTCCTTGGCAGCAGAAGAGTTAATGCTAGACTACAACGGAAATCCCGGTTCCTTCTTCATTTGAAGTGGCGACGCGTTCCTCTGCCCAGAGCACAGAGCCCTGGCGAGGCTGGGCCAGACTGACAACAGTGGCAGAGAGAGAACGAGAGCGCTGGACTTCTCTCGGACTAGGGCTTGGGCAGGGCTCGCGGGCTGTGCTGTGTACATGTCCGGGAGTACAGAATGTCACCTGACAGGCTGCTCTCTGCTGTGGTGCACGAGCCACAGGTGGCGCATGGGAAGGTGTGGGGCTGGTGCCAGCAACGGGGGAAGGGCAGCCAGTGCTTCAGGGACACTGGGGCTTTGTGGGATGAAGGGAGAGACGGGAAAAGCACAGCGGTGACGGTTGTACAACATAGTGGCTGTGCTTATTGCCGCTAATTGTGTAAAATGTGCTTATTGTCGCTAATTGTGTAAAATGTGCTTAATGTCGCTAATTGTGTAAAAAACAGCTCCCACCGCAAACCTTTGGTTCTTTATACTTGACCCTGATGAGCAGCAAACCGAGTGGCTGGCCTCTGATAGGCATGCTGACCCCTGGTCTGGGAGGTCAAGCTCAGGAGAATGCAAGGCCAGTTGTGGCCAGGCTCTGCGCTTCCCAGGTTGAGAAACCACTGGCAGTGGATCCAGCCAGGATGCAGCCGCGTGCATGCCTGGGCTTTAGTTGTATGTGCTCGTTTTATTTGGGGGGTAGGGAGGAATAAGTGGTTCTTCACTGCAGCCAGCGACCATCTCCCAGTGGGTGTGGCCTGAATTACGAGTTAGGCCAGCAACCTCTAGGACTGTCTCAAGCTGAAAGAGGCCAAACCTTCAGCTTAGAAGATTCTAGAGAACATTAAGACTCCCGAGAGACTGCCTAAAGCATCTTTTTTATGACAGGGACTTCAAAAAGTCCGTGGAGATTTCCCATTATCTTTTAATTTCCACCCCCCATGAATTTTTGAAACCCAGTAACATTTTTGGATTATGTCCAGATTCAAAATCGGACATGAAAGCATGGGTACAGACACGGGTTGGACTCTTCCTGCGTACTGCCTCCCCTCCCGTCTGACGATTCCTGGTGGGGCTGTGGACTAGGCGATGCATCGCCAACCACCCAGAGGGCGCTATGAGTCGACACGGGCTGGCTCTCTGCTCCCGTGAGGAGGCGGTCTCAGAAACCCTACGTTAAGGGTGGCTACAAGTCAGAACTGACTCCCTGCCCACGGTCTGGTTTGGTTTTTGAGCCTTTTAGATCTAAGAGAGAAACATGGGAGGCTGTTTCCATGACAGAACAATGTTCAAGTCCCAGGATGTTACATATGACAGTGGTGGCTGTTGATAACAATGATGGATAATAGGGAAGCTGTCAGATCAGACAGGTAAGGAAGAGGAGCCACACTGTGTATTGCCCAAAGGAAAAAGCGGCAGTGTTGTTTGCAAGTGCACAGGAGAAACGAGTGATGTACACACTGCCTGAGAGGCAGGATGCGTGCTTCGGTCCAGCCGGGAGGAGGGTCCGACTAGTCTCAGCTACCAGGGCCCGCTCCTGCCAGGGGATGCTGGCAACTCAGCCTGCGAATGCGCAGGACCACCAATGTCTGACAGGGAACCGAAGACTTAATGCTTGCAGTAAGCATTTTTTTAAAATCAACTTGCAAGAAAACCAGAAAAGAAACAGACCAGGAGGCCTGAGAGCTGCTATTATTGCCTCTAAGAATTAAAGGAGTCCCTTGTCAGGGTGCTTGGAGCCCTGGCAGGGGAGTGCTTACACGCTGGGATGCAAACTACAAGGTCAGCGATCGGAAACCACCCACGGCTCTGCAGGGAGTTACAGTCCCGGAAATTCCCAGGGTCAGCTCGACTCTGTTCCACAGGGCCAATGTGAGTCACAAGTGTCTCCCTTGTTGGGGTTCTGAACCTTTTCTGCCCCGACCTTCCTGAGGGACACACCCTACTCCCATCAGAACCTGCAGCCCCTTCGCGCTGGCCCTGTGCCTGTGCCTCTGAACCACCTCCAGCCGCTCTGGTCAGAGCCTCGTTCCGAAGCCCAGCTGGGGACTAGACTGACCACGTGTCTCAGTGAAGAGGGGCAGGAAGGCAGGTACCTTGTCGCCCTGGCCCAGGTTCTCCGACTTGACTTCATAGAGGGTTTTCCAGTTGGTGTTGCTCCCGCCGACGCCTCCACTCTTTAGATCAGAGATGGAGACA
The DNA here is from genome assembly GCF_000313985.2 of Echinops telfairi. NCBI lineage: Eukaryota > Metazoa > Chordata > Mammalia > Afrosoricida > Tenrecidae > Echinops > Echinops telfairi. The sequence continues at coordinate 1,526,648 of NW_022111358.1, forward strand.
CCATCTAAGGCTTGTCCTTCTGAGTCAAACCTGGAAAAGACGGGCACTCCACAGACTTCCTATCCGCTCCATACAGGCGCTCCGCCTGCCCCCAACCTTCTCTGGGCTAGTCTCTCAGGCTGTCACAGGCACGTAACTTCTTCATTGTGAGCCCAGCCTACAGATGCAGAATGGCTCGCTCACCACAGTGGTTTCGATGCCCCCCGCCCCCCCTCTCCACCCCCCGGTGGTGAAGACACACAGCGTCTAAGGACCACAGAATCATTCCAGGTAGCAACATGGGTGGGTCGGCGGGCCAAGACCTCAAACAGCCTGGGCTGGCCGGGAACCAGGAACCAGCAATCTGCCAGAGCATGGTTTGTGCTGCCGGCTGCCGGCAGCGGCCATACTTTGATCACCACCGAGAGGGGCAGTCCTCACAGTGTAATAGACTGGCTTAGCAAAACATGGTGGAAGATCTTTTAAGCTCGATAGAGCAAGCACTCCGAAGAGTGCAGAACCCCCAAAGCAGCTGGCTTGACGGCCTACCTGTTGTGGATATACCCACTTAATAAGCACTTCTGCATGCTGACATTAAAGCTAAATCTCTATGAAAAGTAGGTGTATCCACAGAACCACTGATTCGAAGGGGGTGGGAAAAAGTGGCAGGGCGGGGTCTGTCTGTCGTAAGGCAGAAAAAGGTGTCACGCGCCATCCCACAGAATGGATGCTGCCCTGCGCTGCTGGCAGCAACTGCCTTCTTGTTCTGCCAGGTAACCGCTAAATCTGTCACAAAGGCCCGGCTCAACCCATAAATCTGTGGCACCAGCACTAGCCGTGCAAGTCTACGGTTTCAAAGACTCCAAGGAGGCATTTGCCACCAAAGACAGCCCATCCGGAGTCAGCAGAACAAGGAGAGGGGCAGCCTTTCTCGGGAGAAAAATCCCACAAGGTTACATTGTTACAGCAGCTCTCTAAACATCTCAAACCCTTGCCAAGGTGGGCTACGCATGTGCAGCAAGCATTCTTGGTTATTGACAGGTGAAATATGGACACCTTATTGCAAGACCTCAGTGAACCTTGTCTCCCCCAAAGACACGCAAAACATGAGGCGCTTTTTGCCAGCATATGGTGGGAGGTCAGATGCTTAAAGACATCCTCCCTGAGGGCAGTCAGTTGCCAGATTACTGTCTGGTCCCACCACAGGTAGCCCCCCCACCCCTGCTGTTAAGAGCAATGGGCTACTTCTCCCTAAAGGCTTGTGACCATTAGTCTGGTTCCTGTAGGTGGGGTTTACACCCTACTAATAATGGTTTCTATAGTGGGCCAGAGAACAGGTCAAACCTGCTCGGAGACATCCAAAGTTAGGGTGCCATCCTGAATCTAGGATCTGCCCATCTTGTCACATGTGTGCCCCCAAACCCTCCTCTTCCTATTGTGTGTATACCCCTAGATCACCCCCTCCCATTACTACTGTATTACCTACAGCACAACCCTTTCCTGTGATGTATGTCTTCACCTGCAATTAGGGAGCTTGCAAGTCCCCAGAGAATATGAAAGCCTTACCAAGTGAGGCTGAAGTGAGCATTGCTACCATGAAATGTGTCTGACTCCATTATTTCAGTCTCTCTCTCCTATCTCTCATGCTCTCTATGACTTTACTATAATCTTTACTTATTGTCACTGTGCAATTGCACCTATTGGATGTGATGATGTGTTAGGGGCTGGTTAACCCTGACACCCATGCCAGGGCAAACCAAAGGCAGCGCTCTCTGCTCAGACCACCAGTGGGCCCTGCTTCATGAGGCAGTGCCGAAGTTGTGAGACGGTTAATAGATGAAGAAACACCGGTGGCTCAGACTCCCCTCAGGCTGCCTTACATGACGTGACCATTCCAGAAAAGATCTCGTGAAAATCTTAAAGACAATGGCTGCCGACTCATGTTAAGACTCTCAGCAAGTGCTTGCTTCGGCAGCACACAGACTAACATTGGAACGACACAGAGAAGAGTAGCATGGCCCCTGCGCAAGGATGACGCGCAAAGTCGTGAAGCGTTCCATATTTTAAGGAGAAAAAAAAAAGACTCTCAAAGAAGGCAGGGCCATGGTGAGGGCAACGCATTTCCTCTGTGATTACAGCCACACAATTTATCGAGCCTTTGATAACCCCTGTTCCCCACCCCCGCCAGTTGTTGCATGTGTTTCAGATTCAAGTGCTCTTTGAAAGCAGAGTTTCAGCACCCTAAAAAGCTAGATATATTGAGATCTTTCTCTACAGGCTCTTCTCATTCCTTGAGTGTTGGGAATAATAATGTAATGCCAACAAAAGCCCAATGTTGTGCTGTCGTTCCCCCACCCCACCCCCCCACTTAACACCACAAAGTCTAAGGAGTGGACACACACTGGAAGATGTGCTGGGCAGATGGACTTGAGTCAGGAAGCACTTTCTCTGGGAAGGCACCATGCCCTGCAGAGAGCAAGCTGCCCTCCGTTCACAGCCTCCGGGGCAGGGCTGCTGAGGGCTGGCCGGGCCCTGCTTTGGCAGCGGCCAGCACTTTCCACTCAATAGCCTCCGCCGACTCTGTGGGTTTGTCATGGGATTGCAGGTTTGTCAGCATAAGGGCTCTAAAGCCACCCTCGCAGAAGGCACAATGCCTCCAAGAAAAAAAACCAAACCAACCAAGCCCTGGTCTATTCTTCAGGCAGACAGCTCACGCACTGATCGTAAGAACCACAAGTCCCAGCTTGCCTCAAATGACCCCTTTGTTTAGCCCCATAAAAACCTACCATCCACGAAGCTTATAGGCCTCTGGGATATCGGGATTCACAATGACAGTGCTTGAAGACAGCACCGAGAGGCTCCGTCCACCAAAATCAGACACTCTGGCTCCTTTGATAGCCATCACGGGCTGTCGAGAACCATCAAATCTATCTGCCTGCATAAAAACACAAGCCCCGGAGAGACGTAAACAAGGGTCACTGGCGGGCACATCTGAAGAATGCAGTTACCGTATATACTCCGGTATAAGCCGAGTTTTCCAGCACATTTTTAATGCGGTTTTTGTGGTAAAATTAGGTGCTCGGCTAATATTCGGGTTGGCTTATATGTGAGTATATACGGTAATGCAAGCATGGAATCTATAGAAGAGAGCCCTAACCCTAACCCTTTCAACAACCCCTGCTAAAAAAACCTGCTCAGATATATAATCCCCAGGCAGCCTGCTTTTGTGTGGTCAAAGCCCCATAGCTCACAGGGCGGGCCACCCCACCTCTGAGCTCACCAGAAGTACTTACATCTTCTCCCCACAGAGTAGCAGACACCACCTTCCCGGACATGTCCATCAAGTAGATATTTCTCTTCGAGATCTCTCTGTTGTTGGACCTCACTGTGATTTTCATAGCGTCTTCGTAGCTCTTGCAGACCCCAATGATGTCTACAATACAGGCAGTAACATTCGAGCGAGGAGATGGAGGCCCCCCTTTAGATCATGTGACCCAAGGTCAAGCGGCAAGTACTGCCGCCATCCAGCTTCCCGCCCGACCTTGCAGATATAAAAGGGATTGCTCCCACTCTCCTTGCTCCCTGAGGGAGACTTACCTACAAGTGAGTCTTTGGGCTTGCTCTCTAGGTCCCCAATCCCTGTGAAATCAAACTGAACTGTGGGTAAGTGATGGTCATCTTCACAGGGCAGGACAGACGTCTCATTGTTGAAGGTCATCTCATAGTCGTTTTTAATAGCTGTGAATTGTTTATTAGCGATCTTCAGGGTGCCTTTCGCGAAATAATAGACCTGGCCAGAGAGGACAAGCCAATCACCTTTCCCCACCACGGAACCTTCAGGGGCAGGGTCCCGGCCTCCCCACGCCCCCACAGGTGCACGTCCGGTCCTCCCGCCAGCGCCGCTGTACCTTGTTCACTTCAATCAAGGGGAAGAACTTGTCCACTTGCTCATTGAAAGCGGTGGCTCGGATTTCACCCTGCAGAAACATGTGGGAACAGGTTGGCAGAGCAGCGCTCCGTGCCGTGCCAAAACCTAAACGGAGTCTAGGAAACGGCGTGCGATGGACTGCAATCATTGTCACCACCGGCCAGAGACACACGCGGAGGTTCAAGGGGCTGGGCCTACAACCACGATTATTCACATAAAGACCTCATGGTGAGTGTAATATCCCTACGACAACAACACACGGGTTTCTGAATGCTGAGTGGCACGAAGGATGCACATGGGGACGTGGGTGGGGCAGGATGACTCGTGGGTGTCGGGCAGTGAGGGAGGGGCAGACAGATGGGCATCGTCGGGTGGCTTCAGATTCGGGAGCCATGGCCCAGAACAGCGTGCTAACCAGTCACGTCTTCAAGGCACCCGAGGTCTGCTTTTTCCACGTTTACTTTTCTGTCAGTGTCGTTAGGAAGGTTGAGAACCACTGATTTATGATGACCTTTAACCCTCTGCTCCCAGACAGCATCAAGAGACTGTAACAGAGGGAAGAGCGACAGCCACACTCCCATTCGGGCTACTATTCCCGTGCACCTGAGAGGCCCACCCAGGGACGACTCTTCTGGTTCTCCAAGGGAAGGACTTCTATCCCTCCACTGGACAATACTCACGCTTTCATCAACCATTTCTATAGAGAAGAGCTTTCCTTCCCCTCGAGAATTGCTCCAGGTTCGGATCTGACTCTTGTTGGTAACACGAGCGCAAATAGTCCACCTACAAACCAAACAGGGCGTCACTGTCTCACCTGGGACTCGGGAGAGGTCTGAAAGCTTGCCCATCGGCTTCCGGTGGCCTTTCTTCCCAAATGCGTATTCCCATGTTCAATGTTAGCTCTCTCAATGCAGCTAATTAAAACCCCAAGATGACATACAGGTTGACAGTTTATAGAATAAGCAAATAGTAATGCATAAAAGGTGATTAACACTAACTCATTCTCCTGTCAAATAAGCAAATTTATAAACTCTCTCTCTTCTCCAAAAAGCATCACCAAGGCAACAATGCCCCTAATGAAGACTCTGCACTAGGAAACGCAGTAATGCCCGTTATCTTCTGCCACTGTCTCCAGCTCTGAGCTCTGTGATCACGGGTGTCAGCTTCTGTCTCATTTCCCAAACGCACCGACTGTCACAGAACCAAGTTAGGGGAGGGGGAGCCTCTCCAGCAGGGAAAAGAGGCACAAGACGGCGACCGGGGCCGAGACCCTCACGTTTAGTCACAGTACTTAGTACTTCACCAGGAAGAGAAAAGCTTTCCTAGCTTCAGGGGCCTTGCAGACAAACAGACATACAAAAAACACATCTTAAAGGAGTTGGGGAGGAGAAAACCACTCATTTTCAACTGCTTAATTTTTAACAGCAGGAAGTCGTAACAGAAATGTATGCTCAGGACACGTTAACGTGGCTAATACGAACAGCAGATTCTTCTAGTCAACTAGCTCATAAAGACTTTAGACTAAGTCACTTGCCTTTATGATGAGAACATGAAATATCTTCTAACGTAGCACAACTGTTTGCTTTTAATAACAAGCAAGACCCAACACTGATTCTTCAAATATTAAATATGAAGGGGCTTCGTGGGAAAATTCTCTTTCCCCATAAACGTTTCAAAGCTTCTTGTGACTTTAACTTCACATTCTTTAAAAGTAAATAAAAAGCAGCAGTCCCCAAAAGAGGGAGTAGGGGGAAGCTCAACTGCAGATACTCCTTCGATACAACTAAACACTCATGGGATTCGATTGCTTGGCTCAGAGATTTAGGGTCCTGGGTTTATGCTCTACTCAGTCCACTGACCACACATCGTTTCTTTAGTTCTGGTCTACCTCCTCGTTAGGTAGGTAGTCCCTGGTGTCTTCAGAGCTTGCCAACTGTCTCTATCTGCATGGAGCAGGAGTCATGGCCCAGGAACTGGAGAAAGAAATGGACTTGCTGGTCTAATTGGCGACGTACACACACCTCCTTTACCATGGGACCTGAAGAAATCGCTGCTGCCTGGCTACCACGACTGAACATTTTGACCCAGGACCCAGTAGAATAGATAGATCCTGATCAAAAGGAGGAAAATGTGGAACAGAACATCAAATTCTTATGGAAACCTGACTTACTGGACCCATCCAGATGGGGAGAGCCCCAAACCGACTCTAAAGCACGTGTAAGGGTTTTCAGAGGCACCGAGAGACACGTTAGCGGAAGGAGCAGTGTGGGCAGACAGTGAGGACGGGGGCACACGTGGAAGGACGCAGCCAGTGGCACTCATCTGTCCACGGAGAGACTGCCGGGTGGCTGTGCCTGGTCTCTTTTCACACATAAATAATAACAGCGTAAAACTCCACAGGCTATTCGACCATTCTTTCTGAGACACGACTGCAAGGTTGCTACAGTTCGTCCCTTCTTTTCTCCGGGGAAAGAGCCCTGTCTGATGTGGCCATGACCCTGACGACCGAGAACAGAAAGACTCAAGGTCGACTGCAACTGCACAGCTCTGCTTGATGGACTGAACTGTGAAGAGGTCTATGTCTGGATTGGCTCCTGATAAAACAGTTTGGAAAAAAGGACAATCAGTGGACATAAATGTGTGAATAAAGACTCAAAAAACCAACCGATGATCATTTTTAGTACTGTTGTAATACACTGTGCATGTACTCTATGAAACAACTCACTTGGACTGGTAAGGAGTAAGGCTGGCAATGGGCACCACCTTGGCCTGTGTGCCCCCAGGAGTGCTCCCCAGACTGGAACCCCCACCAGGTTTTCCAAAGGTCTTGGAGGCACCGTAAGCCTTAGGTGCAGTGGAACCTTGAACATAAACAGAAAGGATAATCCATTATTCTACTTAGCTTTGATAATAACTTCTGCAAAAAAGTCTATTACAAAGGTGCCACTGGGGAAATTGTCCCGAGAGAGAAGTGAAGTTTTGCTTTGTTTTTTTAACTGTCCCTGAGACCCGAAGTTCAACTCCAGATTAAAGCAAGAGGCTAGGAAACCACCAAGAGCCACAGACAGGCACGCAGAAGCTCACTAGGGCATAAACTGACTGTGGCCCGACATCAGGACACGTGATGCCATCAGGGGGCCACTCCTCTTAAACGTTCCTCTTACGCCAGTGGGTAACAAAGAACAGGGGAGAAAGAAAAACAAACAAAAAAAAGCAACCTTCTGTCTGGCAAATCATTAGTCACCTAAATGAAAAAAGAAAAAAGCAAAAGCAAGAGGGAAGACCAGGAGATAAAAGCTATGTCCTTGGACTGACCACTTGAGGCAAAGGACACCTCCTACCAATCAACTCAGAACTGCCCAGAAAGAGCCCCGTGCTCAGTAGGTGTACAGGCCCGAAACACGTTCGGAATGATGTCTACAGGGCTTACTGGCCACGAAGGGTTAAGAACCGGCTGGGCCCAAAACTCAAAGCACGTAGGCAGGTGCAACTGTGACCCCTTCTGCCTCCTCCACCTGTGCCTATGCAGCGATCATCCAAGAACGGAGAAATAAAGCCTATGCACAGACGAATGCTTTCTACGACACCGCTTCTGTAACGCTTCAGTCTGCAAGTCAAGAAAACTTAGTTCAGTGACATTTAGCTCAAATACGAAAATCCCCAGAATGGAGTTTAGTTAAAAATGTAAATTTATCCAGCACTTATTTACTGAGTTTCTGTGGCATGCACCACACTATTGTAGATTTATAGCACCTAATGAACAAATTTGTTTTTTTGGCCAGAGGGAGTGGCTTTTAGATAATCTACCACACTTATCTTAGAGAATTCACTTCACTTACCCCCCCCCCCCTGTTTATCAGGACATAATTTGAGAGTTGTGTATCAACAGAGCGGCTCACAAAGGCAGAGACACACTAGTTAGGGAAGCAGCAGAGGGAAGGCCCATGTCCCGAAGGTTTCACAGAAAACGTTAGTGAGTGCAGGATCGTGCAAAACAACTAATACTTGAGGTTCTCATGTGAAGCTGCACCAGAAAAAATGGACTTTAAAAATAAACCTAACCAATACTACCAATCATTATTTTCACAAATGACTTCTCAGATCAAATGATTCCTAAGCAAAGGCCAGAAAGTACACAAATGATTCCGTACCGGCTGCAGTGGAAGTTAAAGGCAGGAACGCATCCGTGAATGAGAAGCAGAGCCCACGACCAATATAAATACTGTCTCCAAGCAAACAATAGATACCCCAGAGAGCCAACAGGAAACTTGGAGAGAGATGAGCCAGATTTAATAAGCAAGAATTTGAAAAGGCTGCAATTCACAGAAAGTCAGAGGGGGGCAAACCTAGAGATATGAGCAACTGTTAAGATAAAACTGTCACCAGAGCACACAGGAGCAGATGCAGGGGGAGGGAGAAAGGGTGGGGCACATCCTGGCCCACCAAACCCTGAGGACGATATCCCTGCTCAGAGCAGCCAATGCACACAGAAGACCATAGGGTCGGTCCCACCATGGGACATAACATCCCTCCCTGACCCATAGTGCTATGGGAGACAACACTGGAGACATAGACTTGTGCCTGATCTGACCCCACCACACTGAGGCAAAACACTTAGGGCGTGCAACAGAAAAGCAAGGGGAACAGCATCGAAGTGCCCAAGGAATACCAAAAACAGACTTGGGGCCAGGGCGTGGCACCCATCAGACTCAACCCGAAAACATTCCTAAAGGTCAACAGACCTTGAACTATTTATAGGCTTTTCTCTTTTTTGGGGTCATTGTTTTGTTGTCTTGTTTTTGTGCATATTATTATCTCTGCAGGTCTATCTAGATAAGATAGGCAGGATAAACAATCTGGAGGAGAAAATAATGGGACAGACGGTTGTGGAGCAGGATATGGGAGAGGCGGGGAGAGGAAGTGGGTGTTAAACCCAGGGACAAGAGAACAATAAGTGATCTAAAATTGATGGCAAGGAGGATTTAGGACGCCTGGTAGAGCTTGATCAAGGGCAACGTAGCCAAGAATTACTGAAACCCCAAATGAAGGCTGAACATGATAGTGGGACAGGAGGAAATAAAAGGTAATAGAGGAAAGAAGTAGGAGGTAAAGGGCATTTATAGAGATCTAAATACAGGCATGTACGTATGCAAATGTATTTATATATATATGACGGGGAGATAGATCTATGTACCTATATTTATAGGTCTAGTATTAAGGTAGCAGATGGACAATGGGCCTCTACTCAAGTACTTCCTCAACGCAAGAACACTTTGTTCCTTTAACCTGGCATTCCATGATGCTCACCTTCCTGACACAATTGCTGAAGACAAATCGGGAGCATAAGCAAATGTGGTGAAGAAAGCTAATGGTGCCCGGCTATCAAAAGATATAGTGTCTGGGGTCTTAAAGGCTTGAAGACAAACAAGTGGCCATCTAGTTCAGAAGCAACAAAGTCCACATGGAAGAAGCACACCAGCCTGTGTGATCATGAGGTGTTGAGAGAATCAGGTACCAGGCACCAAAGACGCAGAACAAAAAAATCATTATCATTGTGAATGAGGGGGAGTGTGGAATGGAGACCCAAAGCCCATCTGTAGGCAAATGGACACCCCCTTACAGAAGGGTCACAGGGAGAAGAGCCAGTCAGGGTGCAGTGTAGCACCAATGAAACATACAACTTTCCTTTAGTTCTTTACTGCTTTCCCCCTCCCCCTGCCCACTATCATGACCCCAATTCCACCTTACAAATCTGGCTAGACTAGAGCATGTACAGGGGTACAGATAAGAGCTTGCAACACAGGGAATCCAGGGCAGATAAACCCCTCAGGACCAATATTGAGAGTAGCCATACCAGGAGGGCAAGGGGAAGGTGGGGGAAGAAAGGGGGAACCAATCACAATGACCTACCTATAATCCCCTTCCAGGGGGATGGACAACAGAAAAGTGGGTGAAGGGAGACATTGGTCAGTGTAAGACATGAGAAAAT
>NW_022111358.1:1536643-1543510 GCF_000313985.2 Echinops telfairi
TATAACCCCCTTCCAGGGGTATGGACACAAGAAAAGAGGGTGAAGGGAGACACTGGTCATTGTAAGACATGAAAAAAATAATGATTTATATCTTAGCAAGGGTTCGGGAGGGAGGGGAAAAAATGAGAAGCTGATCCCAAGGGCTCAAGTAGAAAACAAATGTTTTGAGAATGATGATGGCAACAAATGTGCTTGACACAATGGATGTATGTATGGATTGTGGTAAGAGTTGTACAAGCCCCCCCAAAAATGATTTTAAAAAAAGATAACACTATCAATGGAAAAGGCTTTTCATTTATAAGTTCAAGAAAAAAGAAAATGTTCTAAAATTGATTGTGGTGATTGCACAACTCTTCTTAGTATTATTGAACTACTGACTTGTAAGATACGTGAATTATATGCCAATTAAAAAAAACGCCGTTCATGCTGACTTTAAAAAGGCATATTGCTGAGTATCTTTAAAAGACCACCGTTCCGCCAATCACACACTTTTACAGTCAGAGTGGAATTATTCTCTGCAAGAAACCAATCTACCATGAGTGGCGTTTTGAAATTTTCCTTCAGTCCCAGATTAAATTTCTAAACATTATTCAAAAGCCAGGATCAACACATGTCCTCCAGAGGCAGCCTTACCCATTCCTGAACTCCCATTCTGTTGCTGGGGTTTGCTGGTTGGTGGACTGGTTGCTGAGACAGGAGCAGGGACTACTTGCTGCTGCTGCTGCCCATGACCTGCAATCAAAAGGAAGAAGCTGTAAGTGCCCATCAGTCGGGGTGAAGGGTGTCAACGTAAATAGAAGCACTGTTCTGAGACCGCAGACAACGTTGGCGCTGTCGAAGGCTCTCGCCGTGGTCAGAATTCACGCGGAGGCCTTTCATTGCAGGCAGTGGAAGGGCGGGAAGTTCACTTTCTGTTTCCACTACATTAAAGGTTGGGTCCATTTACCTTTCACCTGCTTCTAACGGATACTTTTCAGTTTTAATAAGGTTCTTCCCTAAAGCCTCGCCCATTCCTCCTGCCTGAACCTGCAATAAAGGCACTGGGCTGAATCTGTGACATTCGGCTATTTCCATAGCAACAAACCGATGCCATCAACAGAAGGGCGCGTTTGCGGCGGGATCTATCAGAAGAAAAAGCTGGCGGTAAGAAGAACCTAAAAGCTGTTCAATTGTCTCTGAAGTGCTCCTGCTTCAAAGGAAATGGTGACACTCAGAAAGGATGCTACCCTTTCCCAACCATACAAAGCCACCTTACTCGGCAGCTGACAGCTGGAGGAAAATAAGGGTGCAGAGACTCGGAGGTGCCGTGAGGTGCTAGCGCACGGTCACAGCAGGGAGAGCTGAGCAGAGTTCAGAAGCAGGTGTCAAGCAAACAGGAAGATTAGAGAGCAAGGAGGAAGTGAACAGGGCTCTCAAACAGAAAATGGGAAACACTGAGAGAGTAGTTATCTGACCTTCACCCTTTATACCAATGTATAGGAAGTTAAAAAATGTTTAACTTGCAAAATACGCTTCATTTTTTAAAATGATAGGTGTATGCAATTTGTTTTTGTGGTTGGCGCGGAAGGTAGACGTCAACCTCCTAGCTGGGCGGGCCGGGCCGACACAACTTCAAGGGGCGCAAACACTCTGCTTGGTTCTATGCAAGTTCGGGGGACTGATTTCTCTGAGGAACCCCCCAAGCAAAGTCCGGTGATCTACTTAAAAACCAAAAAGAATCATCTGTTGCACACCCTGTGGAGACCACTTCTACTGACACACGCAAGCAGGCTCGCCTGAGTCAGAGTGGATTCAATGGCCACAGGGACGGGCGCAATTTGCACCATCCCACCCACTGCTGCTGAGACGATTCAGACTCATGCTGACCCTATGCAGGGTTGCCAAGGCTGTAAAGTCTCACCTTTCTTCCACAGAGCAGCTGGTGGGTTTGAACTGTAGACCTTGGGGTTAACAGTCCAATTATCCAACAGTGCCACCAGGTCTCCTGAAAGGCTACAGCACCCGTTACTGCCAGGTGGTCTCCCATCCAAGTACTAACCAGGCCAACCCTTAACTTCCGAGACCAGAACAGATTGGGCACATTCTGGGTGGTATATTCACTTCTGTCAATATAACTCTTAGCACATTTATACCACAGAAGAAAACAAATTCGAAGTGAATTAATATAGTAAATGTTAAAAAGCCAGACAATACGAAAATCAGAAAAAACCACACACTCAATAAACTTACTGCCATCGCGCTGATTGACTCACAGCGACCATACAGGACAGAGTAGAACTGCCCCTGTGCATGTCTGAGACCGTAACTTTATATGGGGTACAAAGCCCCATCTTTCTCCTACAGAGCAGCTGGTGGTTTCAAACTGCTGACCGTGTGGTGAAGGAGCCTAACACATAACCCACTCACAATGCTACCAGGGCTCCGTTGTACAGCACATAGTATAGCTTAAATAAAAAAAAGCCTTAGAGTGCTGTAAGAACGGAAACGAGGGGCACTGCTGGAGAAGAGCCCCACCTGTCACCCAGTCTCTGCTTTGTCCAAATTCCTGCAGGTCTCCCCAGGCCTGCTTCCAACGGGCAAGTTCCAGGCGGCTTAACGAATTCACTTCTGTCAATATAACTCTTAACTGCCACAGCCAAATGAGCATTAGCTGTGCCATTAAGAGTAAAATAAATTTAGCATACAATTAAAAAGGCTAAAGAGAATCGTTTATTATTTAGTTCTTGCTATGGAGAGAAAAATGGCAAGGTTGACGATCGGATTTGTGTTTTCTTTTTAGCGATTCCATTATCTCTGAATTTACAAAGTGTCACATGAAATTGCACGGTAGAACTGCTCTTCTTTGACAGTACGTCGTGAAGGAACGCTTTGAAATTCTACAATGAGCCTCTTTAAGTCAGTGGGGAAAAGAGTTACTCTAAATAGTATTGGGACCAAGTGGCTGGAAGGAAATAAAAGTATCTCTACCTGCTCCATGAAATATATTCATCAGAAAGACTTAAACCTTCAAAAATGCAAAAATAAAAATACACAAACCCTACTGTATTTCACATGCTGCATGCAGTCTGGCGATCACTGGCGTTTCAGATTAAGTGATGCACAAACAGCATGCTTACCAAGCCTCCAATTATACCCTCCAACACCAGCTGTTGTTGAGTGGATTCTGATGCACGGAGCCTCCATGTGTTTCCATGGCTGGTTGTATGGAAGCAGACCGCCGGGTCTTTCTCTGAGGTACCCCTGGGGACTTGAACCACCAGCTCTTGGGTTAGCAGCCAAGCAAGCTAACTATTTGCAAGGCACATTAATGACAGTTAACTTTGGGGGAACAGGTGCACCATGCGACAGGTGCAGGGAAGGCTAAGTGCACTATACTTAGGCGCTGTCTCTCTTGTTACCTGACATTTCACATTTACGAGTGGCCAAAAATCTCTTCATCAATTTTGAGCATTAACGGCATCTCTCTGGCAGGAACCAATGCTAAGGCCTCTATCAGTAGACTCTTCGTGCAGACAGAAAGGACGTGTGTATTGCATACTATCACCCTGCTGGGGAGGGGTGTGTATCTTCCTCAGGTAATGGATGGAGTAGGCTGCCCACGGGTAGTGGGTTGATGATGTTGACGACGGTAATTGAGGCAGCAAGTGTCTTCAAGGTAGGCCCTTGGGGACAGGGAGAAGTGGGATCCCAGGGTCTGGCCTCAGCAGGGCTGGGCCAAGCCGTGTTTAAAAGCTCTACAGGTGAGGGCAAGGCAGAGCAGCAGGATCCAGGAGTGAGTGGGCAATGGCAGCTGCAATGTAAAGTCCAGGACAGAGCCAGGCCTGGCTGTTCTGCCTCTGAGGATGCTCTGGTTTGATTCTCAAGGAGACATTCAGGGGGAGGGTCAGGGTCAACTAGGAGAGCTAAGGCTGGCAGGAGGACCCAGCGGGCTACAGATACCATCCCTGCCACACGCAGGCCCTTCTGCCTGTACTCCTCTGCCCGGAAAAAGCCACCAGAACATTTTGGGGTTGAGAGATAAGCTAGGGCCACCCACACTGAAAATACAGTGAGGCTAGGGGAGTCTGGTGGAGACCTGGGGAAGGAACTTGGGCCTCCTTAGAAGACTGAGCTCCCCACCACCACCCGTGGAGGTGGTAGGTGACTTCAGCAGGAGTGAAGGGGGACATTCAAAGGACAGAGAAGGGGCTGAAGTGGAAGGTCAGTCTTGATGTTCACTTGTCTCTGGAACCTGACTACTTCAGGGTACATTCAATGTCAGCTCCAGCCCGAGCATAAAGATACTACTCCTGCGTACCAGGTAAAAAAAACCAGAGAAGTCCACTATCTTGCCCAGGGTCACACCACTAGGAAGTTTGGGACCCAGTTCTGACTGGATCCACCCACTTTGCTGCCATCAACTCAACTTTTAATTAACATTTAATTCCAGCAGCCCAAACTCTGATTCTAGAGAACCTAATAACCATAATACCTGGTAATTAGGCCAAGTGACTAATCCACTTACTAGAGCAATCCTTCAACTTGTTTTGGACCACATTTGCAAATCTGGCACAGAAGACAAGGAGTCGCCCTGAACCGTGTGGATGGCTTGGATCCTAGCGCATCCCGAGAGGAACAGCTACCCTTCAATTTCATGCACGGCAACCCAGCGGCTAACCAGGAGGGCTGAGAGAAATCCATTTGCAGCGAAATACACATCTTCCTGCAAATTAAAATTCTGCCCCACAGCAGTAATGCAGAGACTCAACTTCTGATCAGCGGCTGGTTTGTGCCAGCTGCTAATCAAATCATTCTAACTCGATGGATCAAGGGCATGGTTTCTAGACTCTTGCTGTAGCTCAGAGTGCTGGCTCTGACCCAGGTGGAAACAAGGGATCAGTGCGCACACCTATCGTTTTGATTATCGTTAGAATGGTAAGTGAGAGCCACCAGCAGAGAAACCCAGCAAACAGACAGTGGAGTGCACAGTGTAACAGAAACGCAGTCCCTACCGGTAAGCACTTCCCTGCCAACCACTATTAAAAAGCATGCACAGAGACTCAACCTAACACTTTTCATTTCCTATTGGCAGAAACTGAATAGAATCAGACAAAAAATTTTTTTAACTAATATCTTTTGATAATGAACAATTCTAATAGATCAGTATCATGTAAGAAATATAAGTCCAATAACTACAGTTAGAATAGTGTAGCTACCTAGGGTTAATACACACACTGACAAAATACATAATCCACTAATATTGTATTAAGCACAGACTACTTGAAGTTTTCCCCATGTAAAAATTCCTACAGCCTTTATTTGTAGTCTAAGAAACATTCCCTGTGCATTTTTGGAATTCCTCTATTTCCGTAATGAACTTGACCAACTTAATTTAACTGGTCACACCTGCCCTGCAGTAGGCTTTAGCACAGGTGCTGGAAGGATACACATCTATTAGAGCTCCCTACCTGCAAAGGTTGGCCTCTTCACTTTCAAGATGGAAAATCAGAAACCATTTCTGTGAAATACAATGTATGGCGGCCATCACTGCAGCAAAGCTATTTCCATGGATGGCCAGAGTAACAATGTATTATTGATCTGGTTACAATGAAACGCAATAGCAAATAATCCCGACAGCCACTTCCTCTCTCTGTCCTCCTGCTCTTAACAGACCCTGAAAAGAAAGGGAGGGAGGGGGCAGTGGGGCAGGGTATTCAGACAGCCTGAGCTTTACAGTTCTGACCCCAAGCAGTAATTATCCCTCAACCTTTCCATCTCCATCGGTATCTCAAACAACCTTGGGTCCTGAAACACAAAATGCCCAAAGCCACTACTCAATTAAATACAAAGAGAAAAAATAACATTCAAGGAATGATCAAAGGTGATAGAGATAGACTAGGGTCTAGGCACCCATCTCCCTACCCCCACCCCAACCAACTGCACCCAAATAGTCCACACAGATGCTAAGGGTTTCTTTCCTTCTCTTTGCTAAAATCCGAGAATGCACGAACCAGTGAGCTCATTTTGACAAAACCGTACGACTGTAAAACACCGGCGATGTTCCAGTGCACCGTTTCAGCACTTTACCCGAACAGGCACCAGCTTCCCCTTTTCAATTCAAAGCATTAAAGTTACCACGATTTCTGTGGGCATAAAAAATACCTAGTAGGTTCCAATCTTGGTTCCATTTCTGGAAGGAATGTGACAATGGCCTAGTCCCAAATCTTCCTACTTATCCTTGAAAAAGTATAAAGAGCAACAGAATAAATTACTCCACATACCCACATGTAAACAAACGACCATTTAAACCAAACTAGAATGCAGAAAAATCCCACAAACCCAGTCATATAGAAGGGAAGCAGAAAACACTACGAATCTAGCACCACACTAAGTGGAGCCCGGCTGTCAAAAGATACAGCGTCTGGGGTCTTAAAGGCTTGAAGACAAACAAGCGGCCATCTAGCTGAGAAGCAACAAAGCCCACATGGAGGAAGCACACCAGCCTGTGTGATCATGGGGTGTCGATAGGATCAGGTATCAGGCATCAAAGAACAAAAAATCCTATCGTTGTGAATGAGGGGGAGTGCGGAGTGGAGACCCAATGCCCAACTGCAGACAATTGGACATCTCCTTACAGAAGGGTCACAGGAAGAGACCAGCCAGTCAGGTGCAGTATAGCAGCGATGAAACACAACTTTCCTCTAGTTCTTTAATGCTTCCTCCCCCACCTCCCTGCCACTATCATGACCCCAATTCTACTACAAATCCAGCGAGACCAGAGCATGTACACAGGTACAGATCAGAGCTGGAAATACAGGGAATCCGGGACAGTTAAACCCCTCAGGACCAATACTGAGTAGCCATACCAGGAGGGGAAGGGAAAGGTGG
>NW_022111358.1:1543610-1544791 GCF_000313985.2 Echinops telfairi
CCAACAGGGGAACGGACAACAGAGAAGTGGGTGAAAGGAGATAGCAGTCAGTGTAAGACATGAAAAAACAATTTATACATTATCAAGGGTTCATGAAGCGGGGGTGGTGGTGAGAAGCTTAAACCAAGGGTTAAAGTAGAAAGAAAATGTTTTTTAAGTGACCATGGCAACAAATGTACAAATGTGCTTGACACAATGGATGGCGCTGTAAGAGCCCCCAAGAAAAAATAAATAATAAAGCTGGAGGTGGGGGGGGGGGCGGAGAGATAAAAATCAAACTCACTAAGAGGTTACCTATAGAAGGCAGCATCGGGCAGGGCCAGGATGGGAGGAGGCAGGAGTAGGAATCAAACAAAATCCAAACTCCCTGCCACTGAGAGGATTCCGACTCACAGGGAGCCTATAGTTCAAGGTAAAACCTCCCCTGTAGGTTTCCAGGATCGCAACTCTTAACAGGAACAGAAAGAGGAATCCACGTCTGAACAGACATTTCTACAGTCTCAACTTCTGAAATCACGTTACACATACACTTGTTGCAAACTTAAATTAGTATGTATGAAAGAAAACAAATCTCTGATCATTTTCATTTTATTTCTATTTTTAAGCATTATACTAGCTTTCACGAGCAAGCATGCCAACGTGAAATAACATCTATCTCTATGTATACTCAAAACTCACCTCAACTCTTTCTAAACACACTTTTCGCCACGGGCAAGCACTTTGGTTTGAGGGTTGATCGGTGAAGGCCGGGGGTGCAGGGTAAAACACCCTCCCCTGGGGACTGGGTTCTCACTTCTTGAAGCAGTTGACTCGGGGCAAGTCACTTCACCGCCTCACTCGCTTCATCTTCCTGCTGGCTAGATGTGACCTCTATCTAAGACAGTCCCTTTCCACTTTAGCGTTCTGCACTCACACTCCGCCAGGGCTCAGGCCAGAGCGTCTTCCTCGCTCCGTCCCACTCAGGACTCTCCCGAGGCAGCGGCCGGCCGGGGCTGGCTGCCAGGTGGAAGGACAGCTTGCCTCAGCTCAAGAGGGACTGGGAGCAACTGGCTGAGCGTGACACGCAGCTGCCCTCCAGATACGATCAAAGGGTACGGATCGGCTGAAGCAGTTTACATTACGACCGTGCATCAGTGCTTGGGGGAATCACCCAAGCACCGTTTTCTAGTAAGAGCAACAGT
>NW_022111358.1:1545891-1548285 GCF_000313985.2 Echinops telfairi
TACTCTTCACTGACTGACAAGGTTAGGTTCCAAAGAAGGGGTCGGTACGTGACCGCATCTGATCACAAAATGGAAGGTGACCATCTCATTACAGAACTGCCAAACCCCTGAGCATCAAGGCCCAGCCAAAGTGACATGTAACCAAGCCATCCGTGAGCGTCACTCGTCTTGCACCCTGGCATGCCTCACTGCCAGATAGACACTGTTCATCGGGGAAAAACAAAAAAAAAAAGTTGCAAAGATTTTTTTTGGGGGTGTTCCTGTAAAATGCTGAAAAACGAGATAGTGGGTAAGCGAGGGGTTGGTGCATACTCAAGTCAACACAAATGCCGACTCAGTGTTGGACAGCAGGGCAGAGCACGCAACAAAACGAGGAGGGCGCCCCTTCGTGGTGCTGACTAGTGCTGGAGCCATCAATGGGTGACTCTGAAAGCACTCGGTTTCGACAGGGCGGGGCACACCAGCTAAGGCCAAACTGAGTTGATTAGGAGACACCGGACCAGGTCACCAAATTGTTGTGGTAATCAACTAGGACCTTACTGTGAACATCATTTGAACACTGTACAAAACATCAGTGCAATCATAAACAATAACATCGATAACAAAAGCCTACTAAGGGAGCAAGTAGCATCAATGTAGGGGAGTCTAGGCTACAAGCCTCACACTTTTTTAAAAACCAAAAGAAGACAAACCTTAAGAAAACATTTCAAAAAACAAAAAAAGGAAACACATTTCTGCACAGCTCTGTTTAATACATCACACAAGGAACTGTAGGTTATGCGAAATATGTCAATAAAATGTTAACATTTGAATTTTTTTTTTTTTAAGGAAGAATTATCAGGACACTGAGGAAAAGAGAATCCCTCCTTTTTAGTGTGGCGGAGGAGAAAAAAACAAAAACACATTTCCCACTTATATTATCCCAAGACATTTACTTTCCAGTCGACTGTAAGTGGGCTGCTTTCCCACTGCAACTCTCCTCCTTGTCTTCCAACAACACTTAAGGTGATTTCATCACTATGAGGGGGGTGGGGGGTGGGGGAGAGCACTAGCAAGTCACCTCATTCCTAGACCCAAAATCATTACTGTTTTTAACAAATCAAACTGAATACTAAAAGGCAGAAGTCCAGATCTATACTGAAGTATTCATTGAGTGCTACAATCTACAAAAAGCATTTTACCTTCATTGTAAGGTACCGGATTGCCAATCTTTATCCCTACTGCTTCAGCCAACTTCAAAACGTCCAACTCCATCAAGATAACAACTTTCCTATAAAAGCAAACAAATACAAACAAGTCAGATAGAATAAACATAAATAAATTCACAAGTCCGTTAGCCAAATGATAAGCTATTAAAAGCATTCCCTTGATGATCATTTTGATAAAACCACTTTCCTTTCTCAACATTTTTCCACTGCTGCTACGTGACATCAGTTGTTAGTCAAAAGCAGAAGCAAACCATTTTTCTAATTAAGAGAATAACTGAAAAAGTTAGAAACCATTTGAAAATATAGTTAGAACTTCCTACATGGCATAAATACCTAATCAGATAGAAATCCCTATTTTATTGAAAGGGAAAACAAGGATGCCTGAGTAATCACTTCATTGTGATCTAGTGCATCAGATGTCCATCTGACTCTCTCACTGGGGAGGTGGGGGGGAAAGAGTTGCAGAGAAGCTAAATTCTAATCTCATGCAATGTTAGGTCAATAAAGAAATGCCTAATCTGAAACCTCAACAAAGAGTAGCACAAAGGTTTTATTCAGAAAATAAATACAGAAACTAAAGCAATGCCCCTCAGAATTAAACACAGACGGCCTGTAAACAGGAGTAACGGCCAAAGAACAAGACAGGGGAATGCCATTGTGCTTGTTAGGTCCACACCTTGCAACGATATTTGACTTTTACAGCGTGTTACACACGGAACCAGATGGACAGAGACCAGATCTACTCTCCGGCCTGAAACAACGAGATGCGCTATCCAAACCAAACACGTCACGAAGGACAGTGACGGCTGAGAGGCAGGAGCAAACAACACGAGGGTGACTGTAACCGTTACCGCCTGGGGTGTTCCTAGGTTGGCAACACCGGGTAGAAGCACCTCTGGGCTGACTCCTGAGAGTCTGGGAACCACTGAAGACGGAGTAGCACCGTTTGTGTTTTGAAAAATGTCAACATGGTCCAATTTTCATTTTGAATTCTTCCAATCCATTTAGCTGGCCCTATCCTCTTTATTTTTATTATTTTTGAGGCTTTCAATTTACAACCTTAAAAGAAAATACACCTAGGCTTTACTCTGGTACAAAGGGAGGCTCCAAGCCTTCTCTAGAATGATTCTCTCTCTTGCTTAAAGTAATAAACTTTGTGTTGCCCCTGATTCTGATTGTCCATTCT
>NW_022111358.1:1548385-1550099 GCF_000313985.2 Echinops telfairi
AGTCATCTCCTGGCATAGCTGCAGGAACGGTTCCCTGAATTAGTTTCCTTTGACTTTGACAGCGGTCACTGTGTAAACACAGTCACGCACTGGAGCTATAACTCTCAATCTATGGAACATTCTCAGCAAACCCTCTTCCCCTGGCAATGACATACTTTTCACTGCTTCTGGGGAGCACTCCCAGCATCATGGGGGACACTTTTGCACGGTTCCATGGTGTAATCCAAGATTTATGGTATTGCGCCAAATACCGTGAGAACCATCCAAGGAGTGAGGGAGATCCCGCTTTAGTGCAAGTTACTGGAGTGGCAATCTGCTCACCTGGAGATAATTAGTGTCGTGTGGAAAATCTGTACACACGTGGACCAGGGCAGTTCAAATGCATGATGTTCAGGGCCATCTTGCACGTAACTCTAGCAAAAACTAAACCCAAATCTGCTGCTGCTGAACAGTCTTAGGGAGAGCCTGTGGGACAGGGCAGAAGTGCCCCTCCCCAAGGTTTCCAAGGCGGGATCTTTATGGAAGCAAACTGCCACATCCTTTCCCTGCAAAGCAGCTGTTACGTTTGAATGGCCAACCTGTCGGTTAGTAGCAAATGCTTTAGCTACTGAACCACCTGGGCTTCCCACCACACACAAGTATGGAAATGTCCACGTGTATGAATGCTAATTGAAAATCGAATATTAACTGGGTAGCTGACAGGATAATTTTTTTTTGTATTCTACATTTGCATATGGTTTCAACTATCCAGACATCAAAAACAGTTTTGTTTTTTAAGTGGAGGGAACAACAAGCAATTAAATCTGGGGTTTACTGCAAGAATACAATGATAAATCAATATGAAATAAGCTATTAAGATAATTCGTTGATTAAAAAAAAAAGATGTATCATCTGGGGTCTTAAAGACTTGAAGTTAAATAAGCAGCCATATCACAGAGAAGCAACATGCCCACATGGAAGACGCACTCCAACATGTGTGATCACAAAGTGTCAACTGGATCAGGTAACAGGGACAAGACCCAAAACAAATAATCATATCATCGAGAGCAAGAGAGGCCAGAGTGGAGACCCAAAACCCATCTGTAGAAAACAGAACATCCTCCTACACAAGGGTCATAAGGAAGGGATGAGTCAGCCAAAGTGCAGTATAGGAACGATAGCACACACAATATTCCTCGGGTACCTTGAGGCTTCTTCACCCCCATTATCATGACCCCCAGCTCTACCTTACAAATCCGGCTAGACCAGAGTGTGTATATTGGTACAGACAAGAGCTCGTGACACACGGAATCCAGGACAGATAAACCCCTCAGGAATAGAAATGGGAGTAGTAATACCACAAGGGTAGGGGGAAAATGGATGGAGAAGGGGAAGAGAGAGAGAACTGATGGCAATAATCAACGTATAACCCTCCCCCCACTGCAAAGGGGAAGAACAAATGTGGCGGAGGGAGACAGCCGTCCGTGTAAGACGTAAAAATAATACTTTATAATTTTTTTCAAGGGTTCATGAGGGTGGGAGGGTGGGGGAAGGAGGGAAAAAGAGGAGCTGATGCCAATATTTTCATTAAATCAAGAGTACAAAGTACCTGCTCATTCTACTACTGGCCAACAGTCATTTGATGGTTCTAACATGATATTTTTAAAATATAAAGATAAGTAACTGACACAAATACTAGAAAAAGGAAGCAAAAAGTTACATATAGAAAATCCTC
>NW_022111358.1:1550199-1551363 GCF_000313985.2 Echinops telfairi
CCATCAAGATAACAACTTTCCTATAAAAGCAAACAAATACAAACAAGTCAGATAGAATAAACATAAATAAATTCACAAGTCCGTTAGCCAAATGATAAGCTATTAAAAGCATTCCCTTGATGATCATTTTGATAAAACCACTTTCCTTTCTCAACATTTTTCCACTGCTGAGTATAACTTAAGAAACATATGCTATCAATCCCTACACAAAGTTTCCCCTTAATCTATCAGTGTATCATTATCAAGGCTTTTTATGAGTACAGGGTTTTCAATTCCCTTCTAGTGCCTGAATTAAAATGCAGCATCCTGTGAC
Source organism: Echinops telfairi (assembly GCF_000313985.2). NCBI lineage: Eukaryota > Metazoa > Chordata > Mammalia > Afrosoricida > Tenrecidae > Echinops > Echinops telfairi. The sequence continues at coordinate 1,550,513 of NW_022111358.1, forward strand.
CTTCTGAATCTATCTTCAAGGAGCAACCAACAAGAAAGGAATTTGGGTTAAATGAGAACATGTGGCTCGAAAAAGATGATCTGCTCTCAGAGACTTAAGAGTTTCCTACACAAGTACTTTTCCCATGGAAACCAGTGACGACAGAAGAACATGTGTACGCACGCACGCACGCACGGCCTCTCAGCTAACAGGCCAACGTTGGGCACCTGGTCCCACCAGGGCTCCTTCCAAATGCCGCCGAAAAATGTCAAAACGGAGGCTTATCAACCACTTAGCACTGCCCTACTATCAAAGCCCCCCCCCCACACACAATAAAAAGTAATTTCATCTTGTAATACATACACACACACATCTCAAATAAGAGTGAGGTAAATTCAACAGCACATTGAAATACACCAGTACCAATTTACAGAAAATACACATGACAGATGAACACGTTAGACAGGAATGCAACCAGACTGGGAAGCTAGAAAAATAAGGGTGACTTTTTTCAATCAACAAACAGTCTTGGGGGGAAAGGAAATGAGCAACTTTACAAATCTGGAGTCTACTTTTCAAGACGACCAGCTGACTGTAATATACACTTTACTATGAATTCTGACTCATAAGTTGTGAAATATATATAGCATGCATGTTTGAGGGTACATGTGTATCTATATTTAACTATTTATAGCCCACTAACTTTGAACACAGGGGCTAGGGGTGCCAAACTCCGGCGATCTAAAATTTGCATGTAACTTTTGAATTCCCCCAAACTTAACTACTGTTGACTGAAACCCTTATCTATAACACTCACAGTCAATTAACACATATTTTGTATATTTTTTATAACCTGCATCCATTAAAAAAAA
>NW_022111358.1:1551463-1552729 GCF_000313985.2 Echinops telfairi
GTTCAAAACCACCAGCCACTCTGAGGGAGACAGATGACGCTTTCTACTCCCATACATATTTTATAGTCTCACAAACCAACATGGCAGTTCAACTCTGTCCTACAGGGGTGCTGAGTCAGATAAACTCAATGTCAATGAGTTGGGTTTGGGCGGGGTTTCTTTTAGGGGGTGAGATGGTGCTCTAAAATTAATTGTGATGAAGCCTAAACAACTCTACACACACACACACTGAACACTTTAAATAAGTAAATTGTTCAGTATGCAAATTATTCAATAAAGCTGGCACTAAAAAAACACCCAAAACACTCCCATGGCACTGACACTCGAATGGCAAACACTCAGCTCTAGATAAATGAGTACTTGATCTCTCCCCCGTACCGTCGGCCCATCCATCAAGTCTCCGCAGAGCTGTCAGATCACCTGTGGAAAACTTCCTGAGAGATCAAGCCATCCCTGCTCAAAAGCTCCTGGCTTCCCATCACACTCAGAGTAAGCCCCACTCCCGCACTGAGGCTTAGCCATGACACAGACTCTGGTTGGAAGAAAGTCAATCTGGGTTCCTTCCTTATGCCCTTCATCAAAATAAATCACAGATGATCTAGTCTATTTTAAAAATCTACAAAAGTGTCTAAGGAAATAAAAATATTTTTACAGCATGGTCGGATTTCCTAAGCAAGATAACCCAGAAGCCTAAAATAAAGGGGAAAAATGAAAACAGTTGACAAGATTTAAACAAATAATCCTTAATTTCCTAATACAAGTCAGCATAAACACACCAAGAAAAAAAGAAAAAACAAAAAATGGGCGAGGTATTTTAAAAAGTTATTCAGAAAAGGACTACATATAAAGAGTTATATGTGAAAGGCCAGTTGGCCTAACAGGAGAATTTAAATCAAAACCAAAACCACCACCACCAGACAAGGGGCAGTTATTTTAAAAGGCAGTAGCAACTCAGTGTGCTGAGAGGCTACAATGTACAAAGACCCAGACGCTTGTTCCCTCCTCAGCTTTAACACCCGAATCCGGCTGCTAACACTTGACGCTGGCTCATCAAGACCCATGTGCATCCGTCTCGGGATAGTTTGGTGGCTGATATGCCTGAGTAGGTCACCAGGTTTTCCTTCAACGCACCCCAGGGTGGACTCTAACTTTCAGGTAAGCACCTAGAATGCTGTGTGCGTTAGTTCCAAAAGGTTCTCCCTGGCTCCTTTTTTCAGGTCCTTCTCCCTGTCTTAGTCTAGAAGCGCCACTGGAAACTGTCCACCA
>NW_022111358.1:1554578-1555599 GCF_000313985.2 Echinops telfairi
TCTTAAAGGCTTGAAGATAAACAAACAGCCATCTAGCTCAGAAGTAACAAAGCCCACATGGAAGGAGCACACCAGTTTGTGTGATCATGAGGTGTCGATGGGATCCGGTAATCTAAGACCCAGAACAAAATCATACCAAAGTGAATTGGGATGGGTGGGGATGTGGAGACCCAAAGCACATCTGTAGACAATTGGACATCTCCTTACAGATAGGTCACAAGGAAGAGATGAGCCAGTCAGGGTGCAGTACGGCATTGATTAAACATACAACTTTCCTCTAGTTCTTTAACGCTTCCTCCCCCCCACTATCATGACCTCAATTCCATCTTTTTTTTTTCCACCTCAATTCTATCTTAGAAATTGCATTAGATCAGAACATGCACACTGCTACAGATTAAGAGCCTGAAACATAGGGAATCCAGGATAGATAAAACCCTCAGGGCCAACAATGAAAATAGAGATACCAGGAGGATAGGGGAAGATGGGGGGAGAAAGTGGGAATCAATCACAAGGATCAATATATAACCCCCTCCCAGGGGGATGAAAAACAGAAAACTGGGTGAAGGGTGACAGAGTGATGTAAAATATGAAAATCGTAATCTATAACTTATCAAGGGTTCATGAGGGGGAGGGGGGAAAATGAGGAGCTGATATCAAGGGCTCAAGTAGAAAGAAAATGCTTTGAAAATAGTGGCAACACATGTACAAATGTGCTTGACACAATGGATGAATGTATGGATTGTGATGAGCCCCCAATAAAAGTATTTAATTAAAAAAAGATAAAAAAATAATAAAAGAATTTTTAAAAGTTCCTAAATGAAATCCAGTAAACCAAGAGAATCAAGGAAGGAAGACAGCTGGGGAAAAAAAGTGGGGAGTGGGGCGACAGAGAAGAGCCTAATCTGTTAACACAGAATTGTTTGAACCTTAGTATTGTTCAATTTTGTATCTTGGTTCTAGAAGAATCATTTATCTGATGAAATCTAATTGGTTCCTTGTTTACAGAATCATTAAAAAATTT
>NW_022111358.1:1555699-1556926 GCF_000313985.2 Echinops telfairi
TCAGATGATTTTTTATGACCCCAACAGAAAGGCTGTGTCCATCAGCAGTTCCGCCCCATCCCGCTCCTCCTGGGAAGCATGGATCTAACCAGAGAATTTGTTCCCAGGGGTTTGCCCATTCGGACACAGGCGGTCTTACACAAGGTGCACGAGTGTGCTAATTGGTGTACGCAGATCCTCTGACCCCGTGACAGTAATTCTAGTAAGCTACCCTTTAGAAACCATAGCCTGCACACGCAACGCTCAATGAACAAGGTCTGAAATAAGCCTAGGTCATCATCCAAAGGGGAGGGTGAGTCAGCAGGAACACACAGCTGGGCTCGCCGAGATTTCAAGGCAGGCCGTGGCGCGGAGGCGGTGGAATACATCAGTCCCGGGGGTGGAATTCTATCCCTGACTGGAGAGAAGGGGCGCTGGAGCCTGAGTTTCCCAGCAAAGCTCTCTACCTCTCCCACAACCCTGGCCGAGATGACAGAAGAGTGGATAGAAAGCACCACTTAAGCACTCAAAGGGAGCCTGGAGAGGAAGCTAAGAGCTCCCCAGGGGGAGGTTGGCAAGAGATTTACCTAGCCTAGACGACAACTGAGCAAATGCCAGCCCTGTCCACACTGCGCACGAACAGCCTTTCTGAAATGACAGAGCAACAGTGTAATACACAACAGTGTAAAAGTGAAGGGAAGGTAGGGCTCCGTCTAGAACCAAACACAGCCAGGAAAGGGAGTAAGTCTTCCCAAGGGAAAATTAGTCAAGCCATGAACTTAACAAAAGAAAAGACTGAGTAGGAAAAACTTGAAGCGGAGAATACTTACGTTACAAATGTCAGTGAATAGCCCTGGGAAGCCTAGAAACTGAACTACTACTATGCTGGGAAGCCTCGCGATACAACTCAGAAACAAGCTGAAGACATACATGGTGGACAAGGTTATTTATAATCTAAGTGAAAACTGGAACTCAATAAATAAAAGAAAAAAACAGCTTTAAGGGTAAACATACAATATTTATTCAAAAAAACCAAAAACCTGAATCTGCAAACTGAAAGGGTATATACCGTACTCTTTCAAAAACGAGTGAAAAGAAAAAAGCTGATTGGACAATTGACATTGAGATATACCCTGGCTCAGTTCCTGAACGGAACACAAGGGAAGAATTCCCGAGGGACGCACGCAGAAAAAGGCACGCTTTCTACAAAGGAAGCTATCCATCAGGCTGCTTCCAGACTGACATCCA
>NW_022111358.1:1558137-1559096 GCF_000313985.2 Echinops telfairi
GAGAAGAGCCTAATCTGTTAACACAGAATTGTTTGAACCTTAGTATTGTTCAATTTTGTATCTTGGTTCTAGAAGAATCATTTATCTGATGAAATCTAATTGGTTCCTTGTTTACAGAATCATTAAAAAATTTAAAATTTGTTTCAATTAAAAATTAATAATTTCAAGCGTATAGAAAGTACATTTTCAGGACAATGTCCTACAGTTTCAGGGTATTTTCCTACCCAACCACACGACATCAACATTAGAAAATTAACATTGATACAGTACTTCCGTCTAACCCACAAAAACCCATTAATTTCCTAAACTGTCCCAAATGATCTTCTGAAGAGCTGAAGGCCCCAATACAAGATAACTTGTTATATTTAATTGTGTCTCTTAAATCAGGAACTTTTTCTCAGCCTTTCATGCTTGAGACTTGCGAAGATCAGAGGCCAGTTCTTTTGCAGAAGGCTCAACTTGCCCGAAGCGTCATGACTGGACGCAGGTTCTGCCTCGTTGGCAAGAACATCATGGAAGGAAGGGTGCATTCTTCTCATTGCATCTTATCAGGTGCGAGAAATTTCCACTTGACCCATTACTGGTCAAGCTAATGGGGATCATTAGAAAGAGGTGGTCTGCCAGGTTTCTCCACTGTAAAGTTTTCTTTTCAGTTACAAAGCAGGGGTGCGGGGGAGCATGTTGTGGTACTTTAAATCTGACTTGCTCCCAATCACTTTCTCACTCACTGGTTTCAGGATCTGATACAGAAAGGGCCTGGGGGGCCTTATCTGACCTCTTCCGGCTACACTCCAACCAGGGCCTGTAGCCACAGGCAGAGAAGTCAGACATGCCCGCATCTTTCTTCACCCTCTTCTGACTCCTCGTGTTCCTCTAAGACACTTTACCTTTCCATTGCCTTCAGTAGTTCATTGCGATGGTCACACAGCACTCACCATGCTCACAACTATGAGGGTTTC
>NW_022111358.1:1560814-1562872 GCF_000313985.2 Echinops telfairi
GTACTTCCTGCATGAATTACATCGGTGATGGATGCCAACTAGGGGTTTCTAATGCCACCATCCCTTCTGTTAGATGCCATACTATTTACTGCCCCCCTCCCCCAAAAAAGCTTTCTATTTACTGCCCCCCTCCCTGTATTCACTTACCCTGTGTAGGGATTTATAAATTTCTATCTTATTCAGCACATTGCCATCTGTTGCTGTCATTAATTTTTATTTTTGAACTGTCCTGGACACAGATCTGGGCTGGCTCGGCTCTCCTTTGGCTCTGCTCCTGTCACCTCTGAACCTGCCCCTTTTCTTTGCCTTTTCCAAATGTTTGGCTGTGGTAAAGTAGACAGAACGCCAAATCTGTCCTTTTAACCGTTTTTAAAATGTTCATGTCAGTGGCTTTCGTTCAGTGTTGTGCGATCATAGTCACTAACCAGTTTGCAGAACGTTTGAATCACTCCAACAGGAACCCGCAGTAAGCAGTCACTTCTCTGTACTCCCTGCTCTATGGATGGGCCTATACTCAGTCTTTCAGACAAGAGGAATCAGGCTTATTTTGCTCAGCCTACTACGTTCAAGGTTCATCCACCCTGTATAGCAGAACTTCAGTCCTTTCCATGGCTAAGCAACATGCTACTGCCACATGCTGTGTGCCCATTCATCTGTTGAAGCAACTGGTTGTTGCTACCTTTTGGCTACTGGAAATATTGCTGCTATGGACACTGTCCTTTGCCCCACCCCCACAAAAATCTGTTTGAATCTGTCTTAAAATCTCTATAGATGGGAGTGTCGGGGAGGGAAGGGAAAAAAGAAGAGGTGATACAAAGGGCTCAAGCAGAAAGCAAATGTTTTGAAAATGATTATGGCAACATATGTACAAATGTGCTTGATACAATTGATATGTGGATTGTTATAAGAGCTGTATGAGCCTTCAATAAAATGATTTATTAAAAAAAAATCTCTATAGAATCTGTCAATAGGAGTGGAATTGCTGGGTCATCTGTTAGCTTGACATTTAACCTTTTATCACTTCCGAAACTGTTTACCTAGGGACAGCAATGCAAACATCATCCTAGCCAACACTTGTCACTGTCTGGCTCTGTTTTCATGCCAGCCACCCCAGGGGGTGTGACGTGGTATCTCATTGTGGTTTTGATTTGCATTTCCCTAAGGACTAAGGGTGTTAACCAACCTTTCACATGCTCAGTGGACATTTGTAAATCTTCGAGAAATGTCGACTCAAATTCTCTGTCCATTTTTTAATTGTGTTGCTTGTCCCTTTCTAATTTTGATGTAGCTCCTTTTGTTTATGGATATTAAACTTTACCAAACATGGGATTTGCAAAAATTTTCACCCACACTTCCTTACTTTCTTGCTCAATAATATATTCAAGGCTCATCTTGCCATTTACAAGCCTGTACTGCTATAATCAAATACATATCTTAATTTTCTTCTTTCAATTGTGTTTTTGGAGAAAAGTTTACACCACAAATTAGAATCCTGTCGACAATTTTCACACTGATCAACTGTTGAGTGTCATGAGTTACACGGACGACACCCAGTTCCTTTTCATGTAAAATGGCATTCAGACACCAAGCTCTTTGGGGCGGTACTGCTCTAAAGCCCTCTCAGTAGTGGACAGAGCTAAAACACATACATACACTAAAGCCCTCTCAGTAGTGGACAGAGCTAGCACACACGCACGCACACGCACGCACCTTTACTTTTCTCTCTCTCCAAACTGAAAGCTTTTGGTTCACTCTGATACCTCAAACTGTGACTATTCCAATCACTGTTTTTCCCCCCCCCTGGGGTGGCTCCCATTATCCTCAATAGTGTTAATGGATTAATTCCTCAGGTGTAACCCATCTCTGGAGCCCTGGTGTGTAATGGTTAGAAGGTGCATTACTAATTTCAAGGGCAGTAGTTCAAAACCACCAGCTGCTCTGAGGGAGAAAGAGAAGACTTACTACTCCTGTTCAGAGTTACGGTCCCACAAAATAATAATTTATAAATTAGCGAGGGTTCATGAGGGAGGGGGGAAGCGGGGAGGGAAGGGAAAAAAA
>NW_022111358.1:1564804-1579896 GCF_000313985.2 Echinops telfairi
GTCACACATTTCTCAAAGTTCAACATTGCCTTCTTGATACCAAATTGAACTTTGGCATGCAAGGAACTTCCCTTTCTAAAAATCAGAGCTCTTGTTCTATGCCTGAAGAAAGTACGAGAAAACACATCACATACCTTCCATCTCTGAGCGTGTTCACAATAAACCGGTTAATCTGGCAAATACAGTTGCTGGACAACTGTTCTTCTTCCACTAGAGGGTTCAACTGTGTGGCCAACATGAACGCTGGAAGGCAGAGAGAGCATGTTAGCCGCCAAGCCTCTGTGCCCTCGGCACCGGACAGTCAATCACACCAGTGCTGGCACGGGAACGGCATGCCTTTTAGGCCGTCCCGGAGCTCAAACCCAGTCATACCCTGGGTAAGGGGACACACGGCGGTTCCCGTGTATTAAACAGCTGCTGCTGGTCTTAAATGTCATGTACGATGGAGCTTCAAAAAGTTCACGGAAAAGCAGAATCAAGAAATAATGGAGTTTTCCCACAAACTCTTTTGAACCCCCCTTGTATTTCTTAAAGTGCCCAAAACAATTTTTTCTACCATTTAGAGTTCATGCCTGGGGCCAGGGGAGGAGGACTACAGGAAGCATTTCACATTGTGACTAGAGATGGCTAGTAAGCACCTATTCTGCCAATTCCTTCCTTTCTCCTCTTTTAAAGCATCAAACACAGAAATAAAAATAAACCCCCACAAAGGCAAGTATAGGACAGCTAACCCATCATATCCACGGAATGTCAATATCACCCTGAGGGAAATTAATCAGAAAAAACAGGGAGCACCAGTTAGAGAAAATTAATTAAGCCAAGTGGCAGCTTCCACCCTATGCAGTCTATTGTTAGCTGCAATCCTGCCTGAATGAACTGCAGAGCCAAGCGAATCTAAGGCTGTTGGAATGTCCCAAATCCCCGCGACTCCACGTGTGAGGGGGCTGGTCGGGCTGAAATACTCACAAGCCCCTCGTTCACGGGGCGTACTCACAGGACAGGGTATTCACGCCGTCGCTCATCAGCAGCCGGTAGCGGGGGGGACTGTTCCCCGTGACAATGGGACGGATGTTCTAGGACAGAAAATGGGATTCGTTAAGCAGGTCATCTGCCTAGTGCCAGGGGGCAGTAAACCTAAGCGGCAGGGGAGCGGGTCTGGCGTTAGCTCAACGCAAACTGAGCTGCCCGCCCATTCTCATGCCACCTATGTCCCAGTGAAAGAGAACAAAAATGTGACGATTCTCCCATACAACCTCCCTCCACTCACACTTTGCAGATCAGAAGATCAGGTGCCAATACTTCTGGTTCTTTCTTCTCTAACTCAAACTTGACTGAAAGCCCCCCCACCCCCAAGTACAGACAATAATGTACCTGTTATAAGCAAGGTGTTGGGTAGGAGAGGCTGAAATACAAAATGAGCCACCCAATTCTTATCCTGACGGGGCTTATAGTCAGTTTGGGTATGGAGACAGAGGTGCCAGAGAGAGGCAAGACATTTATCCCACTTTGCAGGTGGTCAGAAAATGATTTCTGAAAGAAGTGAAATACTGCCTAAAAATAGAAGGGGACTAGGAGTGAGCTGGGCCCAATGAGGACACTATCAGGCCCCTTCCTCGGGCTATCTGAAAGTACCATCAGGATTCTGCTTGGTTTTGTGGGTTTTTTTTTTTCTTTCATTTAATTGCCAATAAGTTTGAGAACTCTTTTAAGTGAACGATGTGAGTGAAAAATTTTAAGCAAAGTGGTGCATTTTAGTGCGCTCTCTCTCTCTGCTGTATAAAAGGTAGAATTGGAGGAGACAAACCTAAGGGCAGGAAGGCCAATTAGGAGGCAATTGTCAGGATGCCACAGCATCCATCAACTGTGGAAAGAAAAGCAAGGCAGGCAGTGCCTTCGAGCTGAACCTCTCAAGGTCTAACTCTGGCTAACATTTTTTTACAGTCTGCCTCCTCTATCGGACTACAATGTAGATTGAATGTGTCTTTGTGACAACAGAAGAATTTCCTAAAGCTAGCAAATCCATATGCCCTTCATCAAAACACAATTTCCAGTGAAAACTGTTTTTAAAACGTTTGCCATGAACACACACACACACACACACACACACACACAGGTACTCACAATGACTTGGAGGACAGGTTTTATGGATGTATCTCCCTGCTGCATGATGGCCTGAAAGAGCAAAAATCGATTCTTGTGAGATAGGCACTTGGCTCTCCCGCAGCATCATCCGCGTGCACATGGTGAGTTTTAAATCTCATCACTCACTCAACAGTTTTAAAATCTGCTTTTGTAAAACAGAGTAACTGGCAATTAGCTTTCTAGTTAGTTTTCTTAAAGGTCAGCACTTGGAGGTGACCATGAGAAAAACTGAGGGCAGTGATGCCCCCGTGGGAAAAGCCCATCTCCCCCGGGGGAGTCTAGGGTATCAAGGTCAGCCACCAGCTGTCTTGTCAGCAGAGGGCTATGTGTTAGTATGAGGCCAAACGGGTCTCAGCAGATGCCAGGCTAAGTCGTTATGAAGAAAGGCCTGGCAACCTGTTTGTAACCATCAGCCAGGGAAAATCCAATGGACCACAATGGTCTGATCCACAACCATTCATGGGGTGGGGAGGGACAGGACAGGGCAGCTTTGTATTCTGTTGTGCCTGGGCAACCATGAGCTGAGGCCAACTCAGCAGCAGGTAACAATCAGAAAACTCAAAAATAATGATCGTTAAAAAACTAGGTCTGTCCAACTTGTGCTTCTTGCCATGTTGAAATAAACATCCTATTAGCCCGTCTGACCATACTAACAAAATTGGGACAAAAACATGAGCTGTTTCAAATTCCATGCGACCTGTAGCGCATGCTCGTGATCCCTGAGAGAGGGAGGGAAGAGAGGGGAGCCCCCCAAGCACGCTGGCATTCTGCAGCTGTCCTGAGGGCAGTTCAGGGAGGGAGGGGCCGCACAGAACTCAGAAGTCCTGTTGCTTCAAGGCACAGAACAGAGTTGAAGGAGGCAAGAGTTTGAATTTTGTGGATGCGGGATACCAGAGAAGAGAGAGCTACACAGGCTGAGCGCCAATAAACTATGCAAGGGTCACCTTGAGCCTCCGCCAACTGCTAACTTTTGCATACACAATTTAGAATGAGGCTCCAAAAGGCCAGGCAAAACCTTTCCAGGAACTGAACAGTTAGCAGCGCTCACACAGCTGGCATATATATATATATATGTCTAGGTGCTGCCCAGCTGCAGGGGCAAGAAGTCACTGAGCAGAGACTCCAGGAAAGCTGTGCCTGAGAAGTGGGACTGAACAAACGAGGAAGTCAGAGCTAATCCAGATCCACCATCTCAAATGGAACACACTGACCCAGCGAGTCAATTAGGAGCCTGCTAGAAGAGTTCCAAACTTTTTAAAGAAATACACACAATCCAGACACTGGATAATGTGACATACTAGCCATCATCTAATAAAAATCAAAATCACCAGACACAATAAAACCTTAGGAGAGCACTTCTCAAACTGCAATCTGAGGACTCCTACGGGCCCAAGACCTTGTAGACAGTCCATAAAATCAAAACTGCTTTCATCATAACAAGACTTTGTTCCGTTCCCTCTCATTCGCCCAAGACAATAAAAATTGGCTGAGAGACGAGTCAGACCGTCTGATGGCAGCACTGTTGACCACCGGCCCGCTAGAGGAAAACCGTGTCATGTTCCAATAACACAGCAACTCGTCTATGCTCATGGAACTTGAAGTTAAGAGCCGCTACGTCACGAACATAGGAGCTGCGGTACCGTCAACAGAATGTGACGTGTGTTACACACAGATGACTCCACAGCCCTGGCTGACCTTGCCAGGGTTTTGTGGTATGCACCTGGTACCAACACCAACTAATCCCCAGGCAGCATCTCCCTCCATGTGAACGTTGGACTCCAAAATAGAGTGGTGTGATGATTCTCTGAAAATTCCTGGTTTGTCCTGGGACACCTGTGGCGACACGGCCCTGGGGATGTAAGACATGGTGGGGTAAGTGACCAGTGCCTAGCACAGCTACCATGCGAGGACTCATCACTGCCTTGAACTTGAGTGTGCGAAGGCCAGGGGTAGATCAGTTCCTCTGGAATGTCCTTGAGGAAGCACTGAAAATGACTTATCCCACCCCCGGGGACACACATGTTTAATGTTCTCGGTAACTGTTAGCATGAAGCGCAATTTTACCTGAAAGAGCAAATGGCCAACTATCATTATTCAGATTTGGCAATTTAACTGATATTTTCTTAAGAGTAAACAAAGTGGGGGGACAGGGAGGGAGGGGAAAAATGAGGAGCTGATACCAAGGGCTCAAGTAGAAGAAAATGTTTTGAGAATGATGATGGCAACCAATGTACAAATGTGCCTGACACAATGGATGGATGGATTGGGATGAGTTGTACGAGCTCCCAATAAAATGATTTTTTTTAAAAAGGAAAACAAAGTGAAACTGTTTTCCAGGAAAACAACTAATAGTTGTTGCCAGCAAGAAAACTAGTTTTCTTTTCTGTTTTAAAACTACAGTTTTCAAGGGAAAACCAGAACTTCAGCAAAGGGAGGCACCATCATAAGCTTACCAATACTTAAAAAGAGTTTGCTGATGCTGCCAGTTACAATAGTAGTAAGTCCCCATTTTTTATATCAAAGGAAATATGCCAATACTTTAGATCTGCACAACTCTGTATTAAAATATATATATAGGTAAAAGATCCACTCACAATGTAAAATAGGAGGGGAAAAAACACCACAAAATTATGTGTAAATTATTAAATATAGGATTCAAGAGGATCTGGGTTAGGACAAAGCAAGTTAAGTTTGAGTCTGTTCTTATTTCAAATTTGATGCTTTCCATGGAGGAGTTTCTAATCTTTAAAAATATTGCATTATAAAATTACTTATTTTGGTGAGTGATTTTTTTTTTGGGGGGGGTCCCTTTAAATTTTATAACCAGGTAGAAATTTATGACTCTAGACCCCCTGTGACCTGACACATTTATCTAAATAAAAAATGTTTCTACTCTTAAAGGGGGTGGGGAGTGGCAGAGGAAAAGGCAATATAGACCAAACAAATAAAACCACACCTTGTGCCATCAAGTTAAGTTCCAACTCATGGAGACCCCGCAGGTTACAGAGCAGAGCCCCTAAAAAGTAGCCTCCTTAGAACCTCGATCGGATTCATCTCGGCCATAGGTTTGACTTGTTTTTTAAAATCTTCATGAAGTGGATCATCAGACCTTTCTTCTGTGGTGCTAACGTACTTAGTGCACTGCCAGCTCCCACTACACAGACCCGTAAAGCTGAGTCCCACTGCCCCTGTGTATCCCTAAGGCTGGGCTGCAAAACCTGAATGGGAGCAGAAAGCCTCATCTTTCTCCAGGGAAGCAGCTGGAGCTTTCTAACTCTGACCTTGCAGTTAGCAGCCCAATACATAACTCACTATAGTCCTCAACGACACTTCGTGGTACCAACAGGTGAGTGAAATCACCAACCTCCAGGTCAGTAGCTGAGAATAAACAATTTGTACTACCCAGGAACCACCAGAATGAGGAGCTAATATTTGCTGTCTACAAGTAAAAAAAAAAATGGGAAAAGACAAATATTATTAAAATCAGACAAAATAGACTTCAGGACAAGGAATCGTGTCAAAGATAAAAAGGGACGTTCAATAATAATTAAAAGGCCAATTCTGCACCAAGACAGGAAAATGCTAAATGTGTGTACCTAACAAGAGTTCCAAAACACACAGAGAAAAATCTGACAGAACTGAAAGGAGAAATAGACAAGTCCACAATTATAATTGGTGATCGATTTCAGTATTTTCTCAGTAATTGACAAGGCAAAGACACACACACACACACACAAAGTAAAAATAAGTGGCTTGAACCATGTGACCTAACATAATACTTGTGAACAGCATACTTTAAGTGCACCTGAAACATTCAGCAAGTTTACCAAGTGATTGTGATGAAGTTTTAATAATTTACTGTTCAGGGTTTGAAATCATGCAATGTGCATTCTCTGATCACACGATACAGGTTGGAAATCAATAGCAATGCTAACTAGAAGACTCAAATATTTGAAAATTAAACAACACATTTCTAAATAACCCATCTATTAAAGGAGGAAACCACAGGGAAATCAGGAAATATCCACTGAATGAAAATACAATAAAACTTACAGGATGTAGAAAAACGCTTAAAGGGAAAATTATAGATTTTAATGACTGTAGCAGACAAGGTCCAAAATCAATTATCTAAGTTTCTGCTTCAAAATGAACAAATTAAACTCATATATGTGAAAGGGAAAAAATGAGAGACCCAATGAAACAGAAAACCGGAAAGCAATAAGAGAAAAAAACCAAAACACTGAACCAAAAGTTGGTTCTTAGAAAAGCTCAATAAAATGGATAAACTTCTAACCGGTCTGGTACTCTGACTCTGATAGTCACACAATCAGAAAAAAAAAAAGGAAAAATCAGCTAACAGTTGCTAGATGCTGCTGGGTAGATTCTGACATATACCACAAACTATGGAACAACCTTGATAAAATGGGTAAACTGCTTGAAAAAGACCTAAGCTGCCTAGTATAAAAAATAAAGAAAATCCCACTGAAAAGCTAAATAGCTCTGAATCCACACTGAAGAAAGTGACTTCTTAGTATTTCAACAGAGAAAACCCTAGCCCCATGGTTTACTGGTGACTTATAACACTTAAGGTGAGAAAGACAGACTGAAATATATATGTGTACACATACAGACTACATTACTTCAGGATTTCCGACTCATTTTCTGATACTAGGCTTACATATGATTTACTTGCACGGGGGAGAATGATCTGTATACCATACATTCCAAAACTTTAAACTTAAATGGATATAAAGGGTGACATTTCATTTTCCCTAAATGAAGTTTGAGAAAAGTCGGAAGTAACCTACAGTGTGCTGGAAAGCAAAGCCCTGGGAGGGAGGGGAAGAGGGAGGAAGGAGCAGATGGGAACTATGATGAGAGTGGCCTGCACCTTGAGAGGGAGATGGTTAGGTGGTGCATACATCTTAAAACTCCTCAAACTATACACGCGAGTATTTTGTTGTAAGTAGATTAAACTCAAGGTGATTAAAAACAAAAGAAAAAGCAGTTGATTTTAGAGAATGGAGTCGAGGGTAAGTGGGACAGAAGGTTGACAATTTCCTTAAACGCCTTTCTGCTCTACTGGCTCTTAAAACCATGTGCCTGTATTACCTTTTATACCTCTTCTAATTTAAGGTGCATTGTACCAAGTGCAAAATGTACTCTTTTGGGACATGTAGCATGACATAAGCACTGATAATAAAACTGCTTCTCATTTTCCAAATTATATAAACCTTATTATTGTGGAATAAAAACACAGAGGACGCACGGCCAGTTCCTGTTTCGGGTGATGCTTTCTAACTGGTGGTGGTGGCGGCTGCACATCACGAGAATGCAATGCCAGTACACTTAAAATGGTTCCCATGAGAAGTTCTTGTTTTAATTGGTTCAGTCCTGAGTACCTAGATATATATTTTTTTAATCATTTCATTGGGGGCTCATACAACTCTTATCACAAACTATACACCCATTGTGTCAAGCACATTTGTACATATGTTGCCATCAACATCCTCAAAACATTTGCTTTCTACTTGAGCCCTTGGTATCAGCTCCTCATTTCCCCCCTCCCCCCTTACTCCCCTCCCTCGCGAACTCTTGATAATTTAGAAATTATTATTTTGTCATGTCTTACACTGTCCGACGTCTCCCTCCACCCACTTTTCTGTTGTCCATACCCAACGGAGAGGATTATATGTAGATCCTTGTGATCGGTTTCCCCTTTCTACCCCACCTTCCCTCCACCCTCCCGGTATCGCCACTCTCACCACTCACGGGTCCTGAGGGATTCATCTGTCCTGGATTCCCTATGTTTCCAGTTCCTATCTGTACTCGTGTACATTACTGAAGCCCAAATGAAGGTTGAGCATGATAGCGGGACAAGAGGAAAATAAAAGAACACAGAGGAAAGAACTAGGATGCAAAATAATAAGTTTTATAACATATATTTTACTCCCCCTGAACACACACAACCACCACCACCCACCAACAAAACACCACGATATGCAATCGTCAAAGGCAAATGAATTGGCAAGGGACCATCACCCGATAGATAAAGGGCTGAAAGTCTCGGCACTTAAGTTCTTCAACTGTAATCCAGGGGTGTGGACTACTGGTGGTCTCGGGGGTTGCTCTGGCCCTCTCACCACATCACATCGCCAGCAGTTAAGAGTCTTCCCTCCCATTGTGGGAGGGAGACAAGGCTTTCTGCTCCCGCCTGCAGTTACAGCAGCGGTTCTCAACCTTCTTAATGCCACGACCCTTTCATACAGTTCCCCATGTGGTGGTGACCCCCCCCCACCATAACAGTATTTTCGTTGCTACTTCATAACTGTCATTTTGCTGTTATGAATCATCATGTAATTATCTGATATGCAGGATGTAGTTTCATTGTTACAAATTGAACATCATTAAAGCACAGTGATTAATCACAAAAACAATCTGTAATTACCATATATACTTGTGTATAAACCGAGTTTTCAGCACATTTTTTATGCAGTTTTTGTGTTAAAATTAGGTGCCTTGGCTGATATTTGGGTCGGCTTATACTCAAGTAAATAAGGTATGTATTGTGAAATTTATTTCTAATTACAAATGATATTTTGTCTTTAAGCATGGTGTAGCATGGGTAACAATCTTAACAATAAACTGCATTGCTACATTTTGCGACAGTATGCATAAAAAGCCAACGACACTGCAAAGGTTGAGATACCTGTAGCTTCTTTCTCACCAGATCAGAAATTGTAGTCTTTGCAAGAGCACAACGAAGATAACCTTCCACAACAAGTCTACCAACACTGTAATTGTAATTCATGAAGTGTCATTTTACACCCAATACAGCTGCTTTCAACACAGCAGCTGCTTTCTACATAGTAGCTGCTCTCTACACATGTAACTGGTCAGCATAAGTACATTATGGCACCAACCCTGTCACATACACCTGTATCTGTACAGGGCATACGTGACGGGGTTGGCACGATGATGTCTCATGCTGGGTACTCACGTGGGCATATCTACACGTGGGCGGACCAATAGAGGAGCGGTGTCTCGGTTCCTCAGACCATCAGAAATAATGTGTTTTCCGATGGTCTTAGGCGACCCCTGTGAAAGGGTCCTGCGATCCCCAAAGGGGTCTCAAACCACAGGTTGAGAACCACTGATTTACAGCCTTGGAAATCTACCGAGGCAGCTCTACTCTGTCCTTGAGTTTTGCAAACACGGAGGTGATGATCAAAAACTACCGGAGAGGATCATTATAACTACAAATTATTGTGGCAAAGGACCTACCTGGTACACTGAAAAAAATAAATTAATATCAGTTCCTTCCCCTTTCTTTTTATAATCCAGTTACTTAATATACAAATACAATTTATTCTATTAATCACAGGAGTTCCATGTTATATCTTGCCCCAAAAGCTTTTGCTAATTTTTTTTCTTACTCTTAGATTTATCTGTGTCTTTTGCATAAAAATGGTACTTGTTTTAGTTGGTAATCAAAGGTTGACAAAGGTTCTCCACACACTGCCAAGACAGACAGACAGACAGACAGACACACACACATTTCCTTTCTTATTTGAGTAAACTCAAGTAGTAGTATTTTCAACTAATACTTTTAATGATGGAAATATTTCTAAAATTTTTTATACAAGTGGGGGGAAAATCACTACACAAATATAAGGAACTCCATGATGGTTCCTTTTAAGAGTGAACAATTCATAATTTTCTTATATAAAGGTGTGAGGTTGCCGCTATCAAGTGAACAAGGATGACAATCTGCCATCACTTTGCAGGTCTCAACAATCATGCACCCCCAATTCAGGTCAATATTGACTGGGCTTCACCAACTGTGCTCCCCCTCCTGGACTCCCCTAAGCTCCCCCTCACCCCCAGGCCTCACTACCCCTTTCTATTCACCACTGAAAGCTTATTCATGCAATTAACATATACTGCATACTTAGTAGCCCCAGAACTTGGAGCAGAGCAAGCAATTTCATGCTGAGCAAAAAGCCAAGTGGATTACTGGCACCTTGAACATGGCTGTGTAGGGAAAAACAGGAAGGAAGGGATACTGGGCAAACAACAAAATAAAGATAAAATGACATCTCTGATTGTAAAAAATAGGTAGCATCGGCAAAAGAGGTTAAGAATGGTCATACAACTAACTCCATCAATGTCACGGAATGGTACGAGTAGAAACTGTTCATTGTGTGTTTTGCTGCGCTTATGCTCAACAACAAGAAAACGAATAAAAGTTAAAAATAGGTAAGTGATTGGAGCAGGTACTATGTATGTATCAGGCACTGACGGGGTTAACCCCTTCAAGTCATCATTCTTTTCATCTTCCCACTAACCTTATGCAATAGGTACTTCGTATCTTTACCATCATTTTACAGAAGA
The DNA here is from genome assembly GCF_000313985.2 of Echinops telfairi. Taxonomy (NCBI): domain Eukaryota; kingdom Metazoa; phylum Chordata; class Mammalia; order Afrosoricida; family Tenrecidae; genus Echinops; species Echinops telfairi. Next base: position 1,575,341 of record NW_022111358.1, read on the forward strand.
GGAAAGAGGCAAAGAAAAACTTAATATCTTGCCCAAAGTTTCACAGCTAGTAAGTGAAGAAACTTACACCACCACCACCCCCCAAAAAAAACAACCAAAAAACACCCAACTCACTGCCAACACGTCCATTCTGACTGATGGCAACCTTATAGGGCTGAGTAGAACTGCCCCGTGGGTTTTCAAGGCTACACCTCTTTAGGGGAGTCGAAAGCCTTGTGCTTCTCCTGCTGAAAAAACCTGGGTACGCAAAATGTAATCTTACATTATAAGGGAAGTCAAAGAAAACTTCCCTGAGGAGGTCCCACTTGAGCTGGGATTTGAAGATGGTTAGTAGTGAGAAAGAGGATGAAGACGCCCTCAGGCAATAACAAAAACCAGCTTCTGCCTGCAAGTCCATTCTGACTCACGGCAACACTAGACTGCATAAGGCTTCTGAGGCTTTGCAGACCCTTATGGGGCGCAGACAGCTCGTCTTTCTCCCAAGGGGCAGCTAGTGGTTTTGAATGATCAAGTTTGCACCTAGCAGTGCAAGTCTTACCCCACAGGACCACTGAAGCTCCCTCCTTCATTCATGATGTAGTCAAACTCACTGCCACCGAGGTCAGTCTCCTAGTAGTCATCGTATAGGGCAGGGTAGCACTGCTCCTGGGGGTTTCTGAAACTGTCTTCACAAGAGTAGAAAATTTTCTTTTTCCCCCAAGGAGCAAGTGGTGGCTTTGAACTGCTGCTTTTGTGGTTAGCAGCCCAACGTGTAATCACCATGCCACCAGGGCTCCTGGTCCAACAAAAAAACCAAACTCACTGCCACTGAGTGCATCCTGGCTCCTAGAGACCCTAGAAGATAGGGCAGAACTAACCCTGAGTTTCTGAGACTACAACTCTTTAGGAGGAAAAAGCCCCAGCTTTCTCCCCAGGAGCATTTGGTGGTTTCGAACTGCTGACATGATTAGCAGCCCAACATGCGTAACCACTATGCCACCAGAGCTCCTTAGGGCTCCTGGCAGGCAGAATAAATGACTTTGGGGTGCCAAAGCCCCCCATTGATCTCTCTTCCTCACATTAGCATACTTACTGCTTTCACCCAACTACCCTCAGGTCAGCTGCACTGGAACCACTTATGAAGAAAACAAACATTGAAAGAGCAAGACTAAAGAATATACGGGTTTGCTTTGGAACGTGTTGAGTTTGAGATTCTTAGGTAGGCAGGCAGATCAAAGAGGTTAGTTTTCTATGTAAAGGCAGCTTCGGGACCAAGAAGGTGTGAATAACTGACACACAGCCGGATATGGGGTTCGCTTGGGAGAAGGCCTCCAAACTAAAGGGAGTTGAGTTACTGTAACCAACCGCAAGGAAGCGACGTTCTCGACCGTTGCAGAGCACCCAGTTATGAAAACGGAAAAGGAGCTCGCTGACGGAGGTGGCGACCAGGGCCCATCACTAACCTCATACAGATCTATTTCTACCGCGAACCGGGGATGGCTGGCTGAAGCGCGTGGACGAGTTAATGCGGCCAGGAAATTAACTAGCTGAAAGCAAACAAGGCCCAAGTTTGTCAGTGGAGCGGGGAAGGAGAAGAGACGGTGGCAGCGGCAGGGAGCAAAGAGTTTGGTTTGGGTTTGGTTTCGTAAGTAGGAAAACGTGAGCATGTTCAAAACACGATGGAAAAACCCTTCTTAAGGAGCAAGTAATGGACGAGACGGAACACCCCCGGCGCTTCCCCGCCGCCCTTTGCAAAGTTCTCTAGACCCACCCCCACGACACACACACGCACGCACACACACACACACCCCTGCACTCCGCACTCATCCAGACTCCCCGTCCCCCCTCCAGCCGGCTGGGCTCCCAGGAGCCTGCTCACCACAATGGCCCCTTCGCTCAGTTGGTTGGCCATGTCTCCTCGACGCTAGTTCCCGCGCTCCGGCTTCTCCCCGGACCCGACTCCGCTCCCGGGGTCCCGCGCGCTCCCACCCGATTGGCCCGAGGAGTTGCGCGCGCCACTCCGCCTCCGGACGTGCGTCGTCTCGGGGGCGGGTCCAGGGCTCTAGCAGCAACCGCATTGGCGGAGACGTGGCGTTCGGTCCACGTGACCCGCCCAAGGGCGCTTGGGCGTCGGTCACGTCGCGGGTGGGCGGGGCCTGGGGGCGGAGCGCCGAGCGGAGCCGCGCGCCAAGGGTGGCGCGGTTTCTCTTAACTAAGAACGCCTGTGGCCCAGTTCCCCGCGCTCTCCCGGCGAGTTCCCTGAACCTTAGGAAGGCCGAGTGGCCGCCCAGGAGAATTAGAGCTGCTAAATATAGACAAATCTGCAACCTGGTGACTTGAACAACCGACTGCTGAGGCTGCTGGTGCCAGGCCCTGAACTTGGCACTGTGTGGGGTGGGGAGGCGGCTGAAGGTAAATAAGACCCAGCTGCTGCCCTTTAAGGGGTGGGAGCACAGTCCGTCGGCAAAGTATCAACTGTGAGTAACCCAAACTAAAAGTAGAAACATACCCAGCCCCGTGGCTGACACAAAATGTACTGGAATCCCAGGTGGAAGGTCGCGAGGGCTTCCAGAAAGATGGGACCTGTGCACGGAATCTGGAAGGATGTGCCTGGTGTAGGCCAGGGAAGGGTAGGATGTTTCTGGCAGAACGAATGCCCTGTGCAAACATGTTGGAGAGCTGCAATAGCCTGGCAGTCTCGGGACAGGAGGTGGCCACGAATGAGTGGTTCGGTACGGTGAGATACAGAAGATGTACACCTGAGAATTAGGAAGCCCAGGCCCAAATAATACAGGGTTGCTACTGGCCCTCCGGGTTTTCTAGGAAGAGTATGGATGAGCTTAAGTACTGGCTGTTATCTCAGTGGGAAGGACGGATTGAACTAGTGGAAAACTGAGGTCGGGAAGACTAAGATAACAGAATCGCTTCCCAGCCTTTTGGCTAAGATGAAATGTAAAGACACCAGAACAAAAGTCAGACAAGAGGTGGTAAGGGCCTGAATGGGACAAATAAGCTGGGAATTGAAAGAGAAAACAGAACAACGTAAAAGAGAAATGTTTGTTACCTGAATAGTTGCTGGAATAAGGGAAGGAACAAAAAAATCTGGTGTTTCACAGGTTCTGACTTGAACACCTGGGGTGGACAGGGCTTCCAAGGGAAGAGCGGTGGTAGCTTATTCAGATTCATCATCGCCTAACTATCACCATGCTTGGAACCTGGAACTTAATAGACTTTCAGTTAGCTGAGTGAGTTGGTGTGAGAAAATGTAGATACTTCCTCAGACACAGAAGCCAACGCAACTGTTAGACCCAGAGAATTAATTTTGTTTCTTTCCCCTTGCTTGGATACGACCCTGATTTTCTGTCATTGTGCATTTATGGAACTCTGATCCCATATTATCTCACTCATTTTACAGATCCCAGGTGGCATGGATTTGCCTGTGGAAGAGTGGAAGTCCTACATACTCAGGAAGTGGTCTTTGCTTCCAGCGTCCGTTCGGGTCACAATTTCTATAGCAGAGACTCTGAGTGACGTCTTCCTTCAGTGTTCTCCACTTCTTCAGTAAGTGACTGCAAGTGATCTGAAAAAATTTATCTTATTTACTCTAAAGCCTCATTTTGTGAAAAGGATTACTTTTAGATTTTTCTATTTAAGTTGCATTCAGCAAGTTTTCTTGTTTCCACAGTCTTTCCTAATCCACAATTACAGACTTGATAAGGATAACTATTTAACTTTTGTGTGATTAAAATTATATTTAAATTGCTCAGACCCTTTCTCTAGTCACTAGTTTATGAACCTTACCATCTCCCAACTGGTTGCACATGCAAATTTATAAGTGCCCAAATTTGGAAAGGACCTTACAGGTCATATAATTCAACTCCGGTCATTTTCACACTCTCTTGACTGTATCTTCAGTAAGAAATATACTTTACATCACAACCTAATGCACACAAAGATATGCAGAAAACAGAATCTGGAGTTTTCTGAAACTTCATTCAGTAAATACTTATTGATCATCTGTGTTGTGCCAAGCACTATGCTAGATGCTTAGAATACTTCAATGAATAAAATATTCAGGGATTTTTACCTTTAATTTTAGCAAAGAGGAGCAGACAATAAACATTACAAATTATACAGCATGCTAAAAGTGATACATGCAATAAGTAAGAAAGTAGAACAAGCCAGGTGAAGGCAGTCAGGGCCTGGAGCAAGAATGCAAGGTGGTGGGGTATGTAGGGTGGGCAGGCTATGTCTGATTGAAAAAGGGAAACTTGAGCAAAGATTGGAGTTAAAGTAAGTAGCCAAGAGATGAGCCTTTCAGGCAAAGATTTGAGCAGAGACGTTAAATTAGGAATATGTCTGGCATAGCAAAGAGACTAACATGGGTGACCAGAGGGAGACTAACAAGAAAGAAGGTTAGAGATGTAATAGGGAAGCATGAGACATGGGGGAGAGCAGGTGGCTCCAATTATGTAGGCCCTTATCTTTTAACTCTTAAATAGGAAGCTATATTGCAGGGTGTGGTGGGCAGAATTTTCCAGACTCTCAACACACATACACACACACACACTCTTACT
>NW_022111358.1:1581420-1585448 GCF_000313985.2 Echinops telfairi
TTGTGGATGTTTGTTTTCTTCCTTGTACCTACGTAATACACTTGATTTTACTTCTTGGCCTGTAAGGCCAAAATATTTACTATCTGGCCCTTTAAGAAAAAACTTACAGACCCTTATTTTAAAGGATTACTCTCTGTACCGTGTTGACGAGTGATCATTAGCGGAGTCTGAGGAAAGCAGAGGGACCTGTTGTGACAATAGTGTATTAGTCCAGGTAAGAGATGGGATGGTAATAGCTCGGACCAGGCGTTAGCCATGGGCTTGGTGACAAGTGGTTGGATTCTGAAGGTGGACTCAATGGGATATCCTGACAGATGGGATGTGGTGTGTCGGAATGAGAAAACAACTCCAGGCACATCAACCTAAAGGGCCCAAGGTGAGGGGATGAAATTGCCCTCACCTAAAAAGACTGCTGAAGATGGGCTATTTGGAGAAGGAAGATCAGGAGTTCCTGCTTAGATGTGTTACAAGTGCCATGTCTTGGTGAGTGGCGGGTGGGGGAAGCCTGGGCTAGAGAGAGAAATTTGGAAATTGCACATGACATTTAGAGGCAAGAAACTGGATGAGCTCGCTAGGAAAGAGGTGCTTACATTTTCTATTTATTTCATTAAAATAAAAAAGCTAAAACAGGCCCACTAAATTGATTTCATGATCCAGTGAGACTTGTAGTTTGAAAAACAATGTCTGAAGAGAGCTATAAGATCTGTGGGTTGCCTTTACTGAGTTTCCAAAAATGATGAAAGCTTCGAGCAATATGCAGTTTTTCTGAGATAAGTTCATAGTGCCATAAGTCAGACTGTTTAAGTGCCCTGAGATGTTATATTCCTTCAAGAATAGAAATCAAAGAAGCCCTGACTTCCCACATCAGACTCAAACTTCCAAATCCAACTGCCTACTTGAGACTCGCAAAGATACTTGCAATGTAGCATCTCCAAAACCAAATTCTGATGCTGCTCCCAAGGTTCGATCCCCTCCCAGTGGTCCCTATCGCAGTGAATTGCAGTGCCAGATGTTCACTTCCTAAAGCTAAAAACATCAGGGGCAAACTTTATTAAAAACTGAACTATAGTTCTTCCCTCTCCACACACACACACCTTTATGAGATCCTCTTTTGTGATCCCTTAGTGAATCGCAACACCATCTGTCCACGTGCTAGCTGATAGCATCTGTATGCTTGTTTGTGACTTTTTAGTGTCACTTGCCTTTCTCTTATTATCTTAGAAACACCCTGTCCCGGACAAAACACACCCACTGCCATCAAGGCCATCTCGACGTAATTGTAAGGACAAGAAGAAGCCTAGATAGGGTTTCTGAAGTTGTGAATCTTTACAGGAATAAGTCTTTCTTTTTCTCCCTCGGAACAACTAGTGGGTTTGAACTGCAGACCTTGTGGTTAGCAGCCCAATGCTTTGTCAGCATCTACAAAATGTATATAACCATAGGTGGATAACCCTTTGCTGTATGAGGGAGCTTCCAAAAGTTTGTGAAAAAACTCCTGTATCCTTCAATATTTTTCCGTGAACTCTTGAAGCCCCCTCATATATATTATTAATTTTTCTCCTATCTTGTTTATCTTTTATGGCTCCTAGTTATATATGTCTTATTTAAGGGAGTCTGTGCTACCCCAGAATTATAAAAAATACTGTTTTTCCTCCTAGCATTTTAATACAGTGTTATGTCTTACTTCCGTCTCTAAATTCATCTGGACTTTTATTTTTATGTGTGACATGAATAGGGAGTATTCTAACTCTTTCTGTCTCAGATGGACCCTTTCTCCGTGGCATTGATTGAATGGTTCATCCTTTCTGCACTGCTTCAAAATGCCACATTTATTAAAAATTAAATTCCCACTTATCCATAAATCTGTTTCTAGACTATTTCTATGCCAAAAATGAAAGGATTTAAATTACTGTGATTTTATAGTATCGTATTAGAATTATAAGTATAGAATTATAAGCCCAGCACAAATTAAGAAATTTATAGGCTATGAAGCCAGAGTGTCCAAAAGCATCTATTTTCAGGCTGGGTTGTATCCAAGGCTGCAAATAATGTCATGTGGACTCTTATCAATTCATCTCGCAGATATAATTTATCTACCTGGTAGACACTAACCATTGGCAGCCCCAGGCCCATGCTGGTAACTTAATTACCCCAGGAACAGAAGACTAACATCTCCAGTAGTTTTAGCAGAAAAGTTTCAAGTTGAACTTTGATGAACCTCGCAAGGTCACACACTCATCCTTAACCCAAAGGTATGGAATTCCTGTAGCGGACCAGAAATATCACATGCCCAAATCTAGTGGGAAAGTGGTCAGCCACACTCCACCCACCTGGAATAGCTTCCCCACTGAGATTTTATTATCAGAAGTAGGAAGAAAACAAGTCCCTAATAAAAATGTGGTTTTCCTGTCATATTAGGCCAATTTTCATCCAACCTGAATGCTTTTAAAAAAAATAGCTTGATTGTTTTGTGTATGTTTCCCCTGTATAAACTTTAGAATTGGTTTGTGAAGTTTCATAAAAGATGTGATTGGGTTTTTGATTGAGAAAGTGTTAGATTTATAGATTTATTTAGGGAGCCCAGACATCTTTACAGTATTAAATTTCTTCATCTAAGTAAGAGGTATCAGTTACCATTTATTTAGTGTTTCTTTTATATCCATAAGTAAAGTTTTGTCATTTTTCTATGTAGATCTTGCACATATCTCACTAGATTTCCTTCTTGTAAAGTTTTTGTTACTGTGAATAAGACTTTTCCCCCCTCCAATTACATTCTAGTCGATGATTGTTAGTATAAACGAAAGTCAGGAGATTTGTTTATTATCTTATCATTTGGCAGTTAACTAGCATTTCTATTATCTCATCATTTTTATGCACGTCCACTTGGAGTTTTAGATAATTATTTCTACAAATAGTAATCTTCCTTTCCAATATTTATAGTTTTAATTTTTTTGAAGTGATTGTAGATTTTGAAGTGATTAACTGAAACCTCCCCACCACTTGTCTGTCAATTTGTCATTCTTTCATGGCCTGCTTACTGTGATGCTGGAAGCTAGGCCACTGGTATTTCAAGTATCAGCAGGATTCCCCATGGTGGACAGGTTTTAGCAGAGCTTTCAGACTAGGACAGGGAAAAAGGACCTGGGGATAATAGTTTTATTAAAACATTAACCACTCTGATGTATAATAGAAGCATTTTAAAAGGGAAAAAAAACATTAACCAGTGAAAACCTTATAAATAGCAGTGGAATATTGTCTGATGCAATGCGGGAAGGTGAACTCCTTATCTTTTTCTCTGTCCACTGAGCAAATAATCCTGGAAGTTGGACTATGTGAAGAAGACTGTGGGATCAATTTTGGAGAAAGACAGTAACAACCTGCAGTATGCAGATGAATACCACCTGGCTTGCTGAAATGCATAGGACTTGAAACACATACTAATGAAGATTAAGGACTATGGATTCTACCTCAAATAAAACAGAAATCCTCACATCTGGACCAATAAACAACATCATGACAAATGGAGAACATATTGAAGTTGTCAGGGATTTCGGTTTCCTTGAACCATGATGCCCAGAGAAGCAGCAGTCTGGAAGTGAAATGAGGTATTGCGTTGGCCAAGTCTGCTGCCAAAGACCTCTTTAAAGTGTTAACAAGTAAAACTGTCCCATTGAGCACTACCAGAAGAAGAGCTAAATCTCTGTCATGCAAGAAGGCCAGCTCAATGCCCCTTAGAAGCTAGGATGGTGGGTTTTTTTCCTCATACCCTTTAGACTTGTTATCAGGAGAGACCAGTCCCTGGAAATAGCCATCACACTTGGCAAAGTAAAGGGTCAGCAAAAAATAGGAAGACCCTCAACAAGATGGATTGACACAGTGGCTGCAGCAGTGGGCGCAAACATCATCCTTGTGAGGACGGCCCAGGATGGGGCCGTGTTTTGTTTTGTTTTGTTGTACACAAGCTCGCTATGAGTCAGAGCTGACTTGGTAGCACCTAACCAAAAAAAAACCAAACATTTTTTAGTGTA
>NW_022111358.1:1586578-1587793 GCF_000313985.2 Echinops telfairi
GATAGCCGGGCACCATCAGCTTTCTTCGCCACATTTGCTTATGCACCCATTTGTCTTCAGTGATCCGTTCGACACCCCGTGATCACACAGGTTGGGGATGCATTTTTTACCCCAGAACTATGTATTTAAATTTTTTTACCAAACAACCTTATCACCTTCAAAGTACTCTCCATTACACTTAATACATTGGTCAAATCTGCAATTCCTTCCTTGAAAACATTTTTCAAACTCATCTGTTTGGATGGCTGACAGCACCTCTCTCGTCTTTTTCTTCACTTATCCTATGTCATCAAATCTCTGTCCTTTCATGTTCCTCTTCATTCTCGGAAACAAGAAGTTTCACAGAGCAAGGTCAAGTGAGTAAGGTGCATGGGGCGAGAGGCATGCTGTTTTGTCAAAAACTGGCCCACTGAGATGGCTGCGTGAGCAGGTGCATTGTTACGATGGCAAAACCAGTCCTGCAACTGCCCCAGATCAGGCCTTTTTTGTTGCACTGGTACACTGTCTTTTCAGACCTTCTAAATAGAAAGCTTGACTAACAATCTGACCCGGTGGAATAAACATGCACTATGAGTCAACATTTTCGTCCATTTGGGTGGGAAGTTGGCGTATGTCCAGAACTAGGTTTGTCATCAATCGACATTCGCCTTTTTGTTTGTCTACCTGGGAATGCTTTTTATTTTACCTTCGTTTCTTAAAAATCATTTTAATGGAGGCTTTTACAGCTCTTTTTTTTTTTTAATTGGGGGCACATACAACTGATATCACAATCCACACATCGATTGAATCAAGCATGTGTGTACATATATTGCCTTCATTCTTTTCTAGACATTTACTTCCTATTGAACCCTTGGTATCAGCTCCTTTTTTTTCTTTCTCCCTCCCTCCCCACCCCACTCATAACCCCCTGATAGATTGTACATTGTTACTATTGATCTTACAACTCGTGTAACATTCTATACATCAATTGTATCAAGCATATTTGTACATATGTTGCCCTCACTTCAAAACATTTTCTATTTGAACCCTTGGTATAAGTTCCTCTTTTTTCCCCTCCCCCACCCTCCCACTATCGTGAATCTTTGAGCAATTATATATTGTTATTATTTCCTATCTTACACTGTCTGTTGTCTCCCTTAACCTACATGTCTGTTATTCATTCTCTTGGCGGGGAGGGGCTATATATCCAACCTTGTGATCGGTTCCCCCTTTCCC
>NW_022111358.1:1587893-1614688 GCF_000313985.2 Echinops telfairi
CTTGTTGAAAGCTTTTTTTTTTTTTTTTTTTTTAAAAAAAAACAAACTTCAAGATTTTTGTAACTTTTTTTTTCAACAGAAAAAACAACACACTCCTGGGGGCTGGGGGTGTGGGGAGAGGGGGTGGGGTACAACAGCACCTGGGTGAGCAGGCCTGCCAAGGTCACTGGGCCCGCCGTGCCCCTCGGAGGGAGGGCTACTGGCCGAGGCTCGGCCCAGCTGGGCCGCTATAGGTCCAAGTCATGAAAGTCCTCCAGCTCGTTATGAAACAAGTCCCACTCATCTTCCGAGTGAGCTCATGTCCCCACCTGCGGCCAGAAGCATAAGCAACATCTCGCCCAGCTCAAAGGTGACCACCTCCTCTTCGTCGAGGTCAAAGGGGTCGCCGGTGCCCTCTCGCTCCTCAGTGAGCTCCCAGAAGTGGCTCCTGCGTTGGGCCCGGCCTCTGCTGGAGGCTCTTCTGTCTCTGGGGCTCCTCTCTACGGCCATCGGGGTAGGCATGCTTGTAAAAAACAGTGCCTCCAAACGGGCAGCTCCCATGTCCTTCATCAAAATACCCGCACGCCTTGTCGCTCATCGCCTGCTTGTATTTCTGAATAAGTTTCTGCTTCTCTTCTTTCTCCTCCACCCAGCACTCACTGGGAATGACAGTCAGAAGTGATGCGGCACTCGGGGCAGGACTTGATCTTGCTCTCGGACTGCTTGGCGCTCCTCCACTTGTGGATGCACTTGAGACAGTAGGTGTGGCTGCAGTTGGACAGGATCCCAAAGCGCCGCTCGCTGGGCTTGGCCTTCTCGTAGACCACCTCCATGCAGACACCACACACCATGTCCTTGCTGTGCTGGACGGCAAAGGAGAGCTCCATGTCCTTCTCGTGGGCCTCGATGCACGATCTGACGTGTTGTGAGCACTGGGCAGCGTCCATGGGGGGCAGCACCTGCAGCCCACACAGGTCACACAAGTCCACGTGGAGGTACCCACAGTTCTCCCGGTGGAGGCACTTGCCCCCCGTGGCGTAGGGGCACAGCTGCTTTTTGGTATCCACAGGCTGCTCTTTCTCCAATTGCTCCGTGGTCACTGAGCCCTGTGGGGAGGCTTCAGGGCAGGCCGGGGCAGTCCGGCCACAATAGGGCTGTCCAGGGACAAACTCCACAGCACTCCCCAGTCCTCTGCACCTGCCCCGACAGCAGCAAAGTTTGGTCTTCTTGACTCCACTTCACCTTCACCGACACTCATCTCGGCAAGTGGTCCAACTCCAGGTGGGAGGCCGGCAGACCGGGGATTGAAAGCTTCACAGCCCGATCTACCGAGGCCGCTTCTTCCTGCTTCAGGGGCTTGCTGTGTTCATACCTGCAACAGTCGCCGTAAATGCAGTACCCTCGCTGGAAGTACTTGCACAGGACCCCGTAGGGGCTGTCGGAGAGGTCGTGTGAGTAGTGACAGTTATCGCCTTCCTTACAAAATGAAGTACCTGCAAAGGTGGCCTGTTTGGTCCAGCTGCCACCTTCCCCGCTCAGGCCTGCAGTGGGGACAGGGGTGGGGGAGGCCGCTGCTGCCGCTCCTGCTCCAGATGTTGTCGTGTTGAAAGCTCTTTACCAATGTATGTTCTCTGGTCTAGCTAGATTTGTAAGGTAGAACTGGGTCATGGTAGTGGCGGGGAGGAAGCATTCTGTAGCTAGAGGAATGATGTATGTTTCATCAGTGCTATACTTACTGCACCTTGGTCGAATCATCCCTTCCTTATAATCCTTCTGTGGGGGGATATCCAATTGTCTACAGATGGGCTTTGGATCTCCCCTCCAACCCCCCTTGTTTGCATCGATAGAGTTGCTTGTGACATTCACGTTTTTGAAAGAAGAAAACCACTTGTACACGAGTTTTTCCCATAGCAGTGTCCTTGTAAGCTATGTTCAACATCACAGCAGTTTCTGTGGCATTTTCCCAAGAAGGAAACAAAATTTCACAGCTGAACACTGTTCTCTTAAATCGGCCACCACAAAAACAATGTTCAAGCAAAACTGCTTTCATGAAAAAAATTCAGTGTGACCAGAGAGAACCTTCCCAGGTGACGCCACTGAGTGCACTAACTCAGATGGAGTTGCTTGATGCTCACGTAGCAGAGAAAAATGCATAGTACAAAAGCTCCACCCAGCAGAGCTTTTTTCTGTGTTTTGGGGTGGTATCTCATATAATCCAGCTTCTCTGATGATTTGCTCAGCATACAGATTGAATATGTATGATGAGAGGAATACAACCCTGACACACGCCTTTCCTGATTTTTATTTATTTTATCTTAATCATTTTACTGGGGGCTCTTGTAACAATCCAGACATCAATTGAATCAAGCACATATGTTGCCCTCATCATTTCCAAAACATTTTCTTTCTGCTTGAGCCCTAGATATCAGCTCCTCTTTTTTCCCTTCTTCCCCCACCCTCCCACTCTTGGGAACCCTTGATAATTTATAAGTTATTTTTATTTTCATCTTTTATACCATCTGCTGTCTGCCCTGGTGATGGTGGTAGTGGTGGAGATCATCGATCATTGGGATTGGTTCCCCTTTCTCCCTCTTCTCCCCCTATCTTCCCCCTACCTTCTTGGTGTCACTACTCTCATTAATTGGTCCCAAGGGTATCTGTCCTGGATTCTATGTGTCGAGAGCTCTTATTTGTACCAGTGTACATGCTCTGGTCTAGCCAGATTTGTAAGGTAGAACTGGGGTCATGATAGTGGGGCTGAGGTGGGGGAAGCATTAAAGAACTAGAGGAATGTTGTATGTTTCATTGGTGCTATACTGCACCCTGTTGGCTCGTCCCTTCCTTGTGACCCATCTGTGAGGGAATGTCCAACTGTCTACATATGGGCGTTGGGTCTCCATTCCAACCCCCCTTATTCACATCAAAATGGTTGGTTGTTTTGGGTCTTCTGATACCTGATCTCGTTGACACCTCATGATCACACGGGGTGGTATGCTTCTTCCATTTGGGCTTTGTTGCTTCCCTGCTAGATGGCCACTTGTTTAATGTCAAGCCTTTAAGACCCCAGACGCTGTATCTTTTTTTTTTTTAATTGGGGGCTCGTACAACTCTTATCACAATCCATACATGCATCCATTGTCTCAAGCACATTTGTACATATGTTGCCATCATCATTTTAAAAACATTTTCTTTCTACTTGAGCTCTTGGTATCAGCTCCTCATTTTTTCCCTCCCTTATAAACCCTTGATAATTTATAAATTAGTATTATTTTTCAAGTCTTGAACAGTCTGATGTCTCCCTTTACCCCCTTGTCTGTTGTCCTTCCCCCTGGGACTGGGTTATAGGTAAGTCATTGTGATCGGTTAATGCTATATCTTGTAATAGACAGGCACCATCAGCTTTCTTCACATTAGCTTATGCACCCATTTTGTCTTCAACAATCGCGTTGGGGAAGGTGAGCATCATAGAATGCCAGGTTATTAGAACAAAGTGTTCTTGCATTGTAGGAGGAATTGAGTAGCGGCCCAATGTCCGTCTGCTACCTTAATACTTAACCTATAAATATATGTATATAGACCTATATCCCTGTTGTTATATATTATGTATTTACATATGTACATGCCTATGTTTATACCTCTATAAATGTCTTTTGCCTCCTAGTTCTCTCCTCTAATTCCTTTTCGTACTTCTGTCCCACTATGATGTTCAACCTTCATTTGACTCTCTGTATTTCTCTCGACTACACCTTTCCTGATTTTTAAACCATGTAGTATTCCCTTGTTCTAGTTGCACAACTGCCTCTTGATCCATGTACAAGTTCCGAATGAGCACAATGAAGTGTTCTGGAATTCCAATTCTTCTCAACGTTATCCACAGTTTATTAGGGTCAATGTAGTCAAATACATTTGCGTAGTTGATGAAACACAAGTAAACATCTTTCTGGTATTCTCTGCTTTGAGCCAAAATCTGACATCAGCAATGATATTCCTTGTTCCACGTCCTCTTCTGAATCCGCCTTGGACTTCTGGCAGTTCCCTGTCAATGTATTGCTGCAACTGTTGTCGGGCAATCTGAAGCAAAGTTTTACTTGCATGCGCTATCAGTGATACTGTGTTGCAGTTGAGCGTTCTGTTGAGTCAGTTTTCTTTGGAATGGGCATAAATACGGATCTTTTCCAGTCCGTTGACCAAGGAGCTCTTTTCCCCATTTCTTGGCATAAACAAGTGAGTGCCTCCAGCGCCTCAGCTTTCTGAGACATTCCATTGAGGATTCCATCGGTTCCCAGAACCTTTCTTTTGACTAACGCGTTCAGTGCAGTCTGGATTTCTCCCTTCGGCCCCATCGGTTCTTCCTGCTCATATGCTACCTCCTGACATGGTAGAATGTTAACTCAGTGTTATGTATGTATATAGCGAAATATTATATACGTATATGTTTTAGCTACTGATTTGTCTGAATCAGAATCCAGGTAAGATTTATATATTGTGATTGGTTGCTGTCTTTTAAACTTTTAACTATGGATTTCACACCCACACACTCTTTCATTGTTTCCTGTTAATTTGTTGGTGAAGTCAGGTCATTTGTCATACCGAGTTTCCTGTCTAGATTTTGCTGATTATGTGCCTGTGTTATTATTCGACTTAAAGCTCTGTGGCCTGTATTTCATATGGATTGATCTAGACACGTGATCTGTTCAATTGCTAGTAGTACTACTTAATAGTGGTGGTGTGTATTTCCATCAAGAGGCCCATGTCTAACTGATTTCCCTTTTACATTCTTAGCCATTGATAATCAATGCTTAAATCTATTTATTCATTAGAGACTGTAAAACAGTGGCATCCTACTACTCCTTTTTTATTTATTAGATAAGTATTTCAACAAAGATAAATGGTACTAGCTTTCTTTGTGCCGTGAACTATGAATCATACAGGAAATGCAGGACTGTTTCTTTCATTTACGTACAAGCATTCAAAAGGAATCGATTTCTAAGCATCCTCCAAAGCTGGCCAGTGAATAGAGACTTTTTAAAATATTGTTGTATGCTCGTGATCCTAGATATAGGCATTTGATGTATTTTATTCCATTGACATTACTGCTCTTAATACACAGATTTGGTCATTGGTATCCTTTTAAAGTTGGCTCCCAAATGTTTTCAGTGAGACCCTATATCCTTTGAAGGATCCCTGGTGGCACAGTGTATGTGTTATTAGGCTGCTAACTGAAAAGTCAATGGTTTGAAACCAGAGCCACTCTGTAGGAAAAGATGAGGCAATCTGATTCAGTAAAGATCTACAGCCTCAGAAACCCTATGGAGTGGTCCTACTCAGTCTGTAGGGTAGCATGAGTTGGATCAGAGATAGGTTTGGTTTTTGAGATGATCTCTGAGAGCTGCGTGGCTTTCTGAGCAGCCTTTTCTCTAAAGAGATCATTCCTACCCAAAGCCCATCTGCTGGTAATTGGACATTCCCTTACAGAAGGGAAACACAGAAGGGATGACTCATCCAGGGCGCTGTATAGCACCGACAGAACACACATTTCTCTAGCGCAGTGGTTCCCAACCTTCCTAATGCTGCAACCCTGTAATTCAGTTCCTCGTGTGGTGGTGACCCCCAACCAGAAAATTATTTCCGTTGCTACTTCATAACTCAAATGTTGCTACTGTTATGAATCATAATATAAATATCTGATATGCGGGATGTCTTTTCATTGTTCCAAATTGAACATAATTAAACATAATTAAAGCATAGTGATTAATCACAGAATAGTATGCAATTATATATTGTGAAATATTTGTTTTCCGATGGTCTTAGGTGACCCCTGTGAAAGGGTTGTTCGACCCCCAAAGGGGTCGCAACCCACAGGTTGAGAACTGTTGCTCTAGTTTTCTAATGCTTCCTCCCCACACTATCATGGCCCCAGTTTGAACTCTCAAATCCAGCTAGACTGGTGTATGTACGTACATTCAGTGGCACAGATAAGAGCTCTCGACACATGGAATCACAGCCAAATGAGCAAAACAGTAATAGGAGTAACAATTCCATGAGGGTATGGGAAGGGGGGTGGGCCGATAGCAATGATGGATGAATAACCCCTCTTGAGGGGGATGAATAACAGAACTGTGGGTGAAGGGATACATCGGATGGTATGAGATATGAAAAAATATAATTTATTTTGGGTTCACAAGGGTAGTAGGGTGGGGGAGGGAGGGAATAAAGAGGAGCTGATATCAAGGGGTTCAAGTAGAAAGAAAATGTTTCGAAAATGATGGCAGCATCTGTACAAGTTGACTTGATATAATTGATTTATGGATTGTTATAATATCTGTAAGAGTCCCCAATAAAATGATCAATTAAAAAAGAGAGAAATCATTTCTTTTTCTATCCCATAGAATTATGCTCTGCAATATTCTAGCATTTGTATTTTCTGGACCAGGACTTCTAACGTGTTTGTGCCTTATTAATAGGCCATGTTCTCAATTTAGTGCATTGTAGTCTTCATCTTTTTCCCTAATGAGAGAATGGAAAATCTCAGTGTGCTTTGCATAGTGTCCAGTGCCAAGGGGATGTGCTAGAGAAGATAGGAGATGTGATGAGCTCAGGGCTAAGAATAGGGCACTTGGTCTTTTGTTCCCTGGAACATATTGATATTCTGGTATATGGTAAACAACTTGACCATCCCTGAATAGCTTGGTTAATTTTTTTTAATCATTTATTGTGGGCTTGTACAACTCTTACCACAATCCATAAATCCATCCATTGTGTCAAGCACATTTATACATAGGTTGCCATCATCATTTTCAAAACATTTTCTTTCTACTTGAGCCCTTGGTATCAGCTCATTTTTTCCCTCTCCCATCCTCCCTCATGAACCCTTGATAATTTATTAATTTTTTTTCATGTCTTACACTGACCGATGTCTTCCTTCACCCACTTTTCTGGCGTCGTCCACCTGGTTAATTTTTAAATGATGTAACTTGAAGTTAGTTGTGAAGCAAGATGTAAGAGAATATTTACAACATAAGGATTTGAATCTCTCAACAGTGTATCACAATGTTTTTTTAAAAGAATATTAGTAATGAGTTATTTTTCAAGTTTATAATAATTGGTGCTAAAGGTGATTATTAGGAGAAAGCAAAGAAATAAAATGAAAAATATAGAAACATGTTCAAGTTCAGGTGCTACATCTGGAAGTATAAATAGCAGTGTTGAAGAAAACATTGACTCTGAAGTGAGTTCAGGAAAGAAGGAAAGATATGTGAGACTCGAATGAAGATTGTTTAAAATATGATTTTAATAAATATGTGAAAGCTAACAAAAATGACAAACCTCAAGGATTACATGTAATGATATCCTTGAAAATAAAATGATAAAACCTGCAAAATTACAAGGAACTTGGAAAAACAGAATGCTGAATTTGTTGATAAGCTCAAGGTTTTTCCAAGAAAGATAAAAATGACAAGCTATTAGCAACACTTCTTAGTTCTCTGGCAATTGGAAAATACTATAACTGTAATTAATTTGTATATCCTATGATAAGAGAAGATGCTTACCACAGCTGATATAAAAAAATACTTCAAGCTGTACAGGAATACTGTGTGTGATTTTTAAATGAAAAATCTGATAAAAATTAGTCTCTTAATTATAACACAACTTACGAGGGGGCTTCAAAAATGGATGGGGAAAGCCTATGGTCTTTTTTTTATTAATAGATCATCTGATTGGGGGCTCTTACAGCTCTTAAAACAATTCATATAGCAATTGTAACAAACACATTTGTACATTTGTTGCCATCATCATTTTCAAAACAGTTTCTTTCTACTTGAGCCCTTGGTATCAGCTCCACTTTTTTCTTTCCTTCCTCCCCCTGAGCCTGTGGTCTTTTCATTCCATTTTTTCATGAAACTTTCTGAAACCTCTTGTTGCCTGATGTGTGGACTATTATGGGTCATGCAGAAAGAAAACATAGTAAGTGATTATATTCTCACGTACAAGGTTGAGAAGACCTCAAAGACGAGCCTCTGTACTTTTGAATACGAAGGTGAGTCAGAAAGTATTACTGCAAACTCAGAGAAACCCTTCTGAAACAGGCATGTCAAAATGTGAAGCGACTGCTTCTGGGCCTGTCCCCCACTGGTCTGTCTGTGTGCTTCTGAGTACAGTGTTCCACTTCTCACGCCCGCTCTTTGACTCTGCACACCACATCGAAGTGGCAGCCCTGGAAGCCTGGATGGATTCAAATCAGATGCAGTTTACATGTTCTTTGAGTTCTGGGACTGAAAAGGGGCAAGAACAGGAGGACAGCGTGCCTAAAGATTCTAAATTCCTCTGGTTGGGGCAAACAAAGCTTCCACTTGCTCTATCTATCATGACCTCTTTATGTTCTCCAACATGTTGTCACTACGGAAGAGAACATTATTAGCATAGACCGTGGAAATCAAGTAAAATTGGAAAAGTTGTTCCTTCTCACTTGCTCAGATCTGTAATCCTAAGATTCCAGATTGGGGTGGGAGAGGGGGATAGACATAAAAAAGGATAAAACATCTCTTTGTTTTTCAAAATGCGGAGGAAGTTCTTGAGTTAAACGTAGTGCTTAAAGAAGACGAGTCAGGGTAGCTTCTTGACGGTTGCTGGGGTGTAGGGTGCAGCCAACAGCCGCTCGAACCACAGCACTGAGCACGGCCCAGACGAAGTCCTTGCTGTGGTTGAATCCACTGGGGCAGCGGTGTTTTTATGTTTTGTTTGATTATCTGATTGTGCTTTCGGTGAAAGTTAACACAGGAAATTCCTTTCCCATTCAGCAGCTTGACCATGAAGTGTTTGTTCCATGACATAGGTACATTCTTAGAGACAGACACACACACAAGTCTGAGGAGAGGGGCAGTGGTCTGTGCCAGTCAGAAAGGGAACTTGGGGAATGTGTGGATCTGGAATCTACTGGACCTGTACTTCATAGGAATTGGCTGTGTACTGACTCTTATATTTGAAGTTATTTGAAAGCAAATTTTAAAAAAACCCTTTGTAGAGAATCTACAGCGTTAACTTTTTATTTCCTATTTGAATCAAGAGATGTTTAAGAGAATGTTCAGTTTTTATTGGTTTTTCAAAAATGTTTATATTCAAATTTTACTGTATTATAGACAAAGACTAGACTACTTTATATTATTTCTCCCTGTTGGGAAAAAGATATATTCTCTATTGCCTGTGTGTGTGTATTCGTATATTTGCATATTAAATAGACTTTATTAACTTATATAGCTTGTTTGTATATTTTGTAACTTTTTAATTTGAAATAATTTTAGATTGACAGGAAAGTTGTAGGAAAAAAGGACAAAGAATTCCTTCATACTCTTATCCCAGACTCCCCAATTGTTAATGTTTTACTTCATTTACTTAAAAGGTTTTTTCTCATCTTCACTTTCTTCTACTTTTTCTCTCTCATGCTCACACACATACATTTTTCTGATGCATTTAAAAATAATATGTACTTATTTTGGCCTGCTTGATCTGCCGTAGGCTAATAGAGGAAGTTACAGATTCCTGTACTTGCTGTGCTTCATTTCTCCTTTCTTTTTTTTTTTTTTATTTCTCCTTTCATGTTGCAGGTTTTGCTTTCTGCATTTTGATGATGCATAAAATCATGGCTGGCACAGCCTCTTTGTGTATTAAACATCCCTTTGTTTCATTTCATACCTTTCACTCTAAAATTAACCTTAAATGATTGTACTGTGTCCTTTACAGTGGTATAAGAAGCAGGGACTCACGGGCTATCTTGTCAGCTGCATCAGAAATTTCAGGAAAGGCTTTATTACACGCCAGTGGTTTTTAGGTGCTCTGAGTCTCAGAACCTGTATTCATTCTTAGTCATTTTTGAAGACTCCGCCCAGAAGGTTTTGTTGGTTTTTAAGGGCTTTTGTTTAAGTGACTTGTATCTATTGATATTTACTGTTTACTTTTCTAGAAGTAAAATTGAATATTTAAATTGTACATACTAACTCACTTAAGAACAGTAATAAACCCACTGTGTAATAACATATCTTAGCATAAAAATCTAAAACACAAGGAGAAGTGAAAATGACATTGTTTTACACATTCACAGCTTCTTTAATTCGTGGTTTAGAGCGCATTTGGTGTTCATATCTGCATTTGGATTCAATCTGTTGCAGTGTTGTTTGGGTCCAAGCAGATGAATAAAGCCTAGCTTCACACAGAGAAGTAGTGAAAAAGGAAAGAGTATATGTAACCCTCTCATAAAAGCGAGGATATTCTTGGTGATATAATACCAAAACTCAACAAGGGGTAGTTTCATAAAGGTTGATGGATAGATGGAAACCGCATCAATGAAATTGAAAACTCGGGCATATGAAAGCCCGTTGGTTAGTCTTGCTTTTTGAATGGATCATTGAACTGTGTGTAATTATTCTCGGTTTTTGGATACCCTGGGAAGGGCTTGGTGATTCCCCGAAATCCTCCAACCACACTTGGAGAACTGCAAATCACATAGCTGCATCTGACTACACCCAGATGTGTCTGTGAACCCATGATTTGAAGCCAAACCATATGCCAGGAGTGTTACGTCGTACCTGACAGTAAATAGAGTAAGCACCTACCTTTCTGTACCAGTATGGTGCTAGGCTCAGGGACGGACTCAAAAGAACCTCTGTGGAAATGAAGATCGGCTGTGTGAGACTGAATTGAACTATCTCCTTCTGTCAGACTTTATAGGCTGATTGGAAGGATAGAACCTCCGAGATGTACAGTCGAGCAGCAGTTGACTTAAACTGTGGTTTGCAGACTCTACCTGCAATTGGCTAGAGTTCTGAAAAGGAAAAGTTAGTCGTGCATATGAACAGTGGAAAACGACTAGGAGTACAGCCTGAAAAGAGGATTTAAATAACAAAATAGAAACCTGAAAGAGGACATTTATTAAAAAACAGAAGTAGTAATGAAGATGGTATTTTCCTGAGAAACTTCAAGAACTACTAGCTCCAAGAGTGACTATGGGAATGGTAGAAGAATGAATTTCCAGGGCTGTGTTACAAGTCTCGAAAACTAGAAGGAAGAGTCTAATCTCATTGTGGTGGAAAATAAAGATCCACTGTTATCTCACTAGTTTTTTTTTAATCTTTTTATTGGGGCACTAGCTTCTTATAAATAAGAATCATCTGACTAGTTGATTTAGATTTTACTTATGTCTTAAATGCTGTGTTCTCAGATACCCAGAATTCTAGGATACCTCCTGGGGTCTTCCCACTCATGTGTACTGATGGGACCTTGTTCCTCAACTCAGAGGAGAGTAATTGATTATCTTTTATCTTTAGACATTCACTTAGTAGTATTAACCCAGTTCAAGTGGTAATTCTTGGTGGAAAGTCTCTGTGGATTGTCATACTCCGTACCAAAGCTCCTTTATAATGTGTGATCCACAGGATGGTTCACTGACCAATAATTGTTAGAGAAAGAGGGGAAAAATGATAACTTTGTCCTTTTGATAGAAATTCCAATCTCTTAAGATCACAGATTCCCCCCCTCCAGTCACATTACATTATACATAAAACTCCTACCGCCTGAGACCTAGTGCTTTCCAGGCACATGCTTCTGTTTCATGTGTTTTCCTTAGGGAGGGGGTATGCCTGACATGAAAATGTGTGATGATGTCAGCCCTCTTGTCTGTTCTTTCTTCCTGAAGGCCTGAGGACGAGCTGTTTTTACAAAGACTTTCTAGAGGTCTCTTGGTGGGAAAGGACCCCAAAGCTTCCATTTTCTACAAAGAAGAAGGAAATAAAAAATTTCAGGAGAAGGACTATATGGGAGCAGCTGTGTTGTACACTAAGGTAAGACACTCCAGACCCAGCAGGAGGAGCCGCCTCAACAATTTAATAATGTTTACTTCTTTAGAAGATTGAGCCAGATTGCTGAATTTACAGCCAGTGGTAGTAGCTCTATCTGCGATTTGTGATTTGGATTTGAAGAAGGAAACATGGTAGATTTCTGTTGTTGGCATGTTCTGAAACAAGGGGTGGTTTGCATCATGCCTACTCACTTATGGTCTGTCTTGTTATTTGATCTTCATACTTACAACAGTAAAAATCCATCCAATTCTTGCACATTGATGATGTACATAAAGCTGTTGTGATGGTTAAGCAAGCATGATTTTGGTGAGTAGACAGTTGTTTAAGGGGATGATTTGGCAGTCCTGTAACGATGTGGTCATCCTCCATTTTTAGAGGATGCTAGTTTTTGCATAACAACCTGGTCTTTAAACCTAGGTCCTGTAACGATGTGGTCATCCTCCATTTTTAGAGGATGCTAGTTTTTGCATAACAACCTGGTCTTTAAACCTAGCCGCCAATAAGTGAAGTGTGTGTATATACCCTGAATGCTATCAAGACACTCGCTTCTATTCTCTTCCTATATCCTGCAACCACTTGGAGCAGTCAAGTCTATTGGACCCATGTGGGGGAAGGGCCAACTCCCCCCGCCCCACTAATCACGAGTTCCATAGGCACAATTGTCCGGTTGTGATATATAAATATTAAAGTCATCGAGAGCATGAGAGATAGAAATCATGGAGTCAGACACATTTCATGGTAGCATGCTCACCTCAGCCCCACTTGGTGGTCCACTGTGGAGAGGGGGAGGAGAAGGAGGACAAGGGGAAAGGGAACAGGAGCGAGGACGGCAGAGGAGAGGGGGAACCAACAAGAGGCCAAGGGAGGAGCCTGAGAGAGCTCTTTATTGCTAAACCAGGCCTGTATACCTTTTGGGGGAGTGCAAGCCCATTAATTACAGGTGAAGACATATATCACAGGAAGGGGTTGCATTATGGGTTATACAGCAATGAGAGGGGGACAATCTAGGGATATACACGCAATAGGAAGAGAAGGGATTGGGGGTATACAAGTGACAAGATGGGCGGATCCCAGATTCAGGATGGAATGCCTAACTTTGGATGTCACTGAGCCGGTTTGACCTGTTCTCTGGATCTCCATAGAAACCATTATCCATAGGATGTAAACCCCAAGCTAATGGTCACAAGCCTTTAGGGAGAAGTAGTCCATTGTCCTTAACAGCAGGGAGCAGGCCCTACCTTCTGGGAGGTAAGTTTACAATCATTTACCATTAGCTGCAAGCAGTGTCCTAAGTCTAATATATTTGGGGGAGACCAACTTGGGAGAAATCTTTGTTTCCCACAGACCCACCTCTGCCTCCTTCTTGGCTGTCAGTTCTCACTGGGTTGTCTGAATGGCTGCAGGAGGCTGTTAGTTTGATAGTCCTGATTTAGAAAACTGCCAGACCTTCCTTAGTCATTGTCCACCATCCAACTGGACTCCAGATGGAAATTCAAGTGCTCTACTAGTTTGAGTGGCAGCCAGCAGGTGTTTCTTGTATGGCAATGATTTAGTCAGCACCAAGCTAAGTTTCGGGGAGAATCCATGGCTTTTAATAAATTGTTACTGCTATTGACCTACTTCCCTCGTAGGAACTAGAACTAGATCCCCTGAGAGTCTGCATCGCATAACTTTTATAAATTTAATTTATTTAATAGTTTGTTTTTAACAATTTCATTGACATATACAAGTTACATATCATATATTTCAATAGTTCGATTACATTCAGAAGACTTGTGCAACCATTACTACAATCAATTCCAGGACATTTCTTCTTGCTGGTACTCATTTGTTTAGCTCCCCATTCCCTGCCAACCTCCCCTGTCATGTCCCTTGAATCTATTGGTCCAGGTGTTGTCAATATAGGTTTACTTAATCTGGTTTTCATATAGAAAAAAATTAAACAAAATAAAAATAGAATACAAGCAAACAGCCCAACAACAATGAAACCTAGAAAACTCAATCGATAAACAAAGCAAAAAATATTAAAAACTGGAACAGTTATACATTGGGTCAAGAGGCGGGGGTCACTGACAAGGTGTAACATTTTGACGTGACTATAATTGCAGTAATGCACTCTGCAGTGTACTCTGTCTGGTGCCTTCCACAACTTTTTTTTTTTAATCATTTTATTGGGGCGCATACAATTCATCACAGTACATAGATCAATTGTGTAAGGTACACCTATACATTTGTTGCCCTCATCATTCCCAAAATTTGCTTTCCTCTTGGGTTCCCGGAATCAGCTCATTTTCCTTGTTTTCCCCTCCCCCTCCCTTCCCACTCCCCCATGAACCCTAATGATTTATAAATTATTATTATATCTTGTGTTACACTGCCTGCCTTCCACAACTTTTAAGAGGCTTCTATGAACTTGAAGGAAGAGTGTACCAAACCCTTATGATTTCATACATTTTAAAAAAATAATTAAGTGGACATTTGAACGTTACCCTGAAAAAAAATTTTTTAATTAAATTAAATTTAAAAGAAAGAAAAGAAAGGTACCCTGACTTGGAGTCTTGAATAGGACTGTGCTTAATTAAAGTTTGAAAATAGTGTGCCAGAAACAATCAAGGCCTACAACAGTAGCTTGTATTGCTATAAAGCCCTGCTTTGTAGCGGTCCAGCAAAGCATTTGGCTAAATAATGTTAGCTTTCGTGATTGCTGAAGGATTAAAAGGCATCAGATGTAATGAGCCAGTGATGAATGGCTTCTTGGTAGTTCCTTTTCAGAGCTAATCTTTTAGACTTTATGCGATTATGGTACTTTTGCAATTTTATATTAGGCTATTTTTTTCCTTTTAAAAAACATTTGTTGTTTTGGTCTGGTTGTAAAAGTAATATATTTTTTACATTGCAAAATGTAGAGAAGCCGAAAGAGCCAAAGTGATCTCATAACCAGTGATAGACAGTGTTAACATTTTTGCCTCTATCCATCCAGTCTGATTTTTTCCTCTGGAAATAGGTTTCTCTTTTACAAAAGTGGGAGAATGCTGCACTTACTATTTTTCAACCTGCTTTTCTCCCCCTGAACAATTTATTGTGATCATTTCCTCATGTTATTAAGTTTTCTACCAGAACATGAATTTTTACTACTGGCTTAATGTTTCGTTAAACACAGACTGTACTTGATTTTACCATCTGATGTTGGCAAAAAGAGGACCATGGTGGTGCGGTGGTTAAAGCACTCAGCTGGTAACTGGAAGGCTGGCGGTTCAGACCCAGCAGCCACCCCATGAAAGAAAGCTGTGGCAGTCTGCTTCCAGAAAGACGCCAGCCATGGAGTCCCTGTGTGGCAGCAGGCTTGCTTTGAGTCCACTCAGCAGCGATGAGCTTGAGTTTGGAGGTGTTTAGAGCGCTGGAAATCGTCTGGTATCTTAATGCTGCAGGGCTGCCTTTCTCCATAGCCTTTCTCCTCTTCAGATAAATTCTTAGAGGGACAATTGTGAGTCAAAGGGAAAGTATCTTTTAAGGCCTTAGGTACTTGATGTTGACTTGTTCTCCAGAATAGAACTAGTTAGCAGCCCTTCCAGCAGGCTATGGGAATGTTAGTTTTTCTTCATATCCTAAGCAAATGCTAGTTACTAATGGTTATATAGGTGGTGGTAGTAGTAGTAGTGTATCTCTCCTGTTCCTAAGCCACCTCGTTTCACTTCCCCACTGTTACCTGCTTCCTTCCAGTATCTTCTCAAGACCACAAACTCATTTTACACAATTGATATCATGGTGCAAAGTTGTGTATTTGGAATGCTTTTTTTCCCCCTTAACAATAATTTTGAAGACCATTCCACATCCGTACATAAAGA
The DNA here is from genome assembly GCF_000313985.2 of Echinops telfairi. Classification (NCBI taxonomy): domain Eukaryota; kingdom Metazoa; phylum Chordata; class Mammalia; order Afrosoricida; family Tenrecidae; genus Echinops; species Echinops telfairi. Next base: position 1,603,567 of record NW_022111358.1, read on the forward strand.
GCATCTTCATTCCTTTTTATGACCGCATTTCATTATATGGATATATTATATTTCATTATATGGATATATTATAACTTATTTTACCCAATGTCTTACTGATTCACATATAGGAAATGCCCTGTCTTTTGCTATGTCAAACAACTCTGTCATGAGAGACGTAGGACATATGTCTTTTGCACATCTCTTCTGTATAAATGATCGCATCTATGAAACAAATTTCCAGAAGAGGAGTTGCTGAGTCCGTAAGCATATGTATTCATAATTTCGATATACATAATGCCGAGTTGCCCTCCTTAATCATAGGTCCAATGTACACTCTGATCAGCAACGTGACTCTGCCCATTATCACACTGTCCAACTCAGTGGGGCAAATTTCGTTTTCACGATCACCAATCTAAAAGGGAAAAATGGTGTCTCGGTGGAATTGTAATTGGCATTTAGTTGGTTAGGAGTGAAGTTGAGCACTTTCCCATATGCGTAAGAGCCATGTGTATTTCCCCCTGGAACTGTTTGTTCATGGGATTTGCTGCTTTTCCTGCTGGATGACTGGTTGTCATCTTAGTGATAGGTAGGCCCTTGTGACAGTAGAGAAACTAGCCCTTTGCCTGTGGTAAGAGTTGGCAAGTATTTTTTCCAGTTCATTCTTTGTCTTTTGATATTACTTTTACTGGGTTTTGCTCTGAAGTAATTTTTAAATTTTTATCTGGGTCCATTTATTGACCCTTTTTCTTAGGACTTCCGTGTTCTGTGTCGCACTGAGAGTCCTGCATCCAGCATGGCTTTATCGTTGTTGTTAGTGCCGTCCAGTCGGTCTGACTCCCAGCGAGCCCGTGTACAACAGAACCAAACACCTCCCAGCCCCGCGCCAGCCTCACAGCAGTTCTTACGTGTGAGCTCACTGGGTCAGTCCAGCTGGTCAAGGGCCACCCTCTTTCATGCCGCTCCTACCAAGCATGAGTTCCTTCTCCAAGGCCTGGTCTCTTCCGACATGCTCCAAGTATGTGAGACAAAGTCTTGCCATCCTTGCCTCTAAAAAGCAATTTGGTTGTACTTCTTCCAAGAGAGATTTGTCCACAGAAGCCGGGGATCACAAGATGGAATTTTGCAAGACCAATGACTTCATCATCACAGATATCTTTTCTAACAACACAAACAGTGACAATACACATGGGCTTCTCCAGATGGACCACACAGAAATCAAATTAACTCCAACTGTGGGGAAAAAATTATAGAGAAGCCCAATATCAGCAGCTAAAAACAGGCCCGGGGCTGACTATAGAACAGACTCAATTGCTCGTATTTAAGTTTAGGTTGAAGCTGAAGGAAATTAAAATAAGTCCACAAGAGCCGAACTATGACCTTGATTATATCCCACCTGTGACTTTCAAGAACATCAGAAGAACAGATCTGATGCATGGAGCTCTAATGACAGAACACCTGCCGCGCTGTGGGAGGACATCAAGACCATCACACCGGAGAAAGCAAGAGTCAGTAAAAAGACGGTAAAGAAGGAAAGGGTCAAAGTGGATGTCGGAAGAGAAGTGGATTACAGGACGGATGAGCCCTATAGGACCAGTGGTGTGAGTGGCAAAACAGGGAGGGTAAAGGGAGAATGGGTAGGAAAGAGGGAACCAATTACATGGAACTGTGTGTGACCTCCTCCCTGGGGGACAGACAATCGAAAAGTGGATGAAGGGAGACGTCGGACAGGGCAAGATATGACAAAAGACCCATTTATAAACTATCAAGGGCTCATGCGGGAGGGGGGAGCGGGGAGGGAGGGGAAAAATGAGGACCTAATGTCGGGGGTTTAAATGGAGAGAAAATGTTTTGAGAAACGATGTACAAATGCGCTTTACACAATTGATGTGTGTATGGATTGGGATAACAGTTGTATGAGCCCCTAATAAAATGTTAAAAAAAAAAGAAGTGGATTAGAAGAGACAACTTTACACTGGTCCTATAGTTTCTTCTAGTGCTCAAATATTTTCAGTGATAACATTAAGATTTTGATCCATTTGTAGAATGTCCTAATGAAGGGTTTATGGCAAAAAGAGCCAGCTTAATTTTTTCTCAGTGGCTACTTGTCTCCATACTTCATTAAATAATCCCCATCTCTTCGTCAGTGTGGTTTTACTTAGGGCTATCGTTCATCCTTGCTGAGAATAGACAAAATGTATCTCTTTTGTGCTACAGTTTTCATATCTTTGGCTACTGATATCTTACACATTTGCTTTTTACACACAGATTCATGGTGTTTCTTCTATTGTGAATTCTTATTTGCCCCTTTGCCCTTTGTCAGATGCAGGATGAGACTTGCACATATTGGCCTCCATTTTTCATTCGCCTGCAGAATTGCTTATGGCATCCAGATGCCTTTTCTTCAGAGTGCTCTGGATATTTATTTCCTCACAGGTGTGATCTAAGGCAGTTAGGAAAGGAGCTAAAGCAGTGGTTCTCAACCTTCCTAATGCCGCGACCCTCTCATACAGTTCCTCATGTTGTGGTGACCCGCAACCATAACATTATTTTCGTTGCTACTTCATCACTGTCATTTTGCTACTGTTATGAATCGGGTGACCCCTGTGAAAGGATTGTTCGGCCCCCAAAGGGGTCGCGACCCACAGGTTGAAAACCACTGAGTTAACGCATAAAGCAGCTCAGTCACTGTCCCAGTAATCCCCTACTACCTGAAAAGGTGCTGGACACCTTTAACGTGTTCATTGTTTTCCAGGGAGTGTCACACGCAGCACCCAACACTGAGGACATCTCCCTGTGTTACGCCAATCGCTCTGTGACCCTTTTCCACCTGGGTCACTATGAAGTGAGTATTCCTATGCCTGGTGGTGTTAGAGAGAATCTATAGGGGGGTTATCTGAATACTAGGCCCCAGAGTTTCATCTCTGCTGCCACATTTGAACACTGAAATCCGCCCCTTTTGGAGGCAGTTGGATTGGAAAGTATGTTTGAGCAATGTAACTGCTACTCCAGAAACGCTACAAGTATATGGCGTTAGCAAACAACTTTATCCTCTCACAGCGTATGAACTGGAAGTCTGAATCAGGACTCCGCCTCTAGAGGCAAGCTGTGTCTCTGTCAGCTCGGCAAAAAGAGGTCCTTTCTCCTTTCAGCTTCTTTGGGCCCAGTGATCTTGGAGATCTTACTGTGTATCAGTCTTCTCTTGGGTCCAGGAGATTCTCAGCCAAAGAGCATGTTCCCTTTGCTTGCTTCTCTCTCCTTTTACCTCTTGCTAGATACAAATTGCAACTCAAGGCAGAGTGGGACTTCAGTACTTGATTCAAGGTGAGACTTGGGGTATGACTTCTAAGAAGGCCTTGACTCAAGATATACGCCCTATCTTATCCTGCTTCGTTAGCATGTACAATGGCTAGGAATTGCAACACCTGTCACAAATGGAGAAGAGTTACACCAGATCACAACGTGGACAACAGTCACACAGTCCTGGGAATCATGACCTAGGAAAGGTGGCACCTACTTTGAAGGGGACCCAATTCAGTCTATGATGCCCACTCAGCGTTTCCACTCAATGTTTCTGATTTATTTTACCTGTCACAGGTGATCATTCAGAGTGGTGGTAGAGTTATAGTACATTCCATAGAGACATGGGCCATATCCACTAGACAGCAGTTCTCAGTGTCAGGATCAGTTGTGAGCTATGTTGCTAACGTAGTAATAGTCCCAGCTTCCAGATGTTCCCAACCTATTTGTTTTTCCTTTTAATCAAGTAGAGCGTGTTTAAGACTCTCCCTGTAATATATAGCTCCCCTGCAGTGTGCTCTTTTGAGAGGGAAGTAAACTCCGCTGAGATGTCTGCATGACCCTGAAGGGGCGGCACCTTCTCTGAGTGCCTTTTTCTCATCCTCCTCGTTGTACCGTTGCTTAAACCAGGCGTGGCCACAGGCAGAGTTATGTTTCAAGAGGGCAGCTGAAGCCTCCGTTGGGTTATTGGTAATAGAGAGGTTAAAGGACTGGCTCAGAGACATTGCTGTGTCACATCTGTTTTGAAACCTCATAGAAACTCACTTTCCACCAATGGTCTAAGGACTGTTTGAACAGCCACGTTCACACTTACTGTCCTTAGGACTGCTGAGGACAGGACAACCTTGAGCCTCTTTTAATCTCCCTGTACTTGTTATGTGCCATCGAGTTGGCTCCGAGCTGCACACCAGAACAAAGCGCTGCACGCACCACCTTCACAACCGATCCTACGCCCCAGCCCATCAATACGTGCTGTGTTACTTGCTTAACAGCTAATACGAGGCAGAGTTTAACTCCAAAGTCTACTCTCTTGTCATCGTACTGTAATTCTACCTGTAAGACTATTTTCTCCTTGAAAATGAAATTTTTGCAAGACCATTTTCTCAGGTATTAATCACTCATAAGATCACAGGGGTAGAACATGACTTCAAGAACTAAGCACGTGGTTATAGTTGCTCTGTTTTTAATCCTCTTTCCCTTTCCTGTAAATGTTTTTAAAGGATTTTTTCAGTCTTCATTGCAGAGTAGGGCCCACGGGTCATTTGGAGGTATCCTTTCTGTTACAGACATGTCTCGAAGACATCATCAGAGCACAGAGGCATGGGTACCCAGAGAGATTGCAACCCAAGATGATGTTCCGGAAGGCAGAGTGCCTGGTGGCCCTGGGGAGGCTGCAGGAAGCACACCAGACCATCAGTAATCTTGAAAATATTTTCAGTGCCAAACCAACACTAGCAGTTTCCCACTCTCAGATTCTACAAAGAAAACTGCCTCATCTAAAAACAAAGCTAGCAGGAAGGGGGAATCTCTCAGAAACCTTCCCAGCATCTCTCACCAAAGCTTTGAAGGATATGGACCTAAAGGAAGAGAATGAGCAAATTCCCGGTGTATCGTCCTCTGTCACCTTATGTGCAGACCCTTTGAAAGGCCGCTATCTGATTGCCACAAAGGATATTCTCCCAGGAGAGCTCCTGGTGAAGGAGGATGCTTTTGTGAGTGCCCTTAGCCCGGGAGAAATGTCACAGCTTCACCCTGGCCCAGAGAGCAAGTGGGACACCAAAGTTACCCACAGGGATCTCCACTGCCACCAGTGTCTGAAGCACACTTTGGCCATGGTTCCCTGTGATGAGTGCAGCTACGCCAAGTATTGCAGCCAGGAGTGCCGACAGCAGGCGTGGGAGCTCTACCACAGTGTGGAGTGTCCCCAGGGGGCGCTGCTGCTCACACTGGGGATCTTCTGCCAAGTCGCCCTTAGAGCAACTCTTTTAGCTAGGTTTGAAAATGTTGAGGAAATCTTACGGAAGCTTGGTCGTGAGATCCGGAACAAGGACGTCTGTCTGCCAGAAAGCAAGAATTATGGCAGGGAGGAGAATGAGGAAAATGATCAAAGAGTTGAGACCCCAATTCCCGGATGTGACATTCATGGGAAATATGAGAAAAATTACAGCACTGTCTTCAGCCTTTTGCCCCATACTGAAAACCATAGCCCAGAGCACAAGTTCCTCTGTGCTCTGAGCATAGCTGCACTGTGCAAGCGGCTAGAAGCAGCCAGACCCTGGGCCCTCGTACCAGGTCAGAAGGCCTCCCCGGCAAAGGCAGCAGCAGCTCCTGGGTTGCCTGCAGAGGTGAACGTTTGGGGAGTGCTGATGCTGCGGCACGTGTTGCAGCTCCAGTGCAATGCCCAGGCCATAACCACCATACAGCAGACAGGTAAGAGGGAAACTTCTTTTCTACCCTGGAATAGTCTTCTTTTTTTAAAAAATCGTTTTATTGGGGGGCTCTTACAAATCTCATGACAATCCATCATTCTATTGTATCAAGCACACTTGTACATAGGTTGCCATCATCATTTCCAAAACATTTTCTTTCTACTTGAGCCCTTGGTATCAGCTCCTCTTTTTACCTGACCCTCCCACCCTCGTGAATCCTTGATCAATTATATATTGTTGTTGTTTTGTGTCTGACACTGCCCATTGTCTCCCTTCACCCACATTTCTGTTATTCGTCCCCTTAGGGCGTAGGGTGCATATCCAATGTAACTGACATTTAAAGATGACAAACTATACAAAAACAGCTTTCAAATCCTTTCCCATATAAATGAATGCCTGTTGCTTCTTTGCTTTATGCCACCTCACCTTAGGAAAGGTTTCCTAGGAATGCTCTCCTTTCAGATAGTGGGGTCGGGGTGAGCGGAAGGAAGCAATACTGGCTACATTGGTCATGGGTGGGGATTGGAGACAGGCTGTATCTATAAGTTTCTAGCATTGTTATGTATAATATATTCCCATTTCTGTGTGGTTTCCCAAGTATATACATAAAGTACATAAAATGCTAGAAGCAAAGATACCAAAATCTAAGCAGGATGAATTCTGAAAGTAGAAATAGGAGTTCTTGCTTTGCGCTTTTCTGGGTTGGTTTGTTTTGCTTTCTTTTTAAGTAAAAACGCTTATTCCCATACTGATAACATCATGCTAGTAATATTTTAAATGGCTTGTATTTCCCATCCTTCTAGGGAAAACATTTGGGAAAAAAAAACTTCACAAATCAAGAGAGAAAAAAATTTCTGGAAATGAGTCTATAGTAGTAGATAATCTAGGGGGCTTCAAAAAAATGTGTAGAGAAATTATTTTTTTCATCACAAATGTCTTGAACCCCTCTCATAAGTGAGCCCTGATGGCATACTGGGTTACATGTCGGACTACTAGCTAGAAGGTCAGCAGTTGGAACCCTCAGTGGCTCTGTGGAGATTTATAGTCTTGGGGACCCGCAGGGGCAGTTCCACTCTGCCCTGACGGGTCATTATGAGTCCGAGTGGACTCGATGGCGGTGAGTTTGTTCATTTTTCATAGATGAGCTAAATGTTCCTGTTACGAATGTCCTTTGGAATGACTCAAAAGAGGTAAAACTTCAATTATAGTCTGTTTACAATCACAGCATCTATAACAAAATAACCCAGAAAGTGTCTGACAAGATATATGATGTGATCATAAGCAAATCAGAATATTATTATTTTTTTATTTCTTTTAAACATTTTTAATCATTTTATTGGGAGCTCTTACAGATATCATAACATTCCATAGTTCAATCATATCAAGCAGTGTTGTACAATTGCTACCACAATCAGTTTCAAAACATTTTCTTTCTTCTTAAACTCCTTGATATCGGCTCCCCTTTATCCTCTCCCCCCAACCACCCCCAATGCTAGTATTAATATGAAACCTTAGAATCCAAGGTAAGATACTTAGTAATACGAACAAGGCATTTTATTTTTATAAAGCAATCTCTCTACATTGAAATTCACCATACACTTAGTAGCTGCAGAAGCATAGAGATTGTGTCTGTAAACAATAAGCGTTAAATGTACAACTGGCAAACACTTTGTGGTCGTGGGAAGTTTTAACGTGCCTTTGGATTTTCTCACATATATTAAAAATTAGGGTTTAGGACCCAAGATAGCATCATAAGCTAGAGATCTAGTAGATACCTATGTATCCAAGCTTGTATCCTATAGAGCAGAGGTCAGCAAGCTTTTTTCTGTACAGGCACAGACAGTAAATTTTTTTTTTTGACAGTAAGTATTTTAGATGGCGCAGGCCCACGCTCTCTCGCCTCTACCTGCAGTGGTGGGATGCAGACAGCCGCAACAATCCACCAACACGTGAGCCTGGCAGGCTCCAGTACGTCATCTGTGGACACTGAAAGTTGAATTCTTTACCAGTTTTCATAGGTTTGAAATGTCCTTTCTGGGGTTTCTTCCAGCCACTTGAAAATGTGAAAACCATTTTTAACCTCTGGACTATACGAAAACACAGGCATCAGGCAGGATTTGGCCCAGCCACCAGCTCGAGTCGGCCAGTTCCTGGAAGAGACATAAATCTGGCAACTCTAATTAAGAAACCAATTTGGAAAATAACAGACTTCAAATTAGGAATATTGAATAAAATGCAATGACTGGTATAAATTCATTTGTACATTTGAAGAAAGTATCTCATATAATTGTAGACTATTGAATTTGAGAATATTAAGTGGGCGGCATTTTAGAAAATATAAATTGCCTAACTTGCCCCAGAAGACGACAAACACTTCCAGAAAACCAATAGTTGTGGAGGAAATTTTTAAACTTAACAAGACATTTCCATAAAACACGTAGGATTCATTTTCTGTTTTACATGTGAGTTCTTTAAAATTTTCAAGACACAGATCATTTCTGAACTTCATAAATTGTTCCAGAATGTGGGAAAAATGAGTACTTTCCTACTTACTTTAGCCGTGGATAAAAGCCACACGTGAAGCTCACGTGACTAAAGATGTCAAGCTCTAGAATGAATCACCACCAGGTCACATCCAGATCAGTACAGTAATAGTATTGTATGACCAAGCGGGGTTTCCCCCAGGAACGCAGGGCTGTTTTGGATTTAGAGGAGTACAAAACAAGGCTTGAATGGATGCGGACGCATGCCACGTCCTTAGGTCGGAAGACTGAAAATGTAGAACTGTGGAAGTGACAGGAGGTGACTTTTAAGTTTTAAGCCTTGAGACAGTGTGGCCTCTTTAATCACCCTCTTGGAATTCTGCTGTGGCCATCTGGCCAAGCCCAGCCTAGGGTCCTTGTGGCTGAAGGACCATGTGGAGAGAGCCCCAGCCAGCCGCGTGGGGAGACCGTGTTGGGCCCACCCAGCCCCAGGGAGGATCTAGACGGACGAATGCTGTGTGAGAACCTAAATTCGGAGGCCCTGCAGCTGGAGCCCTAACTTCAGTCAGGAGCCCTATCGTTAGTCTTGACACTTAATTCAGACTCCATTTTTAAATTCTTTACATTACTTCTCTACTGCTTAGTGACCTTTAAACACTCGTAACTAGTGAAGTGTTTTTCTCTGTGGTTAGGCACAGATGTGGAAAGAGTTTACTCTTGAAGACCCTTGACAGAAATTTCCTGAGCACACAGATACCAGAAACGTGTGTATCTAAGGGGGCTGTTTTGCCATCTCGTGACTTTGGGAAAAGACGTCTTATGACAGCCCTACTCCATCCACCCCGAGAGCACATGCTTTTGTAATCCCTACCCCGTACGCCCATCCTGGTGAAAGCCTTCCTTGAGAGGGCTTACCCCTCCAACCTAATGGTTGCAAGCTGAAGTGCCTCATTGAATCCCATGGGCATGTGAGTAGCTGCTGTGCCTCGGACTCCTTGGTTTCCCTTCTGGGATCCACGCAGCGCCCTAGTTTAAATAGCATCCAGCCTCAATGGCCCTCTCTTCTTTACTGTAGAGTGCAGGCCAGGCTGGCGGGAAAGCCACTCAGCTGAGCCCGGCCAGAACGACTGCTCCACAGACGTATGAGCTAATAGAAGGGCGGTTATCTTAGCCCACCCCTCAAACTCACAGACAAAATGTGAATGACAAGTAAGGAACATTTTACAGCTCTTAAACTCAGCTTTCAGAGATAGTTCTAACTGGGGAAAAAACGAGCTGATGCCAGGGCCTTAGGTGGAGAGCAAATGTTTTGAGAATGATGAGGGCAATGAATGTACAAATGTGCTTTACACAATTGATGTGTGTATGGATTGTGATAAGAGTTGTATGACCCCTAACTTAAAAAAAAGAAAAAATAGTTCTAAGTGTTCTAAAACTAGGTTGTGATGATGGTTATAGAGCTGTGAATATTTGTTTCTAATCATTGAATTGTACACACAAAATGGGTAAATCTTAGATTATCTCAAAGTTATTAAAAATATACGTAAACAAACACATTGTCAACACAGTAGTAAAAATAACCAGTAAAATACATGTCTAACCTCTCTTTAGTGATTACAAGATGCCGGCGTTTTTTGTCTCTCACACTGGCACAGGTCTGTGTCTGTTTATAATACTCATTACAAGCTGGGATGTGAAAATAGAGCCACTTCATACCTGCGCTTTCGTGTGCAACCTTTTAGGGAGCAGAATAATGCGCCAAAGGGCTTTCCCATGGACTTCTCCCCTCTTGTCCCCCTTCCTTGAATGTATCCTTTGAACCCGAGGGTTCCATTTCCAGACCTGTATTCTCAAGGGCTCATTAGGGGCTTGCATAGTGCAATAAAAGCTGCTCACCCCAGTGTCACCATAATGAAAAACTGGAAATAACCTGAATGTTCAACAGCAAAGGATTAGATCTGGAATAATCCCGGGAGGGGAAGGCAGTCATTGCAAAGGCATGGTACAGAAATGTTCAGGATATATGCTGAGTGAAAAGCCAAAGTGTGCTTTGTTTCTAATTAAGTTAAAAATTCCATATAGAATCGCTTCTCGGCCTTTTGGCTAAGATCAAGTGTAGTATCTGTTCTTATCAGTTTAATATCTGATACGTCCTCTTATCTGAGGACAACATATTAAATGTATTTTTGCATGTAGGAGTTGGACTAGAAGCTTGCTCCATCCACTCCACGCATCAGCCTGGTATTGCAGTACTTCCAGGAATGGTGCAGCCCCTTAAGGGCTTTCTATTTAAAAAAGAAAAAATTCCATATAGTTATAATATATACATATATGTGTGCACGGAAGTCTGTAAGAAAATACACCAAAATGCCCGAAGCTGATATTATTACAGATGACTGCTCTCTTCTCTGTTACTTTCTGCTTTTGAAGGTTTGTCTGTCATGAATACCTCTTCATGTGTTTTTTACAAGAATAGAAGTAATCCAACCACTGGGGACATTTTTAAGGTACTTGGTACATATTGCGAAATTGCCCTCCAAGAGGGCGGCGCCCAGTTACACACCCTCTGGCAAGGATCACTTTCATTTTCAAATGCAGTCTAATTTTGTTTTAGTCTGCTCATGTTTCTAATCTTGTTATATCCCTTTTTATTATTTCTTTGGGCTTCCAACACCTCCCAATTTAGTGTTCTCATTGAATTTCATTAGCAGCTGTTTCATTAGTAGCACAAAAGAAGGATTAAAGCATTACATGGGATAGAGTTTGACAAAAACCTATTAAGATGTGTGTTATTACTTTCGCGTAAGTTCCATTTAGTCAGAGCGCCTCAGAATATTCTCTCTAGTACTTACCTGCAGGGGTGCAACTGGCCGTTGATGGCATCCTCGGCTTGGCTGTGTGGTTCCAGCTCTGCGGGGTGGGCTCCGTGGG
>NW_022111358.1:1615943-1617521 GCF_000313985.2 Echinops telfairi
GGGAAAGCCCACGTCAGTGTGTTGTCAGCCAAGGGACCTGCGGTGAAGCACTGAGCCACAATTGAGGTAAAGCTCAGTCCTAGTGTTTTGTTTGCCATCAGGCTCATCTCTAAATTTTCTTCCCCTCTCTCCATTCTTGCCATTGTCAGAAACCTGCTTTCTACACTTTCGCCCCTCCTCACTCTCTGCTTCTGGGCTGCTGGGCCTGCCCGCAAGTGAGCGCTGGTGCGGAAACAGCCTCACCCTTAGGGGCATTCCGATGCCTTCCTCTCGTTCAGTCCTGTAGTTCAGTTGCCAGATAACTGTGTTTCAAAACAGTGACTGTTTGGGACACGAGAGCTCTTTTCGGTGGGACAGACTGCTGATTGGCAGCCCAGAAAGATGGGACACTGGGCAGAAGCAGCAGCATAAAGCACATTGTTGTTGTGTTTTAACGGCCAGTTAAACAGAAGGACTTGGACTTTCAAAGTTTGGGGAAGTCATCTCAACAGGCCTTTGGGGTTCCATGTCCTCCTGACAGGAAACTGGCCGGAACGCATCCTACTGATGATTCCCTTTTTATTATTTTGTGTAAGTGCTAATCTTTGGAGCTGAGAGACAAGGGTTAGGTGCCAGGATCCGGGGGGACTTTTGGTCTGATCAACCACGTTGCTTCCTGGGGCCCAGAGTTTGCTGTGAGTCACGTTCCATCTGATTTATATTGATTCCGGCTGTGTGGCTGTGAGTCAGATGGGCTGCAGGCCCAGTCTCTTGGCACATCTGAGGAATGGACAGGGGGCCAGAACCCACGTCCTGACTCATTTTCCCTTTTCCTATCGCTCTTTCAGGATCTAACGACAGCAACATTACCGAAAGCAGGCAGGTCCGCCTGGCCACGGCCCTCTTCCCTGCTGTCAGCCTCCTCAACCACTCCTGCTGCCCCAACACCAGCATCTCCTTCTTTGGCACAGTCGCCACCCTCCGGGCATCACAGCGGATTGGCAAAGGACAAGAGGTTCTCCACTGCTATGGTGAGCCACCCTTCCTGCCTCCTGGCACACCTTTTACCAGCAGAAAGGGCCGGGGCCCAAACATAGCACATGCCCCTACGCAGATGCCCAGCATTTGTTTCCTGGAAGCGACGGTGCACACTCTGGCATGAGAGCAGAAAGGGCCTCCTTGCCAGGTGCTTAGTGCCACCTTTGTTGCCCTGGGACCATGAATTCTACTGCGTGTGGTGCCTCTTAGGCTCCCTGCTCTGCAAATGTCCCAGGACCGGCTCCTTGAGCAGCTCTCCCTTCCCCCAACGCTAGGAAGCTAGCCTGTCTGGTCCGTTCCACAAAGGAACCCCAGTGGGACACAAAAAGCAGGCTAACCAAAAGCTGGGAGGTTGAGGTCCACCCAGAGGTGCCTCAGAAGAAAGGCCGAGGAATTTTCCAAAGACTGCCTTTGGAAACGCAGCGGTGCCCAGCTCTACTCTTGACATGCGCCTGACCTCACCATGGCCACTTGGGCTCCACAAATGTTTGGATAAAAGTTACCTTTCATGTGGTGATCCTTTGCTACACGTGTGTGTGCTCGCGTGTGCGCACCACGCAT